>NC_052625.1:34389951-34696895 GCF_016161935.1 Mauremys reevesii
AGGTCTTCTTCGAAAATGATGGACGAACATCATCATGTCTGGTAAACCTATTGTCTAGGATACCCAAGTCTAAAATTACCTATCACACTGCTTTTTATGCAGACATCTGCAATATAAAAAACCAAATGACATTTTGGTAGTAGGTTAAGCCTAGAATATTAATAAAGGAATAATATAGGCTAGACTGAAGTCTAAACAAATAGGGAGTAGGAAATAACTTGAGTAAAACCCAGTCATTTTCACTAGAATGGGACTCAGGTCGAGTGTTTAGAACAGAGGATGGGAAGTTCAGATTTCTGCATTGTTTCCAGTTCCACCACTGAGATCTCATCTGATATTCCTTAAATTACTTAATTTCTCTGTGCCTCGCCAGAGGTGGACTTACTCTGTCAGTAACAGTGATACCTACTGCATACTAATGTTGTGTAACCCTTCTGCTCCTCTGAGCTGGCAGCAACAAGGGCCGGGTTCAGTATCCAGGGGTTCCTTTTCAATAACACAATGCAAAACTGGCTTGAGCCCCCACCCAGTGACCTGGGACAATTACATACCATCCCCCCGGGCGCCTCTAGGAGGCAATACTTCCCCTCTCGCAAGCACAGAGTCCGAGTGTAGCAAAATCCTCTTAATAAAGGAGGGAAACAATGCGGCATCACGTTGGAGAGACACCACAAACAGGACTATACACAAACCATAAGCAAAAAAACCCACCTCCAAGTACATTTGGCAATGTCCTTTCCCCCTTAGGGTCTTAAGTCCAATCACCCCAAAGTCCAACAACCCAAAAGTCTGTGTCCCTGGTCAGTGCCACCCCAGAGTTCAAAAGTTTATCTGCAGAGTTTCCCCCGCCCAGCCTGGGTGGAAATGGGGGGGGCACACACACAGGGTGTTAAGGGGCACCTTATGTGGGCCAGGGCCAACTGCTCCGCCTCTCCATGGAGTTCTGCTGCAGCCTTCACCACGACTGGCTCCACTCCACCAGCTGTGCCGCTCCTCCAGCCGACCCGTGAACCGTGTCAGCCGTCCCCGCAAACCGCTCCACACTGCTGCTCCAACATACTGCAGACTGCTCCGCTCTGCCAGCCGCTTAGCAATAGATCTTCAGGCTCCCCCACCAGTTAACACAGCACTCATGATCTCACCTCAGTAAGCTTAGCTCTTTTAGTGATTTCAGCTCTTAGTGGTTTCAGCTTGTAGTAGGGGAGCCCTGGTGCTGGTGCACCATTGGCCCAACGTGAATTCAGGTCAGCAGTCTCTAGATGGACTCCTAAAGGATTCAAAATTAGCTCTGCTCTTCAACAGGGGGGAGAGGAGGCTGTGCAATTGGTGTTCCAGGCCCCCAAAAGGGGCCTATGCCATCAGGCGCGCACACACGCACCCCACCTACCTGTCCCCTACCTCTCTCAATTCACTTGGTTTTGGAACCCATGTCCCTTGTCCAGCAAGTACTATTTAATGTAGGTTGAGTCATTTCTGTCATAAAGCAGTCTCATAGTTCCTCATTCACATAATTAAGGTGACAGCACTTTTTTTCCTTCCTGCCCCAATAACAAAGAAATTGGGGACCCCACAGCTGTGAAAATAACCATCCCAGGCTGCTGTGTGTTATGCTAAGTGGAGTGGGTTTACCAATGCAAATGCACATTCCTGAAATTCCTTTGCCCACTCCTCATAATTTACCACCAGATGTCAGGGCAGAGCTCATCCTGACTCTGCTTACAGTTGTGATGATAATTAATGTTTGCAAATTACTTTGGATCCTTGGACCAGAAGTGGCAGTGTGTGTGTGTGTGAAGTGCATGGTCTCAGTGTCCCTTGTGCTGTATGCATGCTTATCTTCCAGCTATGTGACAGAGGAGTCAAGGCACAGCCAGCTATGCCATATATACCAACAGCTAGCAAGTCTGTTGTCCTGGCAGCTTGCAGGAGACGCAGAACTGGCCTGAGACACGCCTAAATAGCGCTCTTGGAGTCTCACTTGTCAAACAGAGTGATTGATGGGGCTAGCCTAGGAGTGGCTTTTTAATAGGCAAAGCTAAGAAGGGTGGAGCCCTCTTAGACATAAGAGGCAGGGGATTCTCACGGGGACGGGGCAGTTGGATCATGGTAGGAAATGGAGAAGACAGAAGAGAGGGACTGGAAAAAACTAGTGCGGGCCCAGATGGTTCTCACAGTTCCTGCAGCAACAGGACAGGAGCAGCGAGGGTACCACGATGACCTCTCCTGGCAGCCCTGCCATTTACCCCTGTTGCGAGAGAGGCATTGACACCCGCCGGGTACCACAGCAGGGCGCAGGCCCGCGCAGTGCAAGCGGCTCTGGGGTCCGCACTCAGCGGCTCCCACCCTTCACGTGGGGTCAGGGGCGGCCGCTCCCCGCAGTCAGACCTCCCGGGCCCGAGTTAGCGCCACCCCCGGGAGGACAGTCACCGCCCGGCGCTTGGGGGGGCGCCCTGAGGGCCAGCGGCTCCTCCCTTCTCACGAGCGGGGCGGGACGGATGGGGGGATTCCCCCCGCCGGGGCGCTCCCGGCCAGCTCGGCAGTGACCCCGCTCGGCTGTGCCAGGCGATGCCCCCGCCCCGGGTGCGTTAATAAATGGTGTGGGGAGGGTGTGACGCTTCCCCCCCCCCCCCAGCTGCGGGCCGGGCAGAGAGAAGCTCCGCCCCTGCCAGGGGTGGGCGGAGCTTCCCATCTCAGCCTCGCCGGCCGGCCGGCTCGGGCGCCATTTTGAGAGGCTCTTTGTGTGTCGGGGCTGCGAGAGACACACGGTGCTTGCCCGGGCAGCGCAGGGAGCGGGGCCTTGGCCGCTGTGACTGGCCCTTCCCCGGGAGCGCGCGGCGCAACCGGGCCTGAGCGGTGAGTGGGGCTGCCCCCCTGCCCCCACTTCTCACTTACCCCCTTTGTTCCCCCTCGGCAGTGACTGAGGGGGATCCCCTCCTTCGGCTCCGCTGGGGGCGCAGGCACGCCCCGCACCGCCTCTGACAGCAGCAGCCGGGAGACCCCTGCTTGGATCCGAAGTCGCTCCGGTCTGGATCCCCGCGCCTGGGGCGGGACCACTGAAACTGGTCGGGGGAGCGGGGTCCTGCGAGTAAGCAAAAAAAAAACAAACCCCGAGGAGCCTTGGCCCGGCTGTCCTATGGCTGCTCTACATGGGAGCCACAGATTGTATGGGATGCTGCCTCTTCTGTCCCGTTCCCCCACCTATTTGCACTGAGCAGTCGCTGGTCGAGGTGTGATGTGATGTCTCTTGTCGTTTATTGGCGGGGGAGGGAGTGAATGTTTAAATAGTAACCTGTTTTCCTAGCTTTTACTCTCTACCCTACGGACCTCGGAGCACAAACAGCGCCCCTGGATATGCCCCTGTCGCTTGTTCCCTGTATTAACGCAGCTTTTTTAGTGAACTAGATGATTTATTAGAAAATGGTACAAAGATGCTTACTGTTCTTCTCCGTCTGCTGAGTGGATTACTATGCTATCGCCACAGTGCTCCTAGTTTGGTTTATTCAGAGAGTGGAAGTAGCGCTACACTGATGATGCCTTATGCACAGCTGCTAGAGGGCATGTATTCCCTCCTTTCTCCTGGTTCTTTTCTCCTGAGAAGTATTACAGCTGTTCTGCTCTTTCCTCAAGATGTTTGGTCAGAAATGGGAGAGTAGTTTAATGAACTGATGTGATCCCACTCATTCTGTACTGTTCTAGCTGGGAAGTGTTGTGTAGTTGAGAAGCATAGACACTTGGCTTGCCTCCAGCAGTACACTCAAGAAAATTAAGGTGAATCAACTAAAGGTGTGAAGTGAACGTGTATAAATTAAAATCTTTCACTCAGGAGCAAAGTAAGTGTTGGCAGTATTTTAATTTAAGGAGGATTAAGTTACAATGAACACATGCTGCCAGCTGGATATGCATGGCTCTGCTAATCAACTGCGTGGCACTTGAACCTCTCCTGGGCGGCCACCCAAACACACAGTTTACAGGGAACACAGGGTAGCACCTACACGTGCAACAGAGATCAAGGTGCTATTGTGCTAGGCGCTGTATAGCAGGGCTTTGGAGCTGTGCTCCGGCTCTGCTCCAGCTCCAGGCAAAAACCTGCAGCTCCACTGCTCCGGAGCTGTTCCGCGCTCCAGCTCCGGGCTCTGCTCCAAAGCCCTGCTGTATAGATACATAGTAAGAGAGAGTCCCTGTCCTGAAGAGCTTACAGTCAAAAATACACAAGACAGAAGAAGAATGGGGGGGGGGGGAGTATTAACCTCTTTTTACAAATGGGGACCTGAAGCATCGAAAGAAAAAATGATTTTCCCAAGGTCACACATGAAGTCTCTGGCAGAGCTGAGTTGAATCCAGGTCTCTTGAATCTTTTCCCCTAGCCTTATCCACAAGCTATCCTTTGTCTATTTCTCAGTTGTATATTATTTGTAGTTATTTCACTGAAATACAATAAATATATTTTAAACTCACAAACCAAAGTGAATTTATATTGCATTTACAATCTTAAATTGTAATTTTAAAATGTATTTTGAGTATAGTCTAAACTGGCACTCTTTAGGGGCCTCACTATACCTCAGTAAAATGGTACATCATTAGTTATTCCTGTTGCCATTTTAGGATGACTCAAGTTTCTATTTCTTTAAATTTGATGCTTTAGTCATTTTCTGGTGTATACTGTTGCCTACGTATGTATTTTATAGTGGTCTTTGATTCAGTAAAAAGAATGAGGAGTACTTGTGGCACCTTAGAGACTAGCGAATTTATTTGGGCATAAGCTTTTGTGGGCTAAAACCCACTTCATCAGATGCATGGAGTGGAAAATACAGTGGGAAGATATATACAGAGAACATGAAAAAATGGGGGTTGCCATACCAACTCTAACAAGACTAATCAGTTATGGTGGGCTATCATCAGCAGGAGAAAAAAACTTTTATAGTGATAATCAGGATGGCCCATTTCAAACAGTTGACAAGAAGGCGTGAATAACAGTAGGGGAAAAATTAGCATGGGAAAATAGGTTTTAGTTTGTGTAATGACCCATCCACTCCCAGTCTTTGTTCAAGCCTAATTTAACGGTGTCCAGTTTGGAAATTAATTCCAGTTCTGCAGTTTCTCGTTGGAGTCTGTTTTTGAAGTTCTTTTGTTGAAGAATTGCGACTTTTAGGTCTGTAATTGAGTGTCCAGGGAGGTTGAAGTGTTAAATTTGTTAGTCTCTAAGGTGCCACAAGTACTCCTCGTTCTTTTTGCTGATACAGACTAACACAGCTACCACTCTGAAACAGGGCTTTGGAGCTGTGCTCTGGCTCCGCTCCAGCTCCAGGCAAAAACCTGCAGCTCCACTGCTCCGGAGCTGCTCCACACTCCAGCTCTGGGCTCCGCTCCAAAGCCCTGCTCTGAAACCTTTGATTCAATAGAATGTATTGATGTGTCTGAGCCTGAATGTCAATCTCAGGACAGAAAATCTAGAAAAGGATTTGAAATTTAAAAAAAATCTCTGCTAACCTGGTTACGTGTCCAACTGTAAGCAGCCATGTGACTAAGTTCATTTGGCAACAGCAGTCTGCTATCATTGTCTGCACAGTTTCCCTAGTGTCCCACTAGCTGTGGGACATTTTCCAGAGACATACTACAGACGCCCCCTGGGTTATGCAAACCCGACTTACGCAAATCTGCACTTATGGAAAATTCCATAAGCTAGAAATAAGAGGGTTGGGGTTTTTTTGGCGTAATTGTCGGGTATACATTTCTGACTTACGCAAAATTCAAGTTATGCAAGGCGTTCCAGAATGGAACGCTTGCGTAAGTCGGGGAGCGTCTGTATAAAGACATGAAGCAGTGTGTATAAATAAAACTCCACTAACTTAAATGTTGTCAGTTCCTTCTTGCTTTCTATTTTGTCTTTCCTCTCCTGTTTTTTTCTTCTTCCATTGGCCAACCGCCTCTCCCTGGTCACGTAGATGGCCATTTTTGCCAGGGCGAGGAGGAGGTTGACCAGGAGGTCCCGTGACTTCGTGGGGCCACGGATAGGGAGTGCATGGAGAAGCAGGTGGGGGGGGAAAGTGCAGCCAGAAACGCAAGAGGATACTAGTGAGGAGCCGGTATAGGGGCTGCAGCCTGGCGCACTCTACGTAAACGTGCGTCAGGGTCTCCCTCACGCCGCGTAAGGGGCAGGTGTCTGGGACAGGGGTAAACCGCGCCAAGGACATGCCCGTGCTCACGGCCCCATGGAGGAGCCGCCAACTGATGTCCCCGATGGGCCTCGGGAGCAGGGTTGAGTACAGGCTGGCCCACTGGGGCTCCTCACCCTCCAGAGGTGGCAAGAGGTCCTGCCACTTGGTGTCGGGGTGGGACACGAGGGTGAGAAAGTGAAGGGTGTGGAGCACGAGCGCATAGACCTGCTTCCTTGGCGTGGTTTGGAAACGGACCGGCTGCAGATCGTGCAGCCGGCTGGCAGAGAAGGGGTGGGGGGGGGCGGTCGGGTCCACGGGGCAGGGGCCCGATGAAGAGGTCCGGAGGGCTCGGGGTAGGGGGTGGGCGGGGCGTGCCCTCACGCAGGACCCGGTCGAGATAGGCCCGAGCAGCGGGCGGCAAAGCGGCCTTCACCTCCTGTAGTATGAGCCGGGGAGTACAAGGTCTGGAGAGCCCCATCCGCCGAGCGAGCGTCAGGGGATCCAGCCAGTCTCCCCGGTCGTAGTCCAGGAGGTCTCCGACCCTGGTGGCTTCCGGCAGGACCAACCTCTGGCGCACCGCGGGGGACTCCTCCACCTGCACACGGAGCTGGGGGTTGTGTAGCAGGGGCTCCGCGAGGAGATCTGCCCCCTCGGTGGCCGCCACGGACCTGGTCGCGGAGAACCGCTTCCAGGTCCGGAGGAGGTCCTGGTAGAAGACCGGCAGCCCGGAGAGGTCTCGCGGAAGGCCCCTCTGGTCGAGATAAAGGAGCTGCCGGTCGTATCGGAGCCCTCGGAAGCGGCGCAGGAAGGCGTGCGCCAGGGCTCTCCATGCCGGACTACCCGCACCATAAAGGAGCCTCTGCAGTGCCTGGAGGCGGAAGACGTGGACCTGAGTGTGCAGGCACTTCAGGCCCTGCCCTCCCTCCTCCAGGGGCAGGTGGAGCACCCCTGCAGGGACCCAGTGCAGTCCTGGCCAAAAGAACTCCAGAACCACCCTCCGGAGGTCGGTCAGGAACACCGGGGCCAGGACCAGGGTGTTGAGCCGGTACCAGAGCATGGACAGGACCAGTTGATTGAGCACCAGTGCCCTCCCTCGGAGGGAAAGGCACCGGAGGAGTCCTGTCCATTTCCGGAGCCGCTCCGCCACCCTGCCCTGCAAACCTTGCCAGTTCTCCGGCGGAGAGGGATGCGTGGCAGAAAGGTAAACGCCGAGCTAGAGCAGCGGACCCGCGCTCCATCGGAGGGCCTGAAGCGCGGGTGGGAGGGAGCTCGCCTGCCACCCGTCCCCGACCACCAGGCCAGAGCTCTTGACCCAGTTGACCCGGGCGGAGGAGGCTGCCAAGTACACGGCCTGGCAGGCCTCCACCCGCACCAAGTCGCCCGGGTCCTGGACCACGAGGAGCACATCGTCGGTGTACGCCGACAGGACCAGCCGTTAGCATGGGGCGGGCTTTGCCCGCCCCGTTTCCTGGAAACCCAATAGATACTTCAATTTGCTTCTTTGTAATGAAGAAGGAAGAGCCTAGACCAGTGGTTCTCAAACTTTTGTACTGGTGACCCCTTTCACACAGCAAGCCTCTGAGTGCCCCCCCCTATAAATTAAGAACATAAATTAAATATTTAACATTATTATAAATGCTGGAGGCAAAGTGTGGTTTGGTAGTGGAGGCTGAAAGCTTGCGATCTCCCCCTCCCCACATGTAATAACCTTGTGACTCCCTGCGGGGTCATGACCCCCAGTTTGAGAACCCCTGGCCTAGACAACTGCAAAAGCACTTGGAAACCAGGAAGAAGAGCCAGGACAACATAAACTGCCTGCTGGCTGTGCATCACCAGTGGTCAACAGAATACAATTGGAAATTACTGGTTTAAAGGCACAGTGATGGCAGAATAGTAAGGCTGTCAATCTATTAAAAAAATTAATTGTGTTTAATCGCGCAATTAATCACACTTTTAAACAATAATAGAATACATTCAAATATTTTTGGATGTTTTCTACATTTTCAAATATATTGATTTCAATTACAACACAATACAAAGTGTACAGTGCTCACTTTATATTTATTTTTTATTACAAGTATTTCCACTGTAAAAAAAAATACTATTTTTCAATTCACTTAATACAAGTACTGTAGTGCAATCTCATCATGAAAGTTGAACTTACAGATGTAGAATTATGTACACAAATGCATTCAAACATAAAACAGTGTAAAATTTTAGCACCTGCAAGTCCACTCAGTCCTACTTCTTGTTCAGCCAATCGCTCAGACAGACAAGTTTGTTTATATTTGCAGGAGATAATACTGCCAGCTTCTTGCTTACAGTGTCACCTAAAAGTGAGAACAGGCATTCTCATGGCACTGTTGTAACTGGCGTTGCAAGATATTTACGTGCCAGATGCACTAAAGATTCATATGTCCCTTCATGCTTCAACCACCATTCCAGGGGACATGCATCCATGCTGATGATGGGTTCTGCTCGATGACAATCCAAAGCAGTGCGGACCGACGCATGTTCATTTTCATTATGTGAGTCAGATAACACCAGCAGAAGATTGATTTTCTTTGTTGGTGGTTCGGGTTCTGTAGTTTCCACATTAGGGTGTTGCTCTTTTAAGACTTCTGAAAGCATGCTCCACACCTTGTCACGCTCAGATTTTTGGAAGGCACTTCAGATTCCTAAACCTTGGGTGCAGTGCTATAGCCATCTTTAGAAATCTCACATTGGTACCACTTTTGCATTTTGTCAAATGTGCAGTGAAAGTGTTCTTAAAACAAACAATGTGCTGGGTCATCATCCAAGACTACTATAACATGAAACAGAACAGGGGACCTACAATTCTCCCCCAAGGAATTCAATTACAAATTTAATTGAGGCATTTTTTTAACGAGCATCATTAATATGGAACCATATCCTCTGGAATAGTGGCCGAAGCATAAAGGGGCATGAATGTTTAGCATATCTGGCATGTAAATACCTTGCTACAAAGGTGCCATGCAAATGCCTGTTTTCACTTTCTAGTGACATTATCTCCTTTAAATGTATACAAACTTGTTTGTCTTAGCGATTGGCTAAACAAGAAGTAGGACTGAGTGGACTTGTAGACTCCGAAGTTTTACATTATTTTGTTTTTGAGTGCAGTAGCAGGTTTTTATGTAACAGAAAAAAAATGTACATTTGTAAGTTGCACTTTAACGACAGAGATTGCACTACAGTACTTGTATGTGGTGAATTGAAAAATACTATTTTTGTTTATCATTTTTACAGTGCAAATATTTGTAATAAAAATAATGTACACTTTGATTTCAGTTACAACACAATACAATATATATGAAAATGTAGAAAAAACAACCAAAATATTTAATAAATTTCAATTGGTATTCTATTGTTTAACTGTGATTAATCACGATTAATTTTTTTTTTAGTTAATTGCGTATGTTAACTGCGATTAGTTGACAGCCCTACAGAATAGGACAATACAACATGGAAAACCAGAATTGGGAGCAATCATTGTAGCCAGACCAATATATAGAATTAGAAATTTCTTGAAGGGGAGTAATCCATCACTAACTATGCAATTGCCTTTTCAGCATGTTTTGCTAGGCTGAGGCTTTTTGAAATACCAGCCCTTTATTAATGGGACCTCCAGGATGATGAATGCCTTTTTTATTTTTAAAATGGAGGAGGATACAGAGACGCCAATGGATCAGACTGACTCTCCTACTGAAAGTGGTGATATGATAGAAACCAAAAGCAAGTGAGTGTCTACAGTTAAAATAATAAATTAAAGTAACTAAAGAAATGTACCTTTTCCAGTAATAGTTCTTCTTTTTGGGGGGCCCTGTGTGTGGAATATCACCTTTTACAGGGATGATGGGTTGATTTCCATATTAAGCTTGCTTTTTAAATTCATCTAATAAAGTAACTAGCACAGGCATTGATTTCTTTATAAGGGTTTGCATATAAGTCTAAAAGATCCGTGTGTATGGTTTGCTGAGATGTATATTCAGGTATATTGCTGTATTTTCACTTTAACTAGATTGACAATTTACTAAAAAAACAATCAGGATGCATATTCTGTTTAAAATAAAATGAAAACACCAAAAATTTAAAGTGTAATTCTTCTGTAGATTAGACTACTTTTTTAGAATAGTTCGAGAAACCATTTTTATCTAAAAGTACTTGATTTAGTGAATTTATATTAATCTAAGATTCTTATATTAAAAAAAAACTGGTCAGATACTTATATTAAGAACTTCTGTGCACTGTATAACATTAGCTGCTTACTTTACTTTTTGCTTTTCTCTGATATGTTTGAATATGCCATATGTTTTCAAATTTTATCTTATTTTCTATGTCCCTTTTCAATTGTGGCTGCCTTCCTGGTGGTTGCCCACTTCCAATCTGGCCCTAAAATTTCTTTCTAGTATCTTGAAAGTTACATTAACTTCTGGTAGACTCTAAATTAGTCCATTTGGTGTTCTCCATTTTTTCCTAAATTTGAGAACTAATACATGGAGTAGAAAACGCTGGTATCCTTTTTCTTGTGGTATGACGTTTATTCAAAAATGATGTTTTGGCAGTCCCTTAAATGTGTTTGCAACTTCCTGATTTTTGTAGCATATTTCTCATATTTATTCTCATGATTGTTATATATAAAGTAGTGGTGTCTAAACTAAAAAATTGAAAAAGGTCATGGTATAAATGTGAAGCAAAATTTGCCCCAGAGCAGAGCTTTATGTGACCCCCTCTACTAAAGTGAATTTCACTGACTGAAAATGAAAATTTCTGTCTGTAGGTAACTCATGTTCCCCTGAATATTCATGTGCAGTAGCTCTCATCATGACTGTTCTAATCTGAGGCAAATGTAGAAGTGTAATAAATGTTGTTCAACATATACTCAATTAGGGCCTAATCCAAAGCCCACGGAAGTCATTGGGTGTTTTTCCATTGATATTAGTCAGCTTTGGATCATGCCCATGCAGCAACAGGATTACAATCAAAGAAGAATGCGTGGTTTAAAAAAAGTAGAATGCAAGTTAAAAAATGTAAACTAATAGGCAATGTGCAGTGTGTCTGCGGGCAGTTTATCTGGAACAGTTAATGGAGATGTAGTAATTTAGTTATCAGAGCAAAGGTAATTGCCTTCATTTGTTTCCTACCTTTACATTCAGGGGACCAAGAGGTCAGGGCAGAGGAAGAGGTGGCAGAGATTTTGGAAACAAGGGACAACTTTCATATGTCAGAGGGAAAATGCGAGGCAAAACACTTAATGGCATTGGGCCCATGAGGTAATACTTGTCAGACTAATAATTTTTTATTGCATTGTTGACTTTCTCAAGAAGGGGCATCTTATGATATGTTACAGATTGATCCACCTAAGGTAAACATTGAATTTTACAAATAAAATGGAATGCTTTCAAAGACAATGATGAATGGTTGGGATAGCCTTGAAATCTATTGTTGAAGTTAAGGGTGACTTTATATACGTTAATCTGTATTTTCATAAATGAAGCTTTCAGCTGTGAACTTCTTAAAGACATACTTACTTTTGAAATTAATGTCTTTTTGATCTTGTGTGACAGATAACATGTCTATAACAGTACAACACTTAAATACTTGTGGCACTTTGAATGTGGATGTATTGGCTGTCATACTTACAGATGTGTTAACAATTATACCAGGATAGTAGCACAAGGTGTGTATATAAGTCATATATACTTACTTAATGTAGTAATGAAATAGGCATGTTTAGAAATACAAATTTCATTAAAGGACATGGAAACTGCTTATTCTTTCTCTTTCATTGCAGTCCCACAGCTTGAAAAGTTAAATAGTACAATTGTCCCTCTTATGTCTCCATGGGCAAATTTACTAAAAGCAATTCTTCATTAAGGAGACTCAAACTGTATAAACTTCTGTGTGTGGTAGAAAGTGAACATAAAAGCACAAATGCATCTCAGATGCTGCAGTTCTGTCTGATGTGGGAGTGAATCGGAGCGGGGACCTGCTGATCTCTGTGGTGGGGAGATTGTTGTAAAAGACACTATTCTCACTGGAGGAATTTCCCCTAAAGACAGTTTTGCAGAACAGTGGCTCACAAAACCAAAACCATGGGGTCTTGCAGCTAAAAAGATACGGGCACCTGCTCTCGCTCTCACAAAAAAAAAAAAAAAAAGGAAGACAGTATTATTGTCAAAATATTATTACATTCATTTCCCAGATTTGAAAATTCAGTCATGGGTTAAATGACTTGCCCAAAGGCACAGAGGTGATCTGTTGAAGAGCTGAGATTAAAACTCAAGGATCTTTTCTCCCAGCCCTCTTGCACTAACCACTCAGTACAACATACTTCTTCCAAGCATCACCTGTAAAGTGGGGATGCCAGGAAGATGCAAGGAAGAGCACCCTCAATTGCCAGTGGTGAAGGTGAGAAGGAAGGAAAAAGGAGAATATCCCTAACATCTACAAAAGGAAAATCTCACCCAGGCATAAAGCCATTGTAGATTTGGAAAAAAACAACAGAGCCAAGAGTCTTACCATAAAGAGGGATTGCAGAGCAACAATAGCATCTTGCTGCAGTGTTTTGCAGTGGAGGGCAGAGCAGGAGGGGTCATCTTTTTCTCTTCATGACCCTCTTATTAACTGTCCAGTGTCCCAGCAGCCAACCCAGGAGTCTGTTGCAGGGACCATGATTACCCAATCAAAGCCCTCTTTCAGGTCCCTTTGGTTGAGTGATGCAACAAGGCAGCACAGCAGGTGGGATCTGCCCTTCGGGTCTCACTCCACAATCCCACTTTAACTGGGAAGGCCAGCATGCCTTACAGAATATGGAGGCTCCTTATTTTTTGTCTTCCCTTGTGACCCTACTGTGACGCATTTCCTTCCCAGGGTGCCACCTGGAACTGTTGCGTACTGACTTACCAACCTGGGCTCTCTTTACACTGTACTGCTGTGACAGGCCCTCAACCCCCTCCAGCACACGTACAGGTAGGGACACACCCAGCTGCAGCTACACACAGATGCTGAGATTAGCTCTGCATGGGAAGACTTAGCTAAGGCACTTCCCAGTTCCTCAGGCACACACCCCTTCTGGAGTGTAAACCCAAAATTATACAGTCTTGCGCTGCACAGGGAATTGTACAGTGTAAGCTCATGAAATTTGCCCCCTTTCAATGTGGAGGAAGATATGCAACAGCTTTCTGCCCCCCCCCCCCTCCCCTGTTATGATTTCCACACACTGGTTTTAGAGAAAACAAAAACAAGTTTATTAACTACAAAAGATATATTTTAAGTGATTATAAGGGATAGCAAAAAGATCAAAGCAGATTACCTAGCAAATAAACAAAACGCAATCTAAGCTTAATATACTAAAGAGATTGGGGGAGGAATAGCTCAGTGGTTTGAGCATTGGCCTGCTAAACCCAGGGTTGTGAGTTCAGTCCTTGAGGGCACCACTTAGGGATCTGGGGCAAAATCAGTACTTGGTCCCGCCTAATGAAGGCAGGGGGCTGGACTCAATGACCTTTCAGGGTCCCTTCCAGTTCTATGAGATAGGTATATCTCCATATATATAAAAAAGGCTCCCCAGTGGGAGATTAGAATCTTCTAAGACCTCTTGTTTTCCCTAATGGCCCTTTCCAGCCAGCCATCAAGACTGATTGCATTCTGTCTAGTGGGCGTTCCCCAGGTGTAAACACATTTGCAATAGATGCATAGACAATATTCCTAATTTCAGATACCAAAATGATACATGTATACAAATAGGATAATCATACTCAGTGAATCATAACCTTTTCAATGATATCTTATATGACCTATCGCATAAAATACATAATAGTTATGCCATAATCATATAATAATATCATCACAATGAAGAATATGGGGCACAGGCCATTGCTTCTCATTTACCTCCACAGACAAATTTACTCTAAACAATTCTTCCTTATGGAACCAAGCTATGTAAATTTCTCTACATGGTTGTAAAGTTGTGCTTAACACAAAATCTTTTGGAAGTAGGAAAGGGCAGCTATAATGAATGTATCTTACAGTTGTCTATAGCATATAGTATGTAAGCACTAGTGAACTAGACTTGCATGAAAAAAGAACACTTATAATTGCTGGCCACTATAACCTATAGAAACACGAAGCAAAAAGGGTTAGTAAATGTCACCCCAAAATGAGAAGCAGAAATTGGAACCAGTAACCTATTCAACCATATGTTGCTTTAACAAAAGAAAAAACAAATTTAAAAAACTACAAACACTTAACTTCAATAGCTCCATAGAAAACGGGTAACATTACATGTAACTTCCCTTGAACAATATGGTAAGAAGCTGGTGAGAGACTCCTTGCAAATAGCTGATTGTTTAAAGATTTCTATAAAAAAAACCTCTTTATTTTCATTATATTCATTTGGCATTCCATGCATCTCTATTTCAGTAAACGCAGTATAGTATTAGTAAGTAGTCATGTTTTTTCTTGCAACTTGGCAGTAGACATACATCTTTTGAATAATGTTCAATTTAGTCATCCCATCTTAAAAGATAGCTCAAGGAGCAGTCCCTACTATGGGTTTTTACAGTCTTCACTTTATATTATTGCATCATTATAACTGTACAATGAAATAAATACAACTTAACTTTCAGATCTGTACTGAAAACAAGTGTCTTTCCAGACATGGGATAGGAAGAATGCATCCATATCCTGACCCCCGAGGCAGAAGAGGAGGCAGAGGGGGGCCACCTTTTTTACCACCCCCACCCATGAGAGGAATGATGAGAGATTCTTTCTCATTTCTACCACCAAGGTTAGTTTTGAGAACATTGATAGAAAGGTGTTTTTTTAAAAATGGTGGATGTCTAGTGCTGTAGTCCTGTTTCTCTAATGAGAAATTGGTTCACATAGGAAGAAACCCTGAGTGTTTGTTTTTTGAGGCAATATGAGATTGTTTGATTGGACTTGTCTGTGCAGGCATGGACTTCCTCCACCACCACCAGGACCAATGAGCTTCAGAGGCAGGCCACCTCACCCCAGAGCCAGAGGGATGCTGCAGATGCCAAGAGGTCGATTCCCTCCGCCAAGAGGGTAAGAATGTTTCTTTTGTTTTGTCTTTTTTTAAATTAATTTTATTTGAAACCTAAAATTGCAGTAATTTTAAAGCTGTCTCTTGCAAGTATTAAAATCAAGGGCTATATCCTATGTAAACATTTCAGATTCCATTGTTGTAGTAATTTTAACTGCTGTGGAAGACTTTTAAGTATGCATGAGATTGCTAAGAACAAAATAAGTTTAAATCCAAATTGTAATATAGTGTTGTAACTCTTTTGTTATTTTAAAATAGTTATCTTGAGGGGAAAAAAACAATTATGATTTTATCCTTTTACACAGCTTTCCCAATGGACCCGGTATACCATCCCGTCCGCCACCTGGACGGAGCCAGAGATGGCCTGGACCGCCAGGTGGCAGACACTATTAAAGAGGCTTATTCTTTAAATTGTATAGCAGGGCGCTTTCTTGTTATCTTAAAACTATTTGAAATGGCTGGACTAAGAACTGCCTATAAAATGTTAAAGATGGCAAAGAATATTAATTGAACTTAGACAACTAATATTTTCCAGCAGCCCTCATGCACCAGTTGGCAAAAGCCATCTATTAAAAAACAATCTGTGACTCCTTGGACTTTTTTCAAGCATATCTTTTTTTAAGCCTAGGCTTTATGGACACTGACTCCTGCGCACTGAACGTAAAATGAAAAACACGTCTGTTACAATAGGTCAAGCCTTCATTTAATATACAGAACTCTGATTGCTTTTGACAGTTGTGTGCAGCTTTTTTTAGTGTAGAACGTGAATTTGTTTTAATGCTATGATTTTGTGTGTATAAACATGAACTTTTTTTAAGGGTTTGAAATCACTTACAAATTTTATAACAGTAAATGCAGCCAACTGCTTAATATTTGGGAAGAGTATACTGTACTACATTTTGAAGTGTTACCTGTAGAACCCTGCACATCCGCGGGAATCTGCTTTCTATCCACGGATATCCACAGACCATTTTTGCTGCTCGCAGCTCGGATGCGGATACAAATTTTGTATCTGCACAGGGATCTGCGGCACAGTCACCGGAATGGAAAGGCTGTCACCCAGCCTGCAGGCTCCAGCTCGCGCTCTAAATCACGCAGCAGTGGGCTGGGCATTCTGGGAGTTGTAGTTTATCTCCTCCCTCTGAGCAAGCTGGGGACTACAACTCCCAGAAGGGAGTAAGCCAAGTGCCATTTTGAAGGTGTGGTTGTTCTTTAAATGAGCAGGTGGCAATAACTGTGCATTCGAGCCTCCGCAACTGCGTAGGGGTGTCCGAGCCCCCCATGGGGAGGGCGGTGCTGCATAGAAGGGCCCAGAATTGTAGCCTTCCTGCCAGGAGTGGGGAGCAGAGCAGGAGGGCTCTGGGGAGAAGTCAGGGGGTGAGGGGTCAGGGAGTGAAGGGTGGTTGAGGGTTGGGGCTTGACACAGACCTGTGTCCCTGCTGCACAGTGACCTGTGGAGCTGTTTAGAGCCCTGCAAATCCATGGATATCCACAGACAATTTTTGTGAATTGGATGCGGATACACCTTTTGTATCCATGCAGGGCTCTAGTTACACTAAATGTAATGGTTAAACAGAAATTTGTGAATGTTAATTTCGAAAAGTGTCAGTAGTTCATGAATGAACTTAAAAAACAACTGTGGACTGGTTTTAATTTTATGATAATTGTTCTTTATACACAGCTTGACCTCATTGTTTAAATGTCCAGTTGTGTAAGTAACTATAATTTCTAAACAAAGTGTGTAACTGAACACTTGACCAATTGTATAGTACAACTGGTGTATGCATTTGCATTACCTGTAGGATAAAATAAAGTTAAAATGTCAGTTACTTCAAACTATGCTAACACACAGTATTGTTAAAAATCATAATTGTTCATACTGTTAAACGTATGGATGGCTGTATAATCACCCTAAGAGTTAATTTAACTTCTGTTAATGTGAAAAAAAATAGATTTCAAAATAGTGAAACCTGTAATTTTATGTTGCTTGTTACTGTTGAAATTATAGAGGTAATTGTAATACTTTGAAACAGTGCTGTTTAACTTCAAGAATGATCACAGTCTGTAAATTATTTTAATCCTTAAAACGTGCTGTGTTCTTTTGTGCTGAGGGCTGAATTCAATTTTTTTTAGCAGTTTGGTGCAGGTGGGCTTTTTAACTTAAGCAATCCCTTCACTGGGTCCAAAGCCTGCAAGCAAAATATAATATATGAAGAAAACAATAAATTGAGGTATGAGTGCAAAAATAGGTGGGTATTTTCCACTTTACACCTGGCTTCCAGTAAATCATGATAAAAATTCTTGAAGTACAATATTTTATTAGTAAATTTATAGCTGGTTTATAGCAATTCTGATTCTCAATGTACTTAATTTTTCCTGAAAGCTAATATTTACCTTTCACGTTTTATTCTTGAGATCAGAATATTTATACTATATTTAATATTCAGAGTTGCATATTGGGGCATGGGTTTATTAAACATTAGTCATTTTGGCCAGAATCTTTACTATTAAGTAAAGCTTTTTGTGCATGTTTTGTTTTATTTTCTTTTGTATACATATTTTATAAAACATAGTGTTAACCTCTACCTTACTCTGCTAAGTGACTCGATAGGTTTTAAATCTAATTCTGTTTGTAGTATGGTGAAAAAATATGCTATTATTATCTTCTAAAGGGTAACATAGTCACCCTTTGAGGCCAGTTGTAGATGGTATGCAGACCTTCTGGAGAGCCTACAACAAGCCTTATCTGAGGTGAGAACATTTTTAAAACTTCTTTTTATCATCCACAATTTCTCTGTCATTTACAGACTAAAAAAATTAGGCAAATTTTTCTAACAAATGTACATGTGTTTAGTAACTAGGTTAGCCAAGAGAAAATGTGGTGAGAACTTTAGTATTAAAGCTTCTGTTCTTTATCTTGTGTTGCAGCATATGCCAAACAATAGTTTTGGAGTCAGTTACTATAATGTCCTTCGTTTGTTCTAGTTGTAATTTCTAAATTTAGAAACTATTTCACTTGTTTTTGCTATTGAGACCTATATTTTGAACTCTTTGGAATTTTTGCTATGGGGAAACTATGAATGGCAGAGCTGAAATTCAAGCTGGAAGTTCTGTTGAGTTCAAGGAGCAAAAGATTGGTATGTTCATTATGACTTAATTTCTTATACTGTAATTACTGAATATTGTAGAAGCACTTAGGTTTTCTGCAAAGTACTACCAAACTTTTTAGGAAAGAAGTATGAATACTGTACATTAGAATACAGAATAGAATGCCAGTGATGACTTATAGTTCTCAGTATGTGTAAAAATAGGTAGTGTCTCTTTATTTTAAAACTGATATTCAGTGGGAAAGTTTTCCTGTCATCTACATTTTTGTTTAAAAAAATAAATTAAACTTTAAAACATTATTTTATTGTGATCCAAAAGACAGCATTTACACAGGCTGTCTGAGAGATACTGTCCTGAAGTAGTAATTATTAACACCAAGTGTATATAAAAATAAACAGTAGAGTATGCATACTAAAACAATCAGCTTGATTGATGACTTACAAAACTGCATATTCTTGCTATCAGTGTCCTGTTTCTAGTGCACCAGCTGGAGAAAAACAAAATAAAAAACAAAACCCATCGGGTCTTTTCAGATATAGTTCCAATATAGCAGTAAAATAAAATTAAATTGAGAGAAGGGATTCTTCCCCCCTCTCCCCCCAAAAAAATATAAAGGGGTTTTCAAACAGCAAGGAGGATTAGGCCTATCGTATGTCCATTTTCTTCTTTTAAAGTGTTTTGATGAGGACTTCTGAGGTTAACTTTTCAAACCCAGATATATTGCATGACTATTAGGATGGGATACATTAACAGACAAACCAAATTGGTTATACAGATTTGAATGAGAAGCAAGTGAAAAGACAACATTGTTTATAAAAGCCACTATGTAAATTCATACACTGTTTAGTGTACTAGGATTACCATAATCTTCTGAGATTTGTGCACTGACTACTTTGGCAGAAGATAGGTAAAAAGGTAAATTTTATCTTTCATTTTCTCTCTTCTTCTCCCCCCTTTTTATTTTGTAGAACTCAGCTTTCTTTGAAAAGTTTGTTATGGCAGTTTTTTTTGTCAGCAAAGCTAATCTTTCTGCTAATCTCTAATTTCTCAGCAGATGGACCATCACCGTTTGAAGGAGCATCTAGTCAAAATTATAAGTATCCTAAAGAACTCTCTCCACTAGTTTTGATAAACTCATTCAATAATGATGTAACTCTTTTGTAGTGCAGGGATTAACAACTTCCTCTATACAGAAAGGTGAGATGCTAGATTTTATTTTCCTGCAGCAGCTTGGGGGAAAAAACACCTTATTTTTAATAGGACTTATTAAAATGCTGTTCACAGTTTTCATTATTTCCAATTAGGAAGAGCTCGCTTTTCCAATATCTAAGAGTTTGAGAGTAATTAGTATGTAATTAAAAAAAAGTTTCAAAGAAGAAACTAACACAAAATCTGATGTGATAGGTGTCCTTATCACAAAGATATGAAATGTTGATTGCGTACTGTCAAATAATATTATATGATATTAGTTGGATAGATTCTTTATTCTTATTTTTAGAAGTTGCATTTTTTATTCTTCAATTTATTATTCTATCAAAGAATATTATTGAAATGCACCTAGCAAGTTGAGCACAGTAAGTGTAAAAAGTAAGTGTCTTTTTAAGGAAGCAAAAATAAAATTATCTTAATGCTGCCTTGTCTTTTTTTCCCTCCCTTTGCTGTATAGAAATATTGTACTCTGAAAAACAATGTAAGTGGGGAAGATTTGCATTCAGGAATCTGCTTTCAACCCTTTATGACTGAATGTTTTTTTCACTTGATTTAATAAACTAAAAGTTATTTATAAGAACCAGAACTCTTGTATGATGTTCCCTGAGGCTTTTACTGTGCATGTGATATCTGTAGTGTAGTCTTCCTTAGTTTTGGAGAAAGCAGATCAATATCAGTGGAAAGAGCATATAATGGGTTTGTTTACATGCCTATTTATGTCCTCTGTTGCTTTCAGGAGTATAGAGAATTTGTAATCTATACTAATATATCAAGGCTGATATATGCCTGGATGTTCGACAGAAAGATGAACCATCAGCCACCTCATAATATATCTTACAAACGGAACTAGGCAGAACATATTGGTTTGGGAAAGAAGGGGTAAAATAGGGTGACCAGATGTCCTGATTTTATAGGGGGACAGTCCCAATTTTGGGGGCTTTTTCTTACCCTCCACCCCCTGTCCTGATTTTTCATACTTGCTATCTGGTCGCCCTAGGATATACATGCAGTTCTTACTTGTATATCACTTAATACTCTGATACACTAGTATTAATGATTTTCATTTAGCTGCTAATCAGCCAGACCAACAGTCAAATACATATCCTTTCTAAAAGCCATTTTATGTGAATCGATGTTACGGGGTAGCCTACTGCTGACAGCCCTTTATTAGGTTTTGGTGAAGATAATGGAATTGAGCTGCATGAAGATGATGAAAGTTTCAATAAGTTACGAAATAATGGTGACTCACTGGTTAAGATATTTAAAAATCTGGCCCTCTCAGTCCTGTCTCCAGTTGGTGCACTAGAAACAGCAAAGTGTTTTAAAACAAAATTAGCCTTTTGCTGTGTCTCTCCAAAAGCTTATATGACTTTATTTGCTACTTCCAAATTAGATTGGTGAAATCTGAGTTTTAGGTCTCCAGACACAGTTCTCATTTTGTAAACACTTGCATTGTTGGAAATTTTAGATCAGTTGGTTGCTTAAGAACTGCTCTCCTCCCCACCCTCCAACAAATAACTTAAGCCTGTTTGTCATGGTGGGGATACATTCTTTAGGAGAGAGGGAAACATCTGTTCCCTGACCCGTACTTATTTGATCTATCTCCTGACACTGGTAGTCTGAGCCCCCTGAGCTTGTAGAATTCAGGGAGAGACTCAGAGGGGTAGGTGGTCAGTGTCAGCTGCTCTGCACAAATAGAGATTCTTTAGTTCCCTGGTAGAGCAGTTGTGAAACGAAATCTTTGAGGATCTTACAGGGTATCTAGAGGAGACTAAAGAAGTCCTCCATAGCAGCCAGAGGAAAAGGCCTGGCTGGAGCTACCTGCAGCAGAGGCAGGTGAGGGTTGAGATACAGGTACACTGGTGATGAAGTATAGGAATTTTTTCCTTTGATCATACTGAGGTGGGCCTGGAATGCTTGGCACGCCAGACGAACCTTCCTTAGCCCCCTTACATTGCTATGCAGCGATAGTTCTGCGTGGGACTATAGGCCTAGGGTTCTGATATTGCCCAGGTGCGCTCCCCAACTGAGCACCAAGGTGTCCGTGACCAGCAATAGCGTAGGTTGGGGTTTGCAAAGGGTACTCCCGCACAGACCACTTGTGGCCACAGCCATCAACGGAGAGACTCAAGAATGTGAGGGGGAAGGATAATCTGTCCAGTGGGTCCCTGCTGTGCATGTGCACCTGCACCAACCATGCCCGGAGAGGCCGACTGCGCAATCTGGAGTACTGGACCATGTATGTGCAAGCTGCTTCATGCAATTTCTCGTTGTCGTGGGGAATCAGCATAGGTTCTCGATGTCCCTGAGTGCTTGGAAGCGCTGCCCTGGCTTGTGTCAGTCCTATGAATTCTATTCTGTGTCGGGGCTAATGTGGATTTGGACAAGTTCAATATGAGGCCCAGCCTGAGGAAGGTGGCCTGAGCCACAGACACATGCTCTGCAGCCTGTGCTTGCAAGTTGGCCTTGATGAGCCAGTTGTGCAGGTATGGGAAAACTTGCACCTGACGTTTGCAGAGGAAGGCTGCCACGATCACCATATACTTCATGAATACCTTGGGGGCTGCCGAGAGCCCAAACAGGAGCACCCTGAACTGGTAGTGCTGGCCGCTGACCACCAAGTGAAGAAATTGTCTGTGGACCGGGATAATGGAGATATGAAAGTACAAGGGTGGTGTGCCAGTCCCCGGATCCAGGAAAGGAATGATGGAGGCCAGGGAGAGCATGCAAAACTTCTCTTTCTTCATGAATGTGTTGAGGTCTCACAGATCCAGGATAGGCCAGAGCCCACCCTTGGCCTTGGGGATGAGGAGGATTAGAACCTCTTGCCCCTGAACTCCTGAGGAACCTCCTCTATTGCCCCTAGAGCGAGGAGTGGTTGTACCTCCTGCAGAAGTTGTTTGTGAGACTGGTCCCTGAAGAGGGATGGGGCAAGGGGGTGGGAGGGAACAGAATTGAATAGAATATCCCATATCCACTGTGCTCAGATCCCAGTGATCTGATGTGATCTGGGACCAAGCACTGTAGAAGTGGGACAGTCAATTCACAAAGAGGGGGTAAGGATCTGAGCTCGGTACTGGTGCTCCATCCTTGGGTGCATCTTCAAAAGTTTGGCTTCAGGCCAGGGGGCTGTTTCGAAGAACCCTGGCCTTGGCCTGAGGAGGACTGGTGGGCGCCTCCTATTATTCCTGCCCCTCTCCTGGACGAGTCGTGCCTTGGGGGCCCGGAACAGAAGTGGGACGGGGCCTGAGGCTTAAATGGCTTTCTTTGAGGTTCAGGGGTGTGGATCCCTTAAGACTGTGCAAGTGAGAGTCCATACTTTGGGCAAACAAGCCCGCACAGTCAAAGGGCAGATCCCGGATAGCATTCTGTACCTCTGGTGGTATACCCGACACCTGCAGCCATGCACTGCATCTCACTGTAACGGCGGTGGCTATGGTCTGAGCCACCAAGTCTGCCGCATTTAACGCAGCCTGGAGGGAGGTTCTTGAGACCACTCTGCCCTCCTCTAGAAGTGCACTAACCTCCTTGCACAAGTCAGCCGGGAGCAACTCCTGAAATTTTGCTAATGCACTCCAGGAAATGAAAGCATAGCAGCTGAGTACTGCTTGCTGGTTGACCACTCAAAGCTGGAGTCCACCGGTCGAGTTGACCCGAAGAGGTCCAGCTTCTTAGCGTCCTGTGACTTTGGAGCAGGACTTGGCTGGCCCTGCCATTCCTTGTGATTCGCCGCATCGACCACTAGAGTCCTCAGTGGGGGGTGGGTGAAAAGGGATTCATACCCTTTCTGCGGCACAAAATAACATCTCTTCACCCCTTTAGCAGTGGGTGGTATCGAGGCCAGGGTATACCAGAGCACCTTAGTAGTGTTCTGGATCGTTCTTATCGGGGCAGAGCCACCTTAGATGGATCCGATGGTGGATATCCTTGCCCCAGAGGGTCCAACTCCTCTGTGACCTCCACCTGGAGTTTTAGGGCCACTCTCCTGAGAAGATCTTGGTGTCCATTGCCAGTAGATGTCTTGTCCGGTGAGGAGGAAGCCCGTGAAACTGGGTCTTCCTGACATTCTGGCTCCCTAGAGGCTGGGTCGGGTGCATAGGTCCCTCCTGTGACTGGAAGTGGCTCCAGTACAACTGGGTGACACTGAAGGCCCAGAATCCTTGTCCCATGCAGGTGGGAGCACATGGTGTGGATGCCACTGATGCAGCCCTGGAGCCCTGACCCTGAGTCTGATGATAGGCCCCAGGAGTCCAAAAGGGCCATTGTACTGGCCCTGCGACTGGGGTGGCCGGGATACCACTGGGGCCGAGTCCATGACTCTGCAGGGCCGGTACTGCAAGCGGTACTGGCTGTTTCGGAGACAGAAGACAGCCTCCAACTCGGAAGAGTACTCTGAGCCCAACCATGGGTGGACGGAGCCCGATGGTGCCGGGGAGCAGTACTGTGGTGATGGGGAGCGGCGCCGTAACATTGTGGGCTTGCCCCGATGATAAACAGGCAGTGGTGCCGTGAAGGGTGCCAGAGATGGTGACACATGCGGCACCGTTATAGATGCTGCTGATGATGCCTGAACTTGGGCCAACATCTGGAGTGGTGCCGGAGCTTGCATCTGTGGGGCCGGGGACTGCGCTGTCATGGCAATAAGGTCCCATGCTGCCTTGTAGGTATCCGGCATGGAGGGGAGGTCAAGCTCTACCTCCAAATCCTCCTGAGTCAGGGAGTCCACTGACACCGGACTTGACA
This sequence comes from Mauremys reevesii, assembly GCF_016161935.1. NCBI lineage: Eukaryota > Metazoa > Chordata > Testudines > Geoemydidae > Mauremys > Mauremys reevesii. The sequence goes on from NC_052625.1 coordinate 34,414,252, forward strand.
GACCTCCAGTCGGGGCCTAAGTCAATGGTGCCAGGTCTTGAGGGCCAAACCGTGGGTGTCCTGCCGCGGGATGCATCCCACTGGAATCCCCTCGTGGCTTCTTAACGGGAACGATCCATGTATGCCATGTTCTTCCTATGCAGCACTGGGGACTGTGAGCAGTGCCACCTGCTACAGCTGGCCTTACGAGCCGAGCCAGGGAGTGATGCCGATGCTCCTTGGAGGAGTCTGTCCTCGGTGCCATTTCCAGTAGCGGCTGAGGGCTGATCCATCAGGAGGACTTTTAAATGATAGTCCTGATCTCTTTTAGTCCTGGGTCTAAAGCTCCTGCAAATTGAGCACTTGTCTGATGACCTCCTCCTAGGAGCGTGCGGATCGCCTCTGGGCATAGGTTTCGCATACCTCTCTCACGCCTTAAACGCCTGCGACCAAGGCATGCCCTGGTGCCTGGAGAAAACTATGGGGGGAGCCCCCCAAAGTAAGCATAACTACTATACAACTACTGTGACTACAACTCAAACTATTTATAAATAAGAAAAGGGAACCACTAGGTAGCCACTTGTGAATGAATGCAAGAGACTGAGCTGCTCCAATGACCATCACTGGCAGTAAGAAAGAACTGAGTAGGTGGTGGGTTGGTAGGGACCTATATACACTGCCATGAAGGTGCCACTCCAGTGGTCTCCACAGCTGACCTGATGGGTACCGCTAGGGGAAAAGCCTTTCGATGATTGTGCATGCTGCGTGCACACACCCGGATTGGAATGCACATGAGCAACACATCTTGAAGACCAAGTTATGAGGTAGGTAACCGCTTTTTGCTAGGGTCTGTCTGCTTCTCCCCTAACCTTGATCCATTCTGTACCTCCAACCTGTTTATCCTAACCCCATTCTCCACTCCTCAAGCTTTTAATCTCAGTCTGTCTCCTTGCCCAGATGTTCTTACACTCTGGCCCCTCTCTCCTGCTTGCTCCTAGTCCTGGTTCCCCACTCTCCCAAATGGCTGCTCAGCTAATCTAGCTCTCCCTTCTTCAGTTGGAACTGAAAACAGGGTCTCATAATGGAAAGTGTCTGGCTACCTTAACTGTAGGCTACTAGTTTTACCCCTAGCACATTCATTCACCTTATTGAAAAGACCATATATTCTATTATACTAATTTCTACAGCTATTTCCATTCAGGTTCCCTTCCCAGCCACTTTTAAATGAAAGCTTAGATTCTGTAAAACAATTGTATATCCCCAGAAAAAAGTTTCACAACCCCTCTGGAGGACAGTGGCCCAAAGGTTGAGAACCACTGCCTAGAGCAGAGGTGGGCAAACTACAGCCTGCGGGCCACATCTGGCCAGAGGGACTGGCCTGCCCGGCCCTTGAGCTCCCAGCTGGGGAGGCTAGCCCATGGTCCCTCCCCCGCAGCCTCAGTTCACTGCGCCGCCAGCGCTCTGGGCGGCGGGCCTGCGAGCTCCTGCCAGGCAGCTCGGTGGTATGTCTGGCTCTGGCTGGGCTCGGAGCGGCATGATAAGGGGGAGGAGTGGGGGGTTGGATAAAGAACAGAGGGTCCTAGGGGGCAGTCAGGGGGCGATTGAATAGGTGTGGAGTCCTAGGGGGCCTGTCAGGGGCAGGGATGTGGATAGGGGTTGGGACAGGGAGCAGGGGGGGTTGGATAGGGGGGTGGGGTCCTGGGGAGCAGTTAGGGATAGGGGTCTGAGCAGGGAGGGATTGGATGGGTGGAGGGTTCTGAGGGGGGCAGTTGGGGTGCGAAGTGGGAGAGGATGGATGGGGGGGCAAGGGCCAGGCTCTTTAGGGAGGCACAGCCTTCCGTACCCAGCCCTCCATATAGTTTAGGAACCTGATGTTGCCCTCAGGCCAAAAAGTTTGCCCACCCCTGGCCTAAAGAATCTGATCGCAGTATATTAACTTCCCCACCCCTCCCAAAAGTCCTTTGTCTCTCTACTTATGGGTGTTAGGTAGATAAAATACCACTAGTTTCTTCTTTTTCATGTTATATTTATTTTTGTGTCCTAAAGACCTAGTGTCTGTCTGGTTTTAGTTAATAAGAGATTAAAAGATCCCACTTTTATTCTAGATGTATTCCTGACTGCTGAACAGATGACAGAAAAAACAATATATTTCAAACAGATTTGTTGATGGGTTTGATGTGAATATCCTGAGTAGCTAGCAAAATCAGGCCATTCAGTAAATGAAGCTTTGTGGCTGACACGGTGAGCTTTATTGATACACTAATTTAATTTTGTTTTGATTTCCCTCCAACACTCCATCTTGGCTCTTTTTATTTTTCTATTAAAAGCTGCTACAGCAGAACTTCCCCAAACTATCTACCTCCCTACAGCGCCTGTTGCCTATGTTTAGCAGAGTAGTAGGGGTTGAAATCAACTGTGTGCCTTCAAATTGGAGATAGGTATGTCTCATAGAACTGGAAGGGACCCCAAAAGGTCATTGAGTCCAGCCCCCTGCCTTCATTAGGTGGAACCAAGTACTGATTTTGCCCCAGATCCCTAAGTGGCCCCCTCAAGGATTGAACTCACAACCCTGGGTTTAGGAGACCAATGCTCAAACCACTGAGCTATCCCTCCCCCCTTGAGCTGTGTTGTTTCCCATCAGTCAGCTAGGTATGGAAGGAACATAGACTGTACTTGAGGGCTAAAGTTATTGGGTTCTTCCTGTCTGACACCTCTTTTTAAGAGGTCACATATAGAGAAGAAAAAAGACTGTGCCCTGAAAGTTACATTACTTCCCCCCTCACTTCCCAAATGGCCAATGAGATCAGCGCCCTCCCCACCATACAATTGAGTAAGGTTCTCCTCTTCCCCAAAACACAGTGGGTTGTGGCAGAAAAGGAGTGTTTGTACACCGCATTCTAGTGACTGTAGGGGTCCAAAAGTCCTCCTCCCTCCCACTTAATTATTTTGTTTTTAAAGTGCAGCCCCTCAGTTGAATCTCTTGCTAGGTGTCACAATAAAGGCTGTGTGATTTTACATAACTTGAGGTTGGTGAGATGAATAGTTGCAACAGTCACATGTTGTAAGAAGCACAAGAAACTCTGCACATCTCTGCTGAAGCAGGTTGATTTTCCCCTGGCAGGGGACTGCATTTGTCCGCTAGTAGCTCTCTAGTGCAGGAGTCGGCAACCTTTCAGAAGTGGTGTGCTGAGTCGTCATTTATTCACTCTAATTTAAGGTTTCGCGTGCCAGTAATACATTTTAACGTTTTTAGAAGGTCTCTTTCTATAAGTCTATAATATATATCTAAACCAGAGGTAGGCAACCTATGGCATGCATGCCGAAGGCGGCACGCGAGGACATTTTCAGTGGCACTCACACTGGCTGGGTCCTAGCCACCGGTCTGGGGGGCTCTGCATTTTAATTTACTTTTAAATGAAGCTTCTTAAACATTTTAAAAACCTTATTTACTTTACATACCACAACAGTTTAGATATATATTATAGACTTATAGAGACCGTCTAAAAACGTTAAAATGTATTACTGGCATGCAAAACCTTAGAGTGAATAAATGAAGACTCAGCACACCACTTCTGAAAGGCTGCCAACCCCTGATCTAAACTATTGTTGTATGTAAAGTAAATAAGGTTTTTAAAATGTTTAAGAAGCGTCATTTAAAATTAAAATGCAGAGCTCCCTGGATTGGTGGCCAGGACCCAGCCAGTGAGAGTGCCACTGAAAATGAGCTCGTGTGCTGCCTTCGGCATGCGTGCCATAGGTTGCCTACCCCTGCTCTAATGTTTCTAGAACCCCCATGATCTATTAATACACTTTCTTCTGACAGGTACCCTACTATTCTAACCTTGGGCCCAAGTATAATGCTAAATTTCATGGTGGGCCTGTGGGCAAAAAGACAAGGAGGCCAGCCAACTATTGTTTAGGTGTGACGTAAACAGACGACTTTGCTGCTAGAAGCAGCTAGCTCATTATCCCAGTGGGCCACTCAGGCCTCAATAATTTACTTCCTACTATAACCTATTTGAATATTAAATAGGTTATAGTATTAGTTTAAATATATATATATATAATATATATATAAATAAATATATATAATATAGCTTAAATATTCCCTGCCAGCTTGTAAAGTAGAAACAAAATATACGTAGCTGTTTTTGAACTGATTACAAGAGCAGGCTCATGCTGGACACAGCTAACCAGTACCAAAAGCTTGCTAATCTTCCTCTTCTTACAGCCTTCTTTCAATTCATTGCAGCCCCGCATCCCCTTCCATCTCCAAACTATTCTAAAGGACCATTGTTACGGCTAGAACTGCTAGGCAACAGCACTTTCACTCAGCAGCTGTTGATCCTACAGAGCAAACTGTTTAAAAAACACTTATGGGGTATTTGTGGTTTCTCAAGAAATTTCAATATTGGGTTTCATTCCAAATTAGAACAAAAAATTTAAAAATACCAATTTCTCAAACTGGACAGTTTTGGCCAGCTCTGATAGTAGTCACCCCCACCCCTGTGTCACCCCACAGCAGTTCTTGTGGCTCCTTCATACCCTTCCTTCTGTTGCTGCACCCCAACAATCTAGGTCCCAGCTCCACTCCTGTAAGCCTGCTGAAGTGCAGAGTAAGTTATTTACCAGCTCTCTCTGGCTGTGGAAGAGAAGGGAATTAAACTAAGCCTGCATCGTAGGCTAATGTGCTAATCATTCACCCACTTCTTCAGGAAGCTCTCTCCAGCTCCACAGAAGAAAAGGGAGGAAAAGGATGAACTTCCACTTAGAACTGACTGTAGGTTGTAGTGTAAGAGCCTCATTTTCAGGGCCCCCATGGAAGAAAACCTTTTACACCTGTGATTAAAATACTTGTGTTGAGACCAAGTTCATAGCATTATAACACATCATCAGATGATGCTGTTAAAGATAATTTTACAAGTGCTTTTTCTTAGGCTTGATCTACACTACAGACTTATGTGGTGCTCTGCATGATGCAGTATACTAACCGAACTCCCGCTGTAGACAGCAACATAGCTACCACCTCAGACATGGAGTACATCCAGAGACTGGAGAAGCTCATCACCAGGGGCAATGTCATCCCTAAGCACTGCTGCATGTGTAGACAAGCCCTTACTATACAAGCAGCATAGTCTTGGGAGAAATGCTATATTCAGTTTTGTGATGCAGATATTTTGGGGGAACTGGCAAGTAGCTAAAGAGTTTGCTCTTTGCCATTGTATCAAGAAAGGACCCTAGAGAGACTCAGCTGCTGCTTGATAACTGTGTCTGATCTGATATTTCCTGTGTGGTGTTTGACAACATTGTTCAAAGTGTATACAGCATAAAAGTTTCACTAGAAAATATCCAGTCTGTTACTGATTTCGCCTCCCACCAGAAACTGACCTGACCTGTAAGTGCCCCACCTGCTCAGCTAAGTGGTGAATACTAAAATAAGTCCTGAAAGTTCTCTTCAATGTGCTTTTACTGTCATCTTGCCAAGTATAACAAGAGAAGATAAATGTAACCTTTTTCAGGAGACTATCCCAGCAATAAATATTTTAAATAAAATTTAATGGGTCACATAAAAACTCTGAGATATGTGCTTCAAATATCAGCCTCAGTGACAGTAAATTCACAAATCCTGTGGTGTTTATGCACAAATAAACCATTACCGTACATCCATGACCTGTTCATGTACATTTATCAAGTTTTGGCCACATAAGACTTAGAATAAAGAAAAACAGACAAAACATTTTCACAGCAGTACAGTCTTTCTGCTAATGGCCTGGAGCTGGGATCCTAACTCACTGATAATTAGGGTAGCAAATGACCTGTCTCCTCATAATTTTTTAAGTATTGTTTGTAAAATTAAGACAGGGTTTGAGGTTGAATAGAGGGTAACTCCTGTGAGAAGATGCTGTGTTTAAAATGTTAACAAGCAGAGGCTGAGCTTCCGTGGCTAACAGATGTGAAAAAGCTTTAGTACATGAAGGGCTCATGACGTGCTTGCTGCTTCTTCTACTGAAGGTAGCTTGTCCCAAATGGGTTTCTGAATATGTTCAGGTAGTTTCTCTAATTTGGTCTAAAAACAAAACAAAACAGTTATACCTACCAATCTGCACCTTAGATGTGACAATTCCCTCAAAATAAATTATTTTGCTGTATTCATATTTACCCAAATCAAATTACAAATACTTAATTCAGGTACATGAAAGGCCACCAAGTGGCAGAAGCCATTGTAAGAACAACACAGCTTCCATCCCCTCTTCAGCTTGTGCTTTCCACTGTTTGGATCCCGTGTTCCCGAGCCAGAATTTCTGCATGTTCCAGAAATTACACTTGCTATTAGTCCCAGCAGATCTCAACAGCTACCATTTGTCATCTGATTCATCTTAAAACTAGACTCATCCCACAGCTCTTATTAAAAATTCAAGAAAGCAATTCAATTATACCTTTTTTATTTCCATGGCAACCCCTTCAGGTAAATTTCTTTGGATGTATTCCAAATAGACATCAGCTGTACTGCCAGTTAAATGTTTTAACTAAAACAACACAGAAAATGTTTTAAAAATAAAATTAGCATATCACTGTATTATGATATAGGCACACACTGATAGGAACATTTCCTCAGAGTCAGAAAAGCTAAAGCACTTAAGTTCAACCTTCTCTTCACTACAGGCAAAAGCTTAGCATCATCTTTGCACACTCACACTCATGCACAGTTAGTAGGAGAAGGTACTCCCAGACTCGGGGTTTGCTTAACACCTGTATTCTGGAACTGTAGAAACACATACACCTTTGTTTACCTCCAGATCCTCCTGGGATTAACTTGTAGTTTGATTAGTGCAGCCTATATTTAGAAAGGCCACCCTGGGTATTATATAACATCCTACCATCCTATGCTAGGCACACTACATACATACATTAATTGACAATCTCTTCCCCTCAACAGACATGGGTGGTGGCCAGTTTTTGTTGTTGTTTTTGTTTTTAAGAGGAAGGTAGTTATTTTTTAAAGGCAACTGTGGGATGGTTTATCTGCCATTTTGTTCTAATTTTTAATTAACGTAAAATATACAATGTGGAAAATGGTGTGCTCAGTACCATACTTTTCAGTAGTATTATTTTAATATAAGGTGCATGAATTGCATCAAATATAACAAGTATTCTCTTTAGTCTCCACTGAGACAGGATTAGGAAGTTCTGCATGCTGGGGTTAAATGTAAAATCAGTACACATTTCAGGAATTTTAGTGAGTGTCAAACATTAAATGCTTGACAAAAGTGCATTTTCTATATGTGAAGTTCTATTTGAGCTCTCTCCTTTCCTCAAATACACTCACTCACCTCCAAGCATCTATAATGCGTCCTCATTTCATACTGAACTCTGTGCTTCTTGAAAATGTGTATTGACTTCAGAAGGGTGAATCGTTCTATCTTCCTGGGAGGTTCATGTCTAACATGCAATCATTTAAAAACATTATTTCATATTTTAAATCACATTCATACCCCTTTTAGATCAAACCACTGTTTTCAGTATCTACATAACCCACCAGGACTTAATGCCAGGATCCCTGCTTTAGTTGACATTTGCACAAGTGAATGAGGCAGTGTGAAAAGTACCAGTGTATTTTGGTATCACAGCCATATTTTGGATTAATAACTATTAAAAGACCTGGGGGGAAAAACAGGCCCACTAAATTCAGCTAGGTGATAATGATACTTAGGGGGTTGCTTGCACAGCCAGTGATGCTGTCTTTACAGAAAGTTTGAAATGGTACTTTAAAAAAATACACACAACCCTAGGCAAGATTCCCTTTTCTATAAATGTTTTGCTGTTTAAGATAGTGCTGTGTGTGTAACAGCTGTTGCTTTTGGCTGTATGGTCCTTGAACTATTATTGTATCCTACTGCTGTGTGAAAGGCACCATGTAAAACCAACTTTAAAAAAAAAAAAACCTGTGTAGGATTTTATAACAAGGAAAATAATCAAAACAACTTGTCAGGGAAATATCCCAATGGCTTCAAATTAGTTAAAAAATGCCACCAGTGTACATCTTTCACTTCTGAAACACTTAGCAAAAGTAAATTCCATACCTCAAAAATCTACAACTATGGATGCCATAAGGGGTGGTGTTTTACAAGTTGCAGCTGAGAACAGGTCACCTACACTTACATTTTTTCAATGGAGATGCCAAGTTCTTTAGCAGCAAGCACAGCAAAATATTCATAACTGTCCAACACGGTTTTATCATGGCCTTTAATTAAAACTGATAATTTCCTGTATAACATGTCCGGTTCATCTGAAATGGATACCTACATTTTGTAAGAAAAAGACAAGTTAGGTGATAACTCTATACTACCCTTAATTAATTATTACAATACACATTTATCTTGTACACCCAACTATCCTATATGGGGGAAAATACTATAGGCAGCTCAACCTAATTGTACTTTATAGTTTTGTCAACCTGTGGCTGATTAGCCACTATTTCCAATTCTGTCAAGGATGGCAGAGCTGTGCATGACTTAGGGTATAAATACATTTAAAACACTCCAGCTAAGCCATTGGCCTAGATTCTCCTGTAGGTATAGGTAATCCACCTCCCCAAAAGGCAGTATTTAGGTCTATGGAAGAACAATGGAAGCTGTCTAAACTGGGGGTTAGGTTGGCTTAATTATGCTGAGCATATTTAACTACACCCCTAAGTGACATAGTTAAACCAACTTAATTTTCTAGTGTAGACCAGGCCTCTAAATTTTGAGCATTCAGAAGTTCTTGATCAGGAGGGTGAGGGCTCTTCAAGATGACTCAGGGGAAAAAATGCAGTAAGGCTTGCAATAGTTGAAGTTAAGAGTAGAGCTCAGCAACTTCTGAAGAGTTGCAGATTCTTCCCTAAAACCAGTCTACTATTACTTTTTTTTGGCACTGGAGAAGAGTCACCTTCTCAGGCCCTTCACTGTTGGCAATTCTCTCTGTAGCAGAAGAAAAATACACAGGACTCCCTCCACCAGGATAAGATGAAACATAAGTAAAATGGGAATTAAAATTTCTCCTTTTAAAGTATCTACCATACGTATTTTAAAATGAAAGGACTTTCCACAAGAATACAACATTTCTATTCTAAATGGAGATTGTAACCCTAGGACCTCATTGAAAATGAGACCTCAATGAGTAATAATCCAACTCATACTATAAATATTCTTTTCCTAATGGGATTTTGCATAATTAAAAAAATACCTATGCTAAAATAAGTCTGAGTTTGTGTATTTGCTTTGTTACTGAGAATGTATATAATAAGTAGAGGGTCTACTTAGTCACATACCAAAGAATTGTCCTTATGATGGTGTAAATCTGTGTGAAATCCTGAGAACTGAACCCACAACAAGTCCTTGTTTCTAGATGGGAGGAGGGAGAAAAGACCACATTTAACATGATTACAAATTAAGAGCTCAGGGTTTTTCAGACTTCATTATTAAATGTTATACTTACAGAAGAAAACGATATTGCTTTGGCATATCTCTGCTTGAGTAATTTACAGGAAAAGTCCCTAGTCCCTGTGAAAATAAGTTAAATCATCAGCTGGCGTCTTTCAAATTAAAAGTTATCAGCTTAATGTAGATTTGTTAAAAGCTAGTTATTGTTTTCTAGACTAATAAATAAATAAATGCAAGTCTGGAGGAACCACGAAGAACTTAGCATATGAAAGATTAAATGCATCTTTTTGCAGAGGCTCTATAGTAACTTGAAACCTGTGCATAGTGTTGGTGCAGAGCAATGAGACACATACTGGTTAGAGGAGTTTCATTCTTGCTCCAAAGATGATGGCACAGAAGGGAACGTAGACCGAGTCGTTTGGAATGGCTGCATGATTGGTATAAAAAGGCAGCAGCTGCTATTCCAGTGCATAGGCCTGAATAAACTTCACTTTGATTCCTAAACAAAGTCCATTTACACATAGGGTTTATAGTGAATGTTGCCCTCAGTTGAACACATCATAAAATGACTAGTTTAATTAATTTGTATGGTATCTTTCTAGAAGGATTCAGAACTATAGTAATATGGAAATTACCTTTAATCTGTGCAGAAATTCCACATTAAAGTTTGTGTGTTGGAAATGCAAATCTGACTAGCTCACACAGAAATTTTTTTTGGGTTAACAGTTACTTTACTTGTCAATACATTACCATTACATGAATACAAAAAATATATGAACTGATTACCTACTATATATGCCTACCTACATAATCACCGGCAACTAAGACAACTGAGGAAGAAACTAATTGATTACCAATTATACAAAGTCATAATTATAAGAATACCTGTGAGTTAGAACTCAATACAAAAATTGAATATTACTAATTTTATTAGCACAATAATGGACTCCAGCATGTGATGTCATTCCATTTCTGAATGCAGGATATAGCAATACATACAGTATTTCACAGTACAATTACAGTCTTTTTGGCTTTGCTTTCATATAATAGCAGACTTGTTAGCTCTGCCCCTGTGACAATTCACCCAAATTTGGCCAAGTTATTTGTCTCTGAAAAATCAGAGTTTGCACATGCTCAGTAGAGACGTGTTAGAATTTAGCAGGTAAATTAGCAGGTAAGATTCTCTCTCTAGTGAGCATTCTCCACCCCATATAGCTCCTATGGGGCAACCAGACTGAGCAGGCAACATCCCCCGAGTGACTGGTCTTGTTCCAGTCCAGGGCTCCAGGGGCTAAGCAGGACTTGTCCAATCATTGTTGCTCTCAGCATCCAGATGCTGGGGCAGTGGAACTCAGAGCAAGGAGACTGTCTCACCTATACTCTCAATGGTCCCCCTGCTAGCACCCAGGAGGAAAAAGAGGATGCCTCACTGGAATTTAGGGGGAGAAGGGAAGTCACAGAGACAGGCTTCACAGGGGCAGAATAGGACAGGCAGGGAAAGAAGGTTCTGTAACAGCAAAAGCACACTCACTTCCAGAATCTGGGACAGAATCCAGGATTCCTGAGTCCAAATACTCCTCTGCTGCCTAGCAAACAGCTGTGAAACCCACTGGCAAGTATCATCTCCCTTTAGTGGATGGTCCACACAAGAGGACAAAAGCCTGCTACTGCCACCAGTCACTTCATTAGCTCAAATGGTACAGACCTGCGCTATGTATCTAAAAGTTCCAAGCCTGCTATTGCTCCAAGCTAGGATCAATTTTCAGTTTTGTTTTGTTTTTAAATAGGAAATTACATGCAAAAATCTATTTTAAAAGAAAGTTAATGTTCCAAAGTCAAGCACTTAAAAGGGAGGACGTGCTAGAGTTAAGGTTTTCCATGCAACTGTAATGTGTCCCCTTGTGCATCTAGTCTTTAATTACATGATCACATGCTATTTTTCCCACAAGACCCCTGGCTCATTCACTCCACACTATAAATTGTGTTCAGGGAATGAATCAGGCTTGTGAATGAAGCTGTTGTCTGCAGGACCTCTCTCATTTGCTACAGAAGTTAGGAGGTGTGTAGTGAATGAGGAAAGACTGTAAGGAAGAGAAAGGAGGGTTTTTCAGTTTAAGCAGTTGAATATCACCTTGGAGAACTGAATAGTATTCTGGCCTCTGCCATGAAGTTCTTACATAATGCTGACAAGTCACGTCAACCAAAACATTCACAGGTGGCTACAAATTGTGTTCCTTATTTCAAAGTACCCAACTTGAGACACCTGGAGTCAGATTTGCAGAAGAGCTGAGCACTCACAACTGCAGCTAAAGTCAATTAGAGCTGTGCATTGAACATATGAAATGCTATAAAAATGCTAACTACTCTGAGAAATTAAGTCTCCTGATTTTAGTGAATACCTGACAGTTTGGACTGTAACTTCTCTATGGCTTAGTTCGTCACCTGTCCTACAATAGGGATAATGCCACCTCCCTAACTTACAATGGTTTATTGAAGATAAGTTCATTAACATTTGTGAAGCACTCGGGTACTACCGTGGTAAGTACCACAGAAAAGCACATGAATGGCATGCAGAAATATTGAATGGGACTGCACACTGAATGAGTATAAAAGATATATTGAATAGCCACCCATACAGTTAGCACTGTCCAACCTGGGCACTGAATGAGGCAGCTGTCCTGTAGAAAAAATGGTGATAATGTAACTAAAGACGATTATAATGCATATACACAAGGGGGGCAAATTAAGGTTGTACAGGCAACCTTAATTCCAACGTTTTCTAACTTCTGACTCTGCAATCTTAATATAGTTGTTTGTATGTAAATATATATACACGTTATATTCATCATGTGCTATTGTAAGCATCATACTAACTTTCATAACTACAGAATATTAAGAGAGTAGCAGAATATGTTGAAATTAATGAGAAAGTTGATTGTCTATATAAAATGAATGAGAAGAGATGTTTGATAATTAATGTCCTTCCTTTCCTCAAAACAAGAGTGGGCATCTCAAGTTCACAATAGGTATTAAGTTTACACCTTGGTGCATTGTTTATCCCTTTTAATTGACTGAATGGCAGATTTATATTCTTACACACATTCCATTTTTTGCAAGTTATGTTTTTAAAACTTCATTCTGGACACAAACATTTGTAATCAATTCAGTGTTTAAAGTGATCTACTGTTTCATCAAGCTTTGTTTTTAAATCTTCAGTATGGGGAGTTATGCTCCTTTGTGGTACCAAATGTTATAGCCTGAGGGGCATTCAGCACCTATTAAAATATAAGTTTTGTAATAGTTCCATTTATTCTACAATTTAAGTCAAATATTTTTTAATTTATTTCAAAAGCTGGCCATCCCACAAGGCTACAGACACTCAAACTACAGTATAATGTAATTCAAATTCCATATACAGGTTGACCCTCCTGGCTAAAACAAAATTGGTCCTCTCCTAACAACAGTCATCCAAAAGAGGCTCAACTTTGTCCTCCTCCCATACACACTGCAGGAAAAAAGCAAATCTTGGAGCTTGGAATGTTAACAAGTCTCAGGAAGAAAGCAAATTCCAAAGTAGAGGGTCTTAATGGGGAACCCCAACTGGTAATTTACTCTCAAACCTGAGAGAACTCAAGCACCTCCTCTGACCCTCAATTGTTGCAGAAATTACATAGGGAAAACAGCAGTCCCTCACATAGCTTAGTCCCAAATCTTTGTCTCTTTCACTTCCACAGCATAAATTTCAAAATTCATTTTCTCAGTTAGATACTTCCCACACGCTAGCCATCTCTTTGCTTCACCCACCAAATAATCTGTAAGCCACAGAAACCATGCCAGGGCACGACTGGGAGATGGCTTTTGGGGGCCACTATATCAGTGGCCATGAACAATAGATTACAAAATTCAACCAATTCATAGCTAAAGTTATCTTTTAGAAAGAGTACACTTCCCGAAAGCAACCTGATAGATATTCTACAAGGCTGGACCACTGAAACAGGTCTTTTGCGCCACCTGGATAGATACAGCCCTAAATCGACAGTCTTGGATAAAGGGTATATCTACCCTACCCCTCCTCCAAAGTCTGTTCATAACTTGGATTAAAATAAAAGACACAGCAACTCTGCTTTCAACTCATTTGTAGTTTAGGTTAAAGCCTATAGGAGAGCCTGGAGTTGAACTTGAGCTACTAACCCAAGTTAAGAACACATTTTTTATACCCAAAGCTATAACCCTCAACTCCAGCCAAGATGTGGCCAGTGACATGAGTAGAGCAGACGTCCCCATGATTGTCATGCTAGCTACAAATTCCTGAGACAATCCACAAGAGTCATCTGCATTGACATAGAAGTCAAACACTATTAGTCAAAGCGAAGAACCTGAGAAATTCAAGCAGGGCTCCCGCAGCACAGCTAGCTACTCAGCAATATTAACTAAACAAAGTTCGGGTCTCAGACTTTAACTTAGAATTAAAACAAACACAAAACTTAGAAATAGGGGTAAAGCCCCAAGACTGTCAACTCTTGGAGCGGGGCTGTCTATTTGCTCTGCCTTTGTGCAGCCCTGGCAGGCTGGGCTCCTGGTCCAGGAGTTGGGCTCCCAGGTGCTACCCAACCCCTCAAGGTGATATGCACAGCTCTCTGGGCCAGACACAACAAGCCGGTGTAGTGTGAAAAACTGCTAACTGATGTAATTTGCTACTAGTAGCAGTTACTGCTATTAAATGTCTATCCGACCTCATCTGCTACTGGACCAGGGTAGCAAATTGTAATCTGTAGCAGTTACTGACACATAAGGTTGTTCTTATTTGGTGACTTGTCCTAATTTGCTAAAACTTGGCAGGGTTGTTGGATGGAAGCATGAAGTCTTCCCTGCCTGGTGTACATAAGTATCAATTACCTCTTATAGAGTGAAGTCATTTAAACATCATTTATTTTGCAACTTCATTTACTGTGCTAACAAAACACAGCAAGTGCAATACTAGAAAGACAGATGTCATTGTTAAAACTACTAGCAAGTACTTACTTGTACATATTTTCAGTGAGTGTTTGTTATTAAAATATAAATAGCACAATAACAGAGGTAAATGATGAAGTGCTAAGAGTAATTCAGAGAATCCCAGCAGCAAATAAAACAAATTTGTGAACTGCTATGAGACTTCAGAGTAGCAGCTGTGTTAGTCTGTATCCGCAAAAAGAACAGGAGTACTTGTGGCACCTTAGAGACTAACACATTTATTTCAGCATAAGCTTTCGTGGGCTACCGCCCACTTCATCGGATGCATGCAGTGGAAAATACAGTAGGAACATATATATATACACACACAGAGAACATGAAACAATGGGTGTTCATGAGACTGCATGCAGCCATATAAACTGATAAGGGATTCTTTGTTCTTCAGGGCAATATGTAAAATATTTCACCAGATCAAGTCTCCTTCAGCACCTCAGTAGGTTACATCAGACTGAGAGGAGCTGCGGTGACTAGGCCCTGGGATGCCTGTGCCGCTACGAACCCAGCCTTGGGAAGCCCATTCTGAGAGGCACTGTCCTGTGGGAAGGGAAGTCCCTCTGCCCCTTCCTCCCTATTTTTGAAAACACTGGTGTCTCGGTCCTCTGGGGTAAGGGTCACCCCCTGTGCCCCAGTTTTGCCTTCTGGCAGTGCCTCACTTCTGGGCTTAACCCCAGTGCCTATCCCCCTCCTTGACTTTGCCCTTCAGCCCCTAGCCTAAGCCTGCCTCCAGCTGCTTGCACCCCAACCAGTCAATTTCCACCCCCTGCTCAGGCCATCCCCTGCCGATCTGCCCCCTTTTAACCCCGTACAAAGTAGCCCGAGGAATATCTGACGAAGTGGGTATTCACCCATGAAAGCTCATGCTCCAATAGGTCTGTTAGTCTATAACAGGGGTCGCCACTGCGCCCAGAGGGGCATCTAAATGCGCCCACGTCCCGGCCGGCAGTGGAGCATCCGCCGAAATGCCGCTGAATTTCTGCGGCGACGCCTCTCGAGGACGTCGCTTGCCACCGACAAGCGACGTCATGGAGAGGCGTCGCCGCTGAAATGCTGCAGAAATTGGGCGGCATTTCGGCAGCTGCTCCACCGCTGTCACGGTCCTTCCAGACGAAAAGGTTGGGGGACCATTGGTCTACAAGGTGCCCTCCGGACTCTTCGCTGCTTTTACAAGTAAGGGCAGTGGCTTCAGCAGCGGTTACTGAACCTACTCGCTACACCCTCAGCGGCAAACGCAGACCCAGAGCAGCTTCTCGCACCGCACCGGCTGTGGCCGCTCAGTTCTTGGCCCAGCTGCCGCGGACCCCAGGACGCCAGCCGAGAAGCCCGAGCCCCGCTGCGGGTACGTGCAGCGGAGCCGGGAGCCAAGCAGCACCTCCGCTCGGGCTGCAGACACCCGCCCGCGGGGGCCGGGGCCCTGGCTCGTGTCCGGCAGCGCCGAGCACTGGGGCGGCTGGACGCGGAGCGGGGAAGCCGGGCGGGGGAAGCCCTGGGGGCAGGTCGGAGCATCGCTGGGGTGCGCGCGCCCCGCCGCTGCTGCCCGCCCCGCGCCCCCGGTACCTGGCAGCCCCGCCGCCACAAGCGGCTCACGCCTCCCCACGCCGCCATCTTGCCCACAGTCCCGCCTGCCCCGGCAACTTCCGGCGGCCACCGCACCCTAGAGCTGACCCCGGAAGGATAGAGCGGCCCCACCCGCAACCTGCTACCATAGAGTTCGCCCTCCCGCCTGTAACGCGGCAGCAGCAGCTCGCGCTCGAGTAGCGGGTCGGCGCAGGAGCCAGACCCGCCCACGTGACACAGAACAGGCCCCGCCCCGCCGCACTGTCAGCGTCCCAAAGCCTGCGGCGGCACCGCCCCCTCACCCCGCCTCAGCAGCGCGGCGGCCTCAGGCCCCCCCGCCCCCGCCGTGGCGAGCCCGAGCGGAAGGCGCCTCCGCTCCCTGCCAATGGCTGAGAGGCCCCACGGCGGCTGCCCCGCCTTACACCCCATCGTCCCTTCGCCAGCCGCGAGCCGGGGCATCCCGCCGCCCAGGGCTCCGGGGCGGGATGGGCCACGGGCACCATTTCCCAGTACGCGCCTGCGCCCTTTGTCCCGTGCTTGTCCCCGGCCCAAGCACCCCCAGAGCGGCCCTGCCTGTGAGGAACCCGACCAGGCCGGGGGGGGGGGGGGGTCCTTGAAACACGTGTTAAGGCTGCTAAACAATCGGCTCCACCTTGTCTTGAGCCGAGACGCGCTGAGTGCGGCTCGAAAGCTTCTCACCCACCCTGGGGCCATCAACATTTTGTCTCTCCAGGATCCTCTCCTTTATCTTGTGCTTTCCCCAGGTCAGTGCGCTGCCCACCCGCTCTTTATAGCCTCGATTAGAATCGCTTTAGGCCAGCCCCGGTCTCATGATGGTTGTAGCGTGCCTTGCCTAACAGCGCTGCAGGCCATCGTCACTATTGCAAGGCAGGGACAATGACATACTTTGCAACAGTCAGCAGTACACATAGCCCCCGATCTGTACATACTCACTCTCCAGCGTATGATTGCCTTAGTTTGTAGTTAATCACAGCAAAAGTAAAAGCAGCTACATGTGCCTAAATTGTTTATAGCTGTATTAGAACTCTGTGAAACGCTTTTGAAACTGACGCACCTAATTCTCATTCTTCACTAGACGGAAATAAGGCAAACCCGTTTGTTCAAAGTGCTTTACACAAACAGTGATTATATATGTGTACACACATTTCTCCCTTTATAGAACCCGAGCATATGCAAATTTCTTAACCCAATAAACTCTGTACTCAGACATGATAATTGAACTTTCACACCTTGCTCTGTGGTGGCATGAAGACAGCCCTTCATAGAATGACCTCCCTATTCTTTGCCAGGTTACTACATGCTCCTTAACCACATCCCTCCTAAAAATTCAATTTCTCCATCATTTCTAGAAAAAATAGATAAATATAGTAATATATTAACAAGCTAGTAATATAATATGGCTTCTGTATTTTTTGTACACCCAAAACTTACAGTGGAGTCAATAGGAGTTTCAGATATACAAGGAATGCAGTTTTAGGGCCTTTGACAGGGAATTTTCAAGGGAGTGAAAAAAATAAAGGGAAGCTCTTTCTGGATTTGGATTCTAGTTGTAGAACATTCCAAAATATACAAGTAAACATATGGCAGCAGCAGAAATGTTTAGACAAGACTATACCAGATGTAGGAGAGGACAGAGTTCTTTAGTTATTTATTTGATAGATTTGTTTCCAAAACAAGATTAAATACACTGTGTATTTGTTTTAGGGCTATGGCACCTCAGAATTTTAAAAGATTTCTAATCTTCTCTCCCTAATACTTCTCTCAGTAATACTTTTTACTGTGACTAACTATACCAAAATATTAGGGGAGGGGGCAGGGGAAACAAAACACTTATTACTGGAATGATTTAGGAATCCTAGTTACCAGATATAGAATCTTAGAAATGTAGGTCTGGAAGGGACCATCAAGTCCAGCTCTCTACACTGTGGAAGAACAGAGTAAACCTAGACCATCTCTGACACATACTTATCAACATGTTTTAAAAAAAGCTCCCATGGGGATTCCACATTTCCAGAGCTTAACTACCCTTGTAGTTAGAAAGTTTCTCCTAATATCTAACCTAAAGCTCGTTTGCTACAGGACTTTCTGTCTTACCTTCAGTGGACATGGAGAACAATTGATCACAGTCCTCTTTATAACAGCCCTTAATATTTTAAAAGATTTATCAGGTCACCCTCCCTCCCATTGTCTTCTTTTCTCAAGACTAAACATGCCCAGTTTTTGTAACCTTTCCTCATAGGTCAGGTTTTCTAAACCTTTTTATCTTTTTTTTTTTTTTTGTTACTCTCCTCTGGACTCCCTCCCATTTGTCCACATCTTTCCTAAAGCGTGGGACCCAGATATGGACACAGTACTCCAGCTGAGGCCTTACCAGTGCCATATAGCAGAATTAAGGAATGCTCTTTTTAAAAGCATCTATAAAGTAAACTATGTGTATATTATTTTTTTTAATATATATATAACTTTGTTGTCAACCCCCCAATTTTTTAACAGATTAATTTATTTAAAAGAAATTTTCATCACGGTAGAAAAACCCAACAAACCACATTTTATCAAAAGTATAAAATTCACTAGAAAATACTGTCCTCTTTTTGGCAAACTGTTACATAAAACCCTTTGATTTACAAATACAACAATTATTTGTTACAAAAGAAATAGTACTGAATATTCTATACATAGTGCTTTTTGATATGTACCAAGTATATGGAATCCAAACAAAAACCATCAAAAAAACCAAAACAAATATTAAGTTGTGAAATTAAGCCATCCTAGTGCAAATCTGAATAAGTTACATCCTGAAGTTAAATTGCATGCAAGTCAGATGCTAATAATATGAAGCTATATCTGGAAGAGATCACAAACTACATTAAATATGTAGTTTTTATTTCCATTGCTTTTCCACCCAAAAGTATATATATATTTTTACACTAGAGCTCCTAAAATATTTACAACCTTCTAATAAAATATATCAGTTAAATATATTTGAAAATAAGATGATTTTTTTCATAAAATATATTGATTTTCTATGTACAGACTTTACCAAAGGACTAAATCCAATAGTGAAACCATCCCATAATACATAGTTTTGCATCAGCAACTATTAGCAAGAAAACAACTTTTCTGAAATAAAACGAAACCACATTTAGATACATCTAGGCAGAACAGCATCTGTATAACATCAGACTGTGCAACATTTTAATATGGAGTCAGTGTTTGAGGCCTAACTTATTTAATACTATTTCAGGAATCTGCATTCTTTCTTTATAGGCAATTTCTTTGGTTATTTTGAACTAATTTTTATCATGGGTGTAAAATTAAAAGTGTGCCTGTTTCATCTTGGAGATCTAGGGAATAGTTATGTGGATTTAACACAGGCATCATCTGGCCAATCTTTAGTTAGAAGGAACCCAGATTCTTTTAAAAAAAATACTTCTGTGGGGGTCAAATCCAAAAATGTCTACAATATGTTTACTCAATTCTTCTTCAGGCAAAACTCTCATTGACTGCAATGAAAGTTTTGCCCGAGTTCGGCAGGATTGTCCCTTCAAGACTCTCTATATGCAGACTCCTTCCTACCAACCTATGAGGAGTGCCACTTCCACAGCATGCTTCCACTTTCTCTTCAACTCTACTGAAGAAGTCCCTTCACAGAGGAGCCCTTAGGGTTCAAAGCTCCATAAATTTAGAGGGGAGGGGAGGGGATGGGCTCTAGTCAAGTCTTTCCACCTTAAGCCCACAGACTCCAATGCAAGTTATTGCATACAAAGGCCCTGAACCTGCAAATACTTAAATGTCTGTAGACTCCACTCACAAGAGTCTAAACTTCCGTGGACTGCCCAGAGTATAGGAGTCATGCTCCAGGGCATGGCAGAGAGCCAACTGGAAGTGTAGGGACATAGGCCTTCTGTCAGATCTCCTGGGATTCACAGGCATAGTGGGTGGAACCATCTGTTGTTCCACAGAAAGAGGGGGAGGAAACTCCACCCACCAACAAAAGAATTCACAGGAAACTTGCAACTTTTAAATGATGAGTGGTTTCAACTTACCTATAAGGGTCATTCTTGATTAGCAGAGCATTTGAGTCTGAGTAAGAACTTGAGGATTTGGCCTTGTATGTTTGGCTTTAACACAAAAATGGTCTCTTTACTCAAGTAATAATCCTGTGTAGACACCGGTCCTGATTCTCACTGCCTTTGCACCTTGATGGTCATTTACATCTGTCTATGGTGAGTGAAGAAACACTATTATTTGATAGTACTCTACTGCCATTTTGTATTCATTTTGTACAGGTGTAAGTATACAAGGGGAAGACTGTGGAGAACCAGGCCCAACATCTTGCTTGCTCTGGTTAAGACTACATTTTGTGACTCCACATATTGTCAGATATTGTGACGAATGAAATATTCTTATTGTAAAAAAATGGAGAAGATCTAAAATGATTTACATACAAATGTGTTATAAAATTTGCAGTACTGTTCTCCTACACAGGATTCAGGAGAGCATCAGTGTTATCAGTGAAGCCTCTAAAACATTTACAGCATTTTATTTCAAGAAGAGCTCACAAACTGCCACTTAGTAATGAAAGGTCATGCACCTAAGCACTGTCTAATCCTGCATGTGGTTTAGGTGCAACTCTATGAATCCAGTACTGTGTATCTGTGGAGAATGTGCCAAACCAAGGTCAATACAGATAAGGTTAGAGAGATCTTCTGTGCAGATCTTGGCCAAAGGCAAAAGAAAAAAAAGGGGGGGGGGAGTTAATGTAAGCATTTTTCCCACTTTTGCTGGATAAATGTCACACTGAATACATACAAATCTAAGTTTGATGTAAAGACAAGTGAATACTCAAAAATAGCACAAGAATATTTCAGGACAGGAAGAATAAAAAAAGTATCTGTTTAAATTTCCAGAATGTTCTTTTGAAAGAGAGCAGATATACCAACAATATCCCTCCCCCCTTCTGTCTGTGAGGAAAGAATGTCTCTGGACATTTACTGTCTTCTGGAACATGTTCCTGCACTGCTCAATTGTACAAAACCTCTAAAACCTCTGGGATGGCTATTGAAAAGCGTGATTTATTGTTACAATAGAAGGTATCTCCAGTTCTGTCCAATTACAAAGGCAGGGCTCCTAATCCAGTGTTCCAATTAGGGGATGTGAATTTTTGCCACACTTTAACTGAAGTGAACCGCTATAGAATCATCTTCAATTCTCAGACTGGGTCATTCAGAAACCAGTGGATCTCTCTCTTTTGAATCCTATTAAAATGGAAGCTCTAAAATGTACAGTATGAACAATATCTTTTGCAAGCAGACTAACAGGTACAGGTTGAGCAGTGTTCTGCTGAATGGATGGTAGTCACTCCTCTAATTATTTCATATTTAGTCAGATTTCTTTTTGTTACAGATACAACAAGAATGCAAAATGAAGAACACATCAAGTCAGCATCTCCAACAAATATGGAGTACTATCAGAAAAACACTGCAAGATCCATTGCAGGCAATTAATCCAGTCAGAAATGCACAACAATAGGACCAAAATGAGACGTGTAAAATGAAACAGTCCAGGTTATACTGAACTGAGAATCAGAACATTCTGAAGAGTTAAAGATTCAAGTTCCTCCCATAAAAAGGCTGGAAGGAAATGGAAATAGAAACATGAATTTCTCGGTTATATTTGTGGTTTTGAATAATCTCAGTGAAGCAGAACCCAGATAAAACATATTTGTGCCAATTATTTATTTTTCCCCAACAAACAAACTGATTAAAAAATGGGTGGGAAGCATATCTTTTCCCTAGACCTGGATAAAAGAATTACCATTTTTAAACAGGTAGTTTAAAATCAATGGGAAATAAACAGGTTGTCCAGGTTTCCTGACTGATACATTCAGGATGTTTTCAGTAGCTGTCTGCATGTGACAACTCTACATTTACAACTCAGCATCATCCTGAAGTAAATCTGCATCTTCATCATCCAACAAGAGGTCAGCATTCATGACTTCAGTCTCTTCCATGACATCTCCTAACTCCTGAACAACATCATCTTCAAGGTCGCCTACATGCTCAACATGTTTAATCAAACTCAAGTGATCCAGAGGGATCACATCATGTCCAACTGGCCCAGTAGTTCTTGCAATAGCAGCTGCCATTTCTGCTGCAACAGCAGCTTTCTGAGCCTTCTGCCTTTGCTGTTCTTCCTGTTGTCTGTGGGTCTTCATATGAGCATTGCGACTTTTGATTTTGAAAAACACCCTAAAATTTCAAGAGAAGAAAGAACATTTCAGATGACATCCTATTGCCTCTATTCAAAAACACACTGATGGTGAAGAGAAATCTATGTACAACTTGGAGGATTTCAGAGAGCAATTATCAGGTTTCTGCAATCTAATAATAATACAGACAACTGTATGCTCTCTTCATTTAAACATATATATGAATCCAATTGCTGCTGTATCTGAGTGCCTCAAAACTGTCAATACACTTATCCTCCAAACACCCCTATCAGGTAAGAGTGTGCTAATATCCCCATTTTACAGATGTGAAAACTGGGGCAGAAAGAGACTAAAGGTGGGATTCGCAAAGTATTTAGGCACCTATATACCTTTGTGAATCCCACCCTAAGTGATTTGCTCACAGTCACACAGGAAGTCAGTGGTGGAATAGGAAACTGAATCCAAGTTTTGGGAGTCCCCGGTTAGTGCCCTAACTGCTGGAGCATCCTTCCTCCCTCTTTTGGAAAGGTTAATTTATGCTTTTTAGCTACCCCTTCCTCGGATATCACATCCATCTACTGCAGCACTGCCAACTCCAAATACATAACAGTCATCAATCAGGCTTCCCAAAATCATGGTTGACTTTTGCTGAAGTGAAGAGTTCTGTGAAGATAGGATTTCAGTTCTGTATTCTGTGGCCAAACACAAGGGTAGGCAACCTATGGCACATGTGCCGAAGGCGGCATGCGAGCTGATATTCAGTGGCACTCACACTGCCCAGGTCCTGGCCACTGGTCTGAGGGACTCTGTATTTTAACTTAATTTTAAATGAAGATTCTTAAACATTTTAAAAACCTTATTTACTTTACATACAACAATAGTTTAGTTATATATTACAGACTTATAGAAAGAGACCTTCTAAAAACGTTAAAATGTATTACTGGCACACGAAACCTTAAATTAGACTGAATAAATGAAGACTCGGCACAGCACTTCTGAAAGGTTGCCAACCCCTGTCCTAACATTTCAAAACTCAGCTACTTAGAGTAGAGACCTTGACACTATTAAACTGCTCAGCTGGTTTATCCTGGAATAGTATCAGACTTTGCAATTTTGAAAACTTTTCAAGATTTGATTAGTATCTGCACCCAAAATGTCTGCTTTATGTGACACTTTCATGAAAGTGGCTTTTAAGACTTCAACCCTTGTGGGCAGGTACAGACGTAGCCAAGTCACTTGATGTGGCTGTATTGATTTTATGTATTACACTTCCAACACTTCAGATGTCCAGAATATCACATCAGCTGAACGGAAACTGTATCAGTTGAGCCAACTGAGTGTTTTACGCCTCTTGGAAACAGAACCCAAATGAGACTTCGATAACATCAACAAAAATGCTAGGGTTATCTGCCTCCCTCTGCTGGAACCAGGAAGCATAACTCTTGCATAGGGACTACCAGGAAATTGAAAGAGACTGAATGCAGTAGGCAAACTGTCCAAAGCTCTCAAATGATATCCAAAGCAGTTTCTCAAAACAGATTAGGGTAGGTGGCTTGTGGGCACATTTCAAAGGCTGTTTTTTGTTGGGTTTTTTTGGTGGATGGAGAAAGGAAAACGTCACAATATGTCAAAGGAAACTAATACTCCTTTGAAGCAACCATGAGAAAATAAATAATTACTAGAAACTTGTTGATGTTCTATTTCTTTGGAATATGAGCAGACAAACTTTCTGTACTATTACAGACAGATATATTCCCTTACTTGCCACACTCTTTACAAGGAAATATTGTTGTTGGGTCCGTCTCGCCACTTGTTGTGCTGTGGGCAGGGGAACTCTTGACTGAGCAGTATCCACTCTGCGTGGCAGATTTTTGCTTTGTACCTGGAACTGTGCATCGTGGTTTTGTCACCTGGTTTGTACCACCATGAATGCGAGCATGGCCATTTAGTGCTTGTCTGGAGCTGAACACCTAAGAAAAAAACCAAACTCCATTAGACCAGCAGCTCAGAAAGAGAAATACATTTAATTTACATTATATTGATATATAAACAACTGCACTGGTTAATAATACAAACAACACATTTAGCCAATTCTGTTCTCAATTATACCTAGTTGAAGTTAAAGATTTACTCATTATAGAAACAGAAATGTACAATAATGAGTGGCATTCCCAGTTATTTCATTATATTATCCTTCTAATATACAAAAAACCCTAGATATTATCTGGAGCTTTTCATCCATACATCTCAAAGTACTTATTTTATCCCTCTTTTATAGATGGGAAATCTAAGATACAGAGAGGTGAAATGACTTGCCCAGCAGACCAGTGGCAAGGCCAAAAGCAGAACCTTAGTCTCTTGAGTCCACCACAATACTGCCCTCCATATGCTTTAAAGGTATCAAATACACTTACAGCACCACAGTTTGGCATTTCACAGATAAAAGAGGCTGCAGAAAATGTAAGACTTTGAAAGGGTGGCAGGTCTACAGGTGCACCAAGAGCTATAGGTGGTGGTTCAGGAGATTTCTGCATTTCACTTTCCTCTTCTTTTACAGATTTTCTTTCTTCTTCCATCTCCTCCTCATCCTCTAAATCTTCCTCTTCCCCACTTGTCTGAAATTAAAATTAAATTTAAGGAAGACTAAAAATTTCATAAAAGAATAAAAGAAAGGCATAAAACTAGCGACAGTTCTGAAACACAGCATCAGTCTCTTCCTTCAAGGTTCTTGCTGTAACATTTTTATTTGTCCCACAATGGAGGACTTTCCATGTCTTATTCATAACAAAATGATCATCTATCCATAGCTCCAAGGAGTTCTACAATATGACACAAAACTGCCCTTGTCTTTATTATAAAGCTGTGGTGTCTACATATCCCAGCATGCAATGCTTCATATTGATCTGGGTGGCAATATATAACATGCACACACACACACTAGCAAAATTACCTGCTAAAAAAAGTGTCTACTTTAAGAATGTTCAAACAACAGTGGCATTGAACTCACATGCAAACTAAGACTTTCTTGCCAGTGTAGGTAAATTATCTTTCCAAAGACATAGGCCAATAGTCTATAGGAGTAACTATCCAACTTTTCATACACTGAAAATTACAGTAGCGATTCTATACATATCCACATACACACATGCATGCATCTAGGAAAGTGTGCACATATTTTTCTGTTACAGTGCTACCAGCAGCAGAAAAATACATAGGACATACATGTTTCTAGACCAGAATTTGATATACAGTGGTAGAAGTGCTTGTACCATTAATACATTTCAGTTTTCACCATTAGAAAGATAAATGAAACTGCACTACACGCCCTGTCCTCTTCCACACACGCACACACGGGATTTTTTACAAGTGTTACAGTTTTATATTTATTTTTTAAAGCTCACCAGGCATTCATCTCTTATTTCTGCTAGACGTGTTCTGTGTTTCCGTCCCAGACGCATGATTTTCTTCCAAGTATAGTAGTATTCCACACACTGTGCAACTGTCTTAGACTTAACCTATAGTGTGAAGCAATAATACAAATATTCCAATAACAAAATGTTAAAACGGCTGTTTTGTTTTTACCTCTGAAAAACAAAAATAATAAAAACACCAATTTCTGACAGCCCAGTCTTTTTTCATTTCTGCAGTCCAAGATAAACTACAAATCTGAGTTTCAATGTGGTTGCTTTGTGAACACTCCTATAAGATATTCTCAGACAAAAACTCCACTACGGTGTTTAGAGCCCTGCAAATCCGTGGGTATCCGCTTTATATCCGTGGGCCATTTTTGCGGATAGCAGCTCGGATGTGGATACAAATTTTGTATCTGCGCAGGGCTGTGGAGCTGTAGCACAGACTCACCAGAGCAGGTGGAGGGCCCTAGGCTCACAGCTGCCTACATGGCTCTCCCCGACCTGGCTCCAGCCGGGGCTCGGAGCCGCAGCCTGGCCATAAGAGCCAGGCGGGGAGCTGTGGGGAGCTGCGGTGGACCCTCCACTTGCCCTGGACAGGGAGCCTGAGCAGCCCCCCGGCCCATGGCCCTGCCCCCGAGGCTCCCCACCCAGGCTGGGTGGAGGGTCCGCACGGCGGTTGCTCCAAGGCACATGCACCCTGCCCCCGCCGGAGCTGGCTTGGCGCCTGGGGGGTGGGGACACGAATAGGGGATGCTCTAAGCCCCCCCCCCCCCCCCAGTGGGCAGGTGGAAGGTGTGCTGCGGCTCCCCAGGGCTGCCCAGCTGGCCTCCATGCTGGCCTGGCCTGGTGGGGAGGGGTCTGTGGAAGAAAAGGGGGAGGGGGCAGACAATTTTGGGGGATCGGATGTGGATACACATTTTTCTATCCGCGCAGGGCTCTATCAATGTTGACTGATGGTACACAACAGTAACTGACGAGTAAAAATCCTCAGAAGAATATTGTGGTGGTGTAACACCCCACTCTCTCTAAACAAAACAACCATTAAAAAGCCAGGAAACTGAGAATTAAAGTTTAACTTACACAAACCCAAACATTTTGAGCATGGATAATGACAATTGAGATACCTCAGCTCTGCCCCCCGAGAGATGCCTGCTTCCCATCTTTCCTTCTCTGGGGGTAGAATACCAAAAACATGCCCCAGAACATTCTGTCTTTATTATCTCTCTGATACTAAGTGTGGTGTTTCATCACCACTGTGACCTGGTGCCATAATTTCATGATCTGATCCTAGAAAGCTACTATACCAAGAGACACTAGCTCAGTGTCACATGAAACTTGGATAATTGGCTGACACAGAATCACAGGTACAATCTAAGGTGCCAAGAGCTCTCAACATCTCGAAGTATCAGCCCTGTCAGATCCAGTCTAGCCCCCAATGGACTAAAATTTGACTAGGCTGGAAAGGTATTTTTTGGTGGCCCAATGCAAATCCTTTTAGTTATGCCTGAGTTTTCTTTCTTTCTCCTCCCACACCCTCAGGTGCATAGGGTGTCAACCAGTTTCCACCATTTATTTTTGTCTTGTGCTGTTCTATTCAGGCTTCTGAGAGTCAAGTTGACAGATCTGGGTTTTAAAAAACAGACTTTGAGCATGCACACTAGAGTTTATTATTACTTTAAAAAGTAACTAAATTTCTAATGTTCTATTGCTGCACACACATGTATACACACACACACACAGAGTGAGCTGAATTCTTCATTCATTATGCAATCTCTAACTTCCACTGGTTCTGTGATTGCAGTGAGTCAGTCTATCACTAAGGCGTGAAGGAGGACAGATTCAAACTGAATGTGGCAAATAAAGAGCAAAAGATTATAAATGGCAAACACCAAAAGAGAAGCCGCCTTACCATTTTCTGTACAAAAATAAAATCTTTGCTGTAAGTGGATAATGCTTTGTTAAACAGCCTTCTTTCTAGAGGTGTCCACATGTCAGATCCTAAAACAAATGAAATAATTATAAACAACTTGTCCTCTAACTGCCAGCCTCCATCTTTGTTCGTATGATAGTCTGTCTGTTAGGGCAGGGGACTGGGAGTCGGGACTGTTTGCTTGTAATCCCTGCCATTAAACAAATTCATTTAGAGATCCTGGACAAGTTGTTTCTCTGTGATTCAGTCCCTTCCATCTCTAAAATGGGGATGGTACTTAACTACTTCATAGGAGTCTGGCAGAGACTGCAAAGTGCTTTGAGATGCTGGGATGGAAGGTGCCAAGTATTATTATTATGTATTTACTTTGCTAGATTGACTGCCCAGGAAAAAATAAATTTTCATCTCTGAATATCAGTGCTGAAATCTAGTGTGGACCATTTAAAGCAAGTTAGTGCTCTCGCTGAAATCCTTAGTGGGTATTAGTCAAACAGGAGGAACACAGGAGCCGCTCTCCTGGATCAGATTAGTATTGTCTCTGCACATGGACAGCACTAAATGTTTCAGAGGAAGATGCAAGAAACCTTATAGTGGACAGTTGTAGGATAATATGTCCATGTCTGATGTTGCTTCCTAACTCTGTTAGTGGTTGGTTTATGCTCCAAAACTTCAGGGTTTTTAGCACTTTTAAAAATCCTGTGTAATACAACTGTGGATGTTCTCATTATCCATATATGGATATATGCCTCACCCTTTTCTGAGTTCTACTAAATTCTTTCTGCTATCCTGTGGCATTGAGCTCCATGGACTAATTATGCCTTGTATAAAAATGTATATCCTTTTATCAACTTTCAGTTTTTATTGCTTTTCAATTTCATCCTATACTTATCAATTTGCTCCTGCACCTCCCTTTTGACATTCTTAATTGAAAAAATGGTGCCTCAATTTTAACTGAAAAGAGTAGGCCTAGGACACCTATCTCCCCAATATCTTCTGTTGTGACGACTAGACAGTGTTTCGCTTCTCTTCAGTGATATTTATCCTTTTGTTCTCTGAAGGAATTTCTCATATCAAGGAGAAAGCAATATTAGCAATTTCTATCTACATTTATATGAAATCTTTTTGTATGGCCCTTGTACAAGGAGACTGACCTCACAGGGCGAGTTTCATTCATTGTTCTGTTATCCCCTCAGGATTGTCTTCTGACTCATTGCTTTGTATGCAGCCATTTCTCCAATTCTGGATCTCTACTACTTAGTATTTTCCCCTATTTGCATAACCTTCATATACACCTAATTCTGCCCTTGAGCAGCTCATCACTCTAGTCTCTCTGCTTGTTTACCTGACGTGGTCTTGTGCAAGTTTACTACTCCACCCTTCTGTGCCTCACTTTATTAATCTGTTAAAACGGGAACAATACTTATATCAGTGGAACGTAGTGAAGTTTAGTTATTTTTTAATTGATCTTTTGAGATCTTGTCATGAAAACTGCTGTGTGTTATTACTCAAACTATAGCTTTTTCTCATAATTGTACATCTTTAATGCTTTTTTAAAAAAGATGCTGAAGCATAAGCTTCAGTAAACTCCTTCATTTGTCTCTTCTTTTCTTATGAATTATTACAATGAACGAAGGGTTAATTTACTGTACACCTAAGGGGATTCAGGCTTTGTATTGTTTCCTGGAAGTTGTGGTGTTATCAGCAGGGGCCCTAATATGAATATTAGGATTAATTAAAGCAGCCTAATTAACTAGGATAAAACCTCTGTAGGAAAAGTAACAGGAGAAAAGCTGTTTTTAACTCTGGTTGCTGGGAAACTGACTTTGTACTTGCTGGCTGTGGGAAACACAGAGTGTGTATAGGGGATCTGCAATGCAGTAAGATAGAACTGAGACCTTGGAATACGGATGAGTTTTTAAAGCAGGTCTTTATATTTCAGCAATTCATCCTATATTCCATTGTATTTGCCATATGGAGACTGCTACTGCACTGACAGACAGTAAATCTCTTCTGCAAAATGTGGGGGGGGGGAGAAGAGGGGGAGGGAGAGAAGGAAGCACTGGTTCTGAGTCCATCATTTCAGTGGGCCAGTTCAGGCCCACTATATGCGTAGCATGAGGAACACATAACATGGTATATGGCCTACATACAAAAAAGTGCCCTATGTATTGGATGTTTACAGACTCTGATAGGAGCACATTGCTGTTTCATGTGGTCTGTCTCTCTTATGCATTCCTAAAGTGAGAGTTGCAGAGTTGAGAAGTTCCAATGCCCAACAAACAAAATCCTGGTGCAGCTCAAAGGACCATAACAGAGCTTTTGTTTTGGATCTGGGCTATTTTAGAGACCACCTCTTTCTGAAGGTCACAATCTGACAAATGTCTCTAAAATAAACAAACTGGAGTGTTATTGCTAATAGTCCTCAGTTTAGAATGTCCACCATTCTCGGTGGATGGGTGAGGAGCCCTAAAATTTCATATTTCCTTCCCTCATTAGCCTGACGATGTCTGAGTGTGCTGACTTTCGAAGTACAGTTCAAAGTCCACTTACTCACTCATTATTTTGCCTGAAATGTATTTTAAGGAGGATTACGAATATCTCATATTTGGGGAATTGTTCACATTCTCATGAGTCAGAATTGTGCTCTGTTTTGATCTAGTTCTGCTTTAATGTACACATATACACCAAGGAACCATGATAAATCAAATTTATATTTGGGGGGGACGGACGGACCAAAACATACAAATTATTAATCCAAATGCCACTAAACATATAAAGTTTGAATTCAACTAATTCTTGCAGTTAGATTGTTTTCCTGCAATAACAAATCCCATTCGCCTAGAGCAACTGACTGACCAATAATCACCAACAAAACTACCATGTAAACCCTGTAAATAGACAGAAAGGGATTTTGTCAATATCAGACACAACTGTATATTGCATTGAAAAACTTCAGAGAGCCGTTTTGTACTTTGGCTTTTTGTATTTTAATGAGGTTTAAACTTGGATTGGAGAGATTATAATTCATCATGTAGTGAACTGACTCATGTTCAGGTTTCTTTGTCTGCTTGAGAAATTCTGGTCCCTTCACTCCACCTGGCAAACAACAGGGTACTCTGATGCCCACAGCGGTACTGCTAGTTGACAGGTATTAGCATTTAACTGGAATTCTATCTTGTGAGGAATGTGAAGAAAACAAGAGCCTCCTCTTGTGTTGCCTTTGTCATTGTGAACCACTTGCAGAAAATGATAGAAATTTGTTTGAATGAAGATGAATTCTTAAAATCTAGCATTTTCCAGCCTTTAACCACTTATCAGAACCTAGAAGAGAGATTTTGGCCTTTATTTCACTCTTATCAGCTAATTACAGATCTGAACAATATTAGGTGACCAGAGGCCAGGGCTGCAGACATCACTGGCAGTAACCAAGTAACAGAGATGGGGCTTTTCTTGCAATAGAAGTATCTCTTCTGCAAGAAAAAAACATAATTGACAATTTTCTCTCTTCAGTCTTCTGTGGGAATGACAACTGGTTTTCTCTTGGTGGGAGAGAGAATCTTCCACTCAAAGGAACTGCTTAGGAAAAGCACCTGCCATCCCTTCCATCCAAACAGCACCCACATGCAGGCACAGTGTCTTTTTAATACCTAATCTTGTTAAGACTTCACACATACTTTCATATTGAATTTCAAGTTGTTAATTTATCCTTAAAAGGAGAGAAACTGTGGACCAGACTTCCCCCTGCATCTAAGCTCCATTTGGCCAATGGGAGTGGCATGGCAATCACAGAGCTGCCTGATAAACTGGGACAGTATGAGTCTTTCCTGGTGTTTTAGAGCAACCTAGGGATTGCTCCAAGTTACACCAGTGGAGGATCACCATACTATAATGTAACTCTTCATGCCCCTATTTTGGGATGGCAGCTGGCACATGTGTCAGGCTGCAAACATTATACCAGCAGAGAGCTCTTCCCTGGGTTGCCATAGCCAAAATTGGGCTCATCTGCACTTCCTAGGTAGCACAATGGGCTCTGACTGGAAGCCAGAATTTGGCCTTGTACATTTTGATTATCCAAGCATCAGGAGATTCCTGGATTGTTTCCTTTTGAGTGCAAGCTGAAGACAATGGCTAGGCTCAGACAAGAAATCTTACTATAGAACCTGGGTTGGCTTAGACACAGGATGTGAGGTTGTGGGGTGAAAAGAGACCTGCCCTCACCTATCGTTTTTATCATGTAATCTTTAGTAACAGCACATACATCTAAATAGCTGGCCAGGGTACATGTATCACAAAGTATTTTCAAACTATGAACAAGAGGACACTTCAATTATGTTTGTTAAGTAGAAGAGCTAAATCTGTTTGTTTTAGGCTAGAACTATGCAAACAATGATTCTGCATTCAGTAACTGTGAAAACACTTGCAAGAGTTATACTCTAAGCTGAACTTTGCACTTTTCATGAAATGACCATAAACGTCCTTACAAATATTTAAGCATCACAACATCCATAGGAGGAAGGTAAAACTGTACAACAATGACACTCTGGTATAAAGAGGCTAAGGGACCAGCCCCAAGCTAGATCTTTAACAAGAACGCCAAGAATTTCAATCAGTTTTGGATCTGAATTAATGGCAGAAATTAGCCTAAATTGTTACAAATATCTATTAAGAACAATGATGTACCAAACCCTCCCCCCCCCCAAAAAACAAGGAAGAGTATTCATACAGTCTAAAGATTCATCTCTCCATTATTAAGAATTTTCTCTTTTAGTTATAGGAGATGATAATTTGAGGTGTTACCAGATGTTTTTTGTAACATCAACTCTTTATTTAGAATCTTTATTTTATACACCAGCATAGTTTACAGATTAATATACCAAATTAACATAGTTTATTTCATCATCTTTTTTTCCTTGACATGAAACAAATCAAAGTAGTATTAATGTAGCCAAGTACTGTCTGGTTACAAAAACCTGACCAGAAATTATACCAGAGAGAGGAAAAACCTCCGTTACGTTAAACAAAGGGAAAGAATAAAAGAATCAGGTGGCCTGTAGCTTTAATTTTATTCAAAATTATGTGTGCTTGCCCTGTGCTCTTTTATAAATGTAAATACATACATACATACAGCTTGTTTAGAAACCTACCAGCATAATGGTAATTTGCCAAAGGATGACACTTCAATCTTACTGGCTTCCTCAACAGCAGCATTTCCAGGGCAACCTACAAAACAAACAGAACAACAGAATAAAAAAACCCTCAGATATTTACTGTGTATAAATGTGCACACTACAAGCTTAACAAGTATTATAGTATGGGACAGGATTCAGTATCAACTGGGTTTATTTTCTACTTCCTTATACTAAAAAGCATCATCAAATTACTCTCCAAGACCTACTTATGCTTCCTCCCGTACAAAAAGTCATCCCCAACTAATCAACTAAAGATGGCCAGGCTGATGTGCGACCAGTGTTAAGAAGATATTATTTATTTTTATAGAAACAAAAATAAATATCCTTTACTTAGAACAACACAGTTGTGCACACAACTAGCCCATGTAACCAAGTGATTGTTCTACAGTTCCCCTCACCTTCCCTTCCCTTCCCTATTTACTCCTCCTGGTTATTACCTTCACTGGTTGCATCTTGCCTTAAATTAGAAGGTAAGTTATTTTGAGAGGGACTTTATCTTTCAATTTGTTTGTACAGCCCTTTGGATGCCACTATAATACCACCATCCCCGCAACATTCAACTCTAAGTGAATTATCCACACGAGAACAGCAAGCAATAGCACACTACAGTTCTGGACAATTAAACACAGATTTGACAAGGTTTCACAGGAGATAGAAGAAGACTAAGTCCTGTGGGTCTTTCCATTGAAATGAAGAGAGACCCTGGGTAATGTCAGCACAGGAGAATGCCTTGTATGTATTAAAATACACAAAGCCAAGGACTAAGTGCCATTAGTCACCCAAGCAGTACAAAACTTCTAGAAAGGCCCTGCCTTGAGATGTAATTTATTAACAATGAAAGGAAGTGGTCAGCCCCCAGCATGACTACAGGGCAGGTTCACGGCATCACTGCCAATTTATCAGAAAAGTTCTTTTGTGTGGCAAAACCTAAAGCCATTTAATAATAAAACCCGGTTACCTCCCTTTTGTAACTCTTGTACTTATAGATGTGCTGCTCATGTCCATTCCATTCTAGGTGTGCGCGCGCCAACGTGCGCGGCCGGAGATTTTTGCTTTATTGGTGCCCATAGGGCCAGCTGTAGCGCCCTCTGGCATGCCGCGCCCACTGCGGTATATTAGGCGCTGCCGGCCCACGCCCTCTCAGTTCCTTCTTGCCAACGACTGACAGAGGGGCAGAAGGGCGGGTAATGGAATGGACATGAGCAACACATCTGAAAGAACAACAGTTATGAAAGGCAGGTAACCGTTTTTTCTTCTTCAAGTGCTTGCTCATGTCGATTCCATTCTAGGTGACTCGCAAGCAGTATCAATGGAGGTGGGCTCGGAGTTCACCATCATGCAGCTCGTAGTATGGCTCTGCCAAAGCTGATGCCATCTCACAGCTGCTGAGTCAGCGTGTAGTGCAACGCGAACATATGGACAGACGACCAGGTAGCGGCCCAACAGAACCCTTGAATCGGCACCTGGGCCAGGAAGGCTGCTGAAGACGCCTGCGCTCTAGTGGAATGAGCTGTCACAATCGCTGGCGGGGCCACTTTCGCCAGCTGGTAGCACTGGCAGATGCACGCCATGATCCAAGACGAAATTCTCTGGGCTGACACTGGGCAGCCCTTCATCCTGTCCGTGACAGCAACAAACAACTGCGTTGACTTACAGAACGGCTGCGTTCTACCAGTGTAGGAGGCCAGTGCCCATCTGACGTCCAGCATATGCAGCCTGCGCTCCTCATCTGATGCGTGAGGCTTCAGACAGAGGACCGGTAAGGAGATGTCCTGGCCCGTGTGGAGCTGGGACACAACCTTGGGAAGAAAAGCTGGATGCGGGCACAGCAGGACCATGTCCTTGAAGAAGACCGGACAGAGCAGCTCCTACGTGAGGGCCCTGATCTCGGACACCTGCCGAGCCAATGTATTGGTGACCAGGAAGGAAGCAGGAGGGAGCAGGAAGCTAGGGGTTCAAAGGGAGGTCCCATGAGCTTTGAGAGCACCAGATTCAGATCCCCTGTGGGAAACTCGGTCACAGACATGATATTTCAGGAATCGTGCTGTTATGGGATGGGCAAAGACAGACGTGCCCTGAAGCAGAGGGTGGAACGCAGAAATCGGCCCCAGGTGCACCTTGACCGAAGACAACGTTAAGTGCAGCAAATAGTCCAGGATGACCTGCAATGAGGCCTCCTGAGAACGAATGCACTTGCCCGAGGTCCAACATAGGAAGCGCTTCCACTTGGCCACATAGGTAGCCCTGGTGGAAGGCTTTCTGCTGCCCAGCAGGACCTCTTGGACCACCATGGAGCAGTCCTGCTCGTCCGTGCTCAGCCACGGAGCAGCCACACCATCAGGTGCAGTGACGCCAGGTTCGGGTGGAGCAGATGGCCCTGGTTCTGGGACAGCAGATCCAGACCGAGAGGTAACTGCAGCGGGTCAGCCACCGAAAGACTCAGCAGCATGCTGAACCAGTGCTGGCGAGGCCACGCCGGGGCAATGAGCATGACCCACGCCCTGTCTTGCTTCACCTTTACCAGGACTCTTTAGATAAGCGGCACTGGCGGAAAGGCGTACATCAGCGCTCCTGACCACGGGGTCAGGAAGGCGTCCAACAGGGAACCTTTGTCCCCACCATACAGAGAGCAGAACAGGTGGCACTTCCTGTTCTGCCTGGATGCAAACAGGTCCCTCCATTGTCAGAAGATCAGGTTGACCACCTCCAGATGGAGGGACCACTCGTGGCGAGAGGAGAAGGTCCTCCTGAGGCGATCTACCAGGACATTCCTGGTTCCAGGTAAGTGAGCAGCCAAGCAGGTGGATGGCATTCTGCACACAAAGGTCCCAGAGACTCAGTGCCTCTTGACGCAGGGCCGAGGACCTGATGCTCCCATGCCCGTTGATGTAATACATCGTGGCTGTGTTGTCCGTGAGGACCTGCACCACCTTGCCTTTTAGGTGGGGCAAAAACAACTGGCAGGCGAGGCATACCGCCTTGAGCTCCCTGACATTGATATGAAGAGCTAAGTCGTGCTGCAGCCAGCGACCTTGGGTGCTGAGCTCACCAACCCAGATCTGATGTGTCCGAGACCAGGGTGAGCGATGGTGATGGGGCATAAAGGGAACTCCCCGCAGCACTGCCTTGGGGTCTAGCCACTAGTTTAAAGACAAGAGAACGCGGTCCGGCACCATGACCGCTCGGTCTAGGCAGTGCCTGCTGGGAACATAACCGTGGAGAGCTACGTTTGCAGGGGTCGCAGATGAAGCTGGGCGTGCTTGACCACATATTTCCACGCTGCCATGTGGTCCATCAGCCGCAGACAAGTGTGGGCAGTGGTGAACGGCTGTCTCCTCACATGGGCAATGAGATCCACCATGGCCTGAAAGCATGCTTCCAGAAGGAAAGCCCTGGCTCGTGTGGAATCAAGAACTGCTATGACGAACTCTCTGCGCTGGACCAGAGTGAACATGGACTTTTTCTGTGTTTATTAACAGGCCCAGGTCGTTGCAAGTGGAGCATACCAGATTGAGGCTTCTCCACATCTGTCCTAGTGACCTGCCCTTGATGAGCCAGTCCTCTAGGTACAGGAAAATCTGGATTCCCCTCGACATCTGAGGTAAGCTGCTACTGGCACCATACATTTCGTCAACACCCTGGGAGCCAAGGACAGGCCAAAGTGTAGCGCTGTGATCTGGAAGTGGTGCCCCACCACTATAAAACACAGGAACCATCTGTGTCCTGGGAATATGGAGACATGGAAGTAAGCATTCTTTAAGTCAAGAGCGGCGTACCAGTCCCCTGGATCCAGGGAGGGGATAATGGAGGCCAGGGAGACCATGCAGTATTTCAACTTCTTGAGACTTGTTGAGGCCATGCAGATCCAGGACAGGTCTGAGGCCCACCTTGGCCTTCGGGATTAGGAAGTAACGGGAGTAGAATCCTTCCATGTCCCGAGGAACTGCCTCCACAGCCCCCAACTACAGGAGCTTGTCGACCTCCTGAACCAGGAGTTGCTCGTGAGAGGGGCCCCTGAAGAGGGACCAGGAAGCAGGAGGGTGGGAAGGAGGAGTTTCCACAAACTGTAGGGTGTAGCCCTGAGCTACTACGTCCAGGACCCAGTGGTCCGAGGTAACCCGTGACCAGGCCGAGCGGTAGGGGGAAAGGCAGTTGAGGAAAGGATGGGAAGAATCTGGCTGGCTGACTGGGGCATCGCCCTTGAGCACACCCTCAAAACGACTGATCCCGCCCCCGCCTCCGCCAGGTTCTTTGAGGGTCCAAGCTGGGCTGGCAAGCGAGAGGAAGAAGGGCGGTGATGGCTAAACCCAGCATCCCTTCTCCTTGTAAGTCCCTGCCGGGCTTGCCAAGGCCTCGATGGCGATGGAGGCCAGAATGGCTTTCTGGCTGACTGCGGGATATGCATGCCCAACAAGCAAAGGGAAGCCTTAGTGTCCTTCAACCCATGAAGTCTGGCATCCGTTTGATTGGAGAAGAGCCCAGCTCCACTGAAGGGGAGGTCCTGAATTGAGGCCTGCTGTCTGGAGCCAGGAGGTGCATCGCATAACCACCGCCGATGTGACCACCCTCACTGCCGAGTCCCATGCCATTTGCAGGGAGCATCTGGCTGCCACAGTACCTTCCTCTACCAAAGGTACCAAACTCCTGAGCCTGACCTTAAGGAAGGGAGTCCTGGAACTTCTGGAGGCTCTACAAGAGGTTAAAATTGTATTGGCCCAGCAGGGCCTGATGGTTCGCCACCTGGAAGCATAAGCTGGCTGTTGAATAAATTTTTTTGCCAAATATATCAAGTTTTTTGGCTTCTTTATTCTTGGGAGCAGTGGTGGGGATCTACTTGTCCTTTTAGTTGACAGCAGACACAACCAGCGGGCCCAGAGGTGGGTGCGTATAACGGTACTCAAAACCCTTGGCTGGCACAAAATATTTTTTCTTGGCCCGTTTAGAGGTGGGCGGGATGGAGGATGGGGTGTGCAAAATGACTTGGTGATCTTGAAGACCCCATCGTGTACAGGCAGGGCAACCTGGGAAGGCATGGAGGCTGAGAAGACATG
Organism: Mauremys reevesii; assembly: GCF_016161935.1. Lineage (NCBI taxonomy): Eukaryota > Metazoa > Chordata > Testudines > Geoemydidae > Mauremys > Mauremys reevesii. The sequence goes on from NC_052625.1 coordinate 34,452,035, forward strand.
GAACAGGGTCTCCTCCTGCTCGGCTGTCTCTTGCACTTCTAGCCTCAAGTACTCAGCCACCAGGCCTGAGACGGGCTTGGTGCTCTTTAAAGTCCTCTGGGAGGCTGGCCCTGGAAAATCCTGTGGAGAGGAAGAGGCTCTGGCTGCCAGTGGAGGTGCTGGGGGCTCAGCCACCGCTGGAGAGGGAGATTTGGGGGTGGGCACAGAGACATGCATCCCAACTTCTGAGTGAACTTCCGGTACCAGGCCCAGCAGGGCCTCCAATACCCGCTCCAACGCGGCCACAGATGCGCGCTGCAAAGGGGGTATCATCATCACCGGAATGCCCCATGCCCCACAATATGGCCACTGCATTGGCCACTGGCTTTGCAGCCACTGCGGTGCCACAGATGACAAAGCAGTTTCCAGTGCTCAATCTTGTCGCGAAGACCAGGGCGATGGGCTGAACTGGACCGCCGCGTCAGGGGAACCGCACTCTGGCGACCAGGGAGGAGCCATCGACGCCTGGGTTTGCTTGCTGGTCGTGGCTACAGGTGAATGCTGACCAGGTGTAAGCAAGCGGTGGCTATACCGGGGGGAGCAGTCCCGGTGCTGGGGAGATTGGCACTGGGAAGAACGGCGTTGTGAAGACTAGTAATAGAGGGGGAGCAGTCCCATGGAGCCAGCGACCAGGCTCGACATCAAGACACAGATCGGCGTCATAACATGATCCAGTACAGGGGAATAATGTTTTGACATCCGGGGGGAGAGTCTGGGCAACTGATGGCGCGGTTGCAATCTGCCCCAGGATTGCTTATCTGGCAATCTGTGGTGCTCTCCCGCCCCCGGAGAGATCTTAATGGCTGGTTTGTCCTCTCGGGGAGCCTTAGCTTGGTCCTGCGGCACCAGAGACGTCACAGGAGCAGGTGGAGACCTGTGTGCTCTCTGCTCCCAGCTTTGGAATGACGACCGTGCAAGCAGGGTGGTGGGCCCTTTCCGCTCACCAGAGTCAGTGATGGACCTTTAAGAGGGCTAGGATCCCTAGCTGCAGAGGCCCACTCGTGCTGCTCTGGAGAAGGTTGGCGGACAGGCCTGGTTCCTCTGGTTCCTGGTTGGATGACCCTTGGGCCTTCTTGCTTGGCCCCGGCGAGTGCTTCTTCGTCTTCTTCTTCAGCACTAGTGACGGCGAAAAGTGCCGAGAGGAGCCGGGCGCGAGCGGCACACTGTGCATGGAGGCCTAAGTACTTGGTGCGGCCTGCGCAGACAGCTCGGAAGCCGGGTGGAGAGTGGACTCCATCAGCAGGGCTCTGAGGCGGATGTCCCTCTCCTTCTGGGTACGAGGCCGTAAGTTCTTAGGCCTGGTCTACACTAGGACCTTAAATCGAATTTAGCAGCGTTAATTCGAACTAATCGCTCAACCATCCACACCAGGAAGCCATTTAATTCGAACTAGGGGGCTCCTTAGTTCGAATTTGGTACTCCACCCCGACAGGTGGAGTAACGTTAATTCGCACTTGCTAGCTCGAATTAGGCTAGGTGTGGATGCAAATCGAACTTAGTAGCTCCGGGAGCTATCCCACACTGCACCACTCTGTTGACGCTCTGGACAGCAGTCCGAGCTTGGATTTTCTGAGCAGCCACACAGGAAATGACCCGGGAAAATTTGAATTCCTTTTCCTGTCTGGACAGTTAGAATCTCATTTCTTGCTTTGACATCGGGGCGAGCTCCGCGGCACCTGCAACGATGCAGAGCTCTCCAGCAGAGGAGTCAGCCCAATGGAAGAATAGAAAGAGATCCCCAGCATGGACAGACCAGGAAGTCCAGGATCTGATCGCTGTGTGGGGCGAGGAGTCTGTGCTGTCGGAGCTGCGCTCCAACAAGCGTAATGCAAAGACCTTCGAGAAGGTCTCCCAAGCCATGACACAGAAAGGATACAGCCGGGATGCGATGCAGTGCCGCGTGAAAGTCAAGGACCTGAGGCAAGGCTATCAAAAAGTCAGAGCGGCAAACGGACGCTCCGGAGCACAGCCCCAGACATGCCGCTTCTACGAGGCACTGCATGCCATTCTCGGTGGGTCTGCCACCACTGTCCCACCAGTGACCGTGGACTCAGTGGATGGCATAGTGAACCAGGACAGTTCCTACTCGATGTTCGCCGATGGGGAAGACAACGAAGGGTCCGTGGAGGAAGGCGCAGGCGACAGCGAACACAATGCCGCTTTCCCTGACAGCCAGGATCTGTTCCTCACCCTCAGAGATCCCCTACCAACCCTCCCCGGCCGTGAACCCGGACTCAGAGTCAGGGGAAGGATCAGGAGGTAAGTCTTATAAACAAGAAAACATTTATTTGTACGAAAACATGTATACAAAAAATAGAAATTCTATATCTAAATACTATATCTAAAAGTTTTTAACGGGAAACTATACGAACAGTAGGTCCACACAGATTGGGATGGAACAATAGTCCTCCATGGACAATTCCACAAATGCTTCAAAAAGTTCCTCAAATACCCTCCGCAGGAGGTTTCTAGGAAGAGGTGCCTTATTTGGTCCTCCGGTGAAGCACACTCTTCCACGCCACGACATCCGTAGATACAGGGGAACCATCGCCTCAACCAGCATGGCTGCGTAGGGTCCCGGTCGGTGAAGTGCTTCCCTTAACATCCTGTCTTTCTGTACTTGAGAGACCCGCCTCAGGGTAATCTCGTTCATGAAGTGCTGCATCTAATTAGGGCAATTAGCGAATAGTTACTGTTCTTAATGGTTTACTTATACTTTGCATAACAAAGCCCCTCGCTTAGCAGCCACGTGCTGTAGGCCACAGAGGAAAAGCATACATTGATCTTTCCCCTGCAGTGTCGGGAGTGGCTGGAAAAGTGTCATAGTATCTGATTTCCAGATTGCCTTTAGCAGGAGGGCACAGCTATCCGTTAACTGATAAGCATAATGTACTGTAAGGCTTACCAGGACTGTCTGCTAGACGGATTCAGCTATCTCTCCCGACTTCTCCGCTCTCCTGTGCAATGCCGCAGCCAATCAGAGCGTAGCCCAAAATGTTGTGCTTCTCTTGAGACCACGTGAGACTTGTTGCCCGGTACGGTCTTCTTCATAGAAATTGACTAGACGGTGTTCACTGTTCGCAAAAATGTATCTGTTCAAGGAAATCACTAACTTTCCCCATCACACAGCTTCGGCTCTTTCCCGGACTGCCCCGGCATCCCCCTCGCAGAGACTGGCAATGATTAGACGGCGAAAGAAGAAGACTAGGGACGAGATGTTCGCTGAACTGATGGCCTGCTCCCGAGCAGAGGCTGCAGAGCAGAAACACTGGAGGAGACCCTATGTGAGCAGCATCGCACACTCATGGAACGTGAGGATAGGTGGCGGCAGGAAGACCAGCAGACCACCCAAACGCTGCTTGGTCTCATGAAGGAACAAACGGACACGCTTCGTCGCCTTGTTGATGTCCTGCAGGACCGCAGGCTGGAGGACAGGGCCCCCCTGCAGTGTCTCTGCAATCGCCCTCCCCCGCCAAGAAGTCCTGGCCCCCCCTCATCCAACAGTACAAGACGGAGGCGGTAGAGGCCGTGAGAACTGTCACTGAACCAGAACAGAGCGACCGTGTACCCCGCACTTCTCACGTTAGAAATTTGTAGAAGTGCTTCCCTTATAGGCTCAGCCAGTCCCAAATCCAAGGTTCATCCCCCCACTGTTTATTAGATTAATAAAAGATGTTTGCTGTTAATCACTGTTTCGGTCATGTCTTTCCTGTCAGAGGATTTTTCGTGTATGGGGTGGACAGGGTTTCATACTTGCAGTATAGCCTACAGTACCAGGGTACAGACTTGGGGAAAGGATCAACTGCGGGGCACACACACACTGCAGTCAGTAGGCACCAGGGTCATTCTGTGTTGTGTATGCTGCCCCTGGTCATTTCGTAATATGTATGCTTGTCCAGGGTCCTAGCGCCTGCCACGCCATTAATGTAAAGGCAGGCTGCCCTTACCATGCACTTCCAACGGATCAACGAGCCTATCCGCTGCCCTGAGCCCCAACAAGAGCCCTCATCCACGGACAGATACTCACCCTTCTCCCACACCCATCACCCCTTCCCACGCACAAACCCGCAGCCCACTGCCGTGATCCAAACCCCTATGCAAAGAAGGCACCACTCGCCCCTTCCTGCAAACCCTCCCCTTCATGCAGAACCACTTTCAGCCGTCCCCCACCCCAGAGACCTATGTAGGAGCAGGAGGATGTCAGTCCTCTATGGAGGAAGCGGTCTGTACGTCAGTGCACACCGTGCCCAGCACAGTATGCGTCCATGTTTCAACACCAGAACAGAAATGCAAAGTAAAACAAAGATTTATTAATAATGAGTGTAACAATTACTTTGCTTTAAAACGTGCTTTGGAAGTGGGGGAAACTTGGAGAACGCGGCATGTAGCCGCAGATCGAAATCGACACAAACAGACACAGGCCCAGGGTCAGTTTCTCCTGAAAGCAAGTGGAGAGTCATAGGTTACCCGATCTCCGAGGAAACTTGCTTTCAAAGCCTCCCGGATACACAGCGCTTCCCGCTGGGATATTCTCTCGGCACGGGTGTCTGGCTGAGCGTAAACTGCAGCCAGGCGATTTGCCTCAACATCCCATCCGGACAAAAAGGCCTTGCCCTTGCTCTCACACAGATTGTGCAGCACACAGCAAGCAGCAATAACTACGGGGATATTCTTTTCGCTGATGTCCGAGCGAGTCAGTAAGCTCCGCCATCTCCCCTTGAGACGTCCGAAAGCACACTCCACCACCATTCTGCACTTGCTCAGCCGGTAGTTGAAGAGTTCCTTCTCTCTGTCCAGGGCGCCTGTATAGGGCTTCATGAGCCAGGGCATTAGCGGGTAGGCTGGGTCCCCGAGGATCACTGTAGGCATCTGCACATCCCCAACCGTTATTTTGTGGTCCGGGAAGAAAGTACCTGCCTGGAGGAGTCTAAAGAGACCAGAGCTCCTGAACACACACACGTCATGAACCTTGCCCGCCCACCCGACGTTGATGTTGGTAAAACGTCCCCTATGGTCCACCAGTCCTTGCAGCACCATGGAAAAGTAGCCCTTTCGGTTAATGTACTCGCTGGCCTGGTGGGCTGGTGCCAGGATAGGGATGTGAGTCCCATCTATAGCCCCACCGCAGTTTGGGAATCCCATCGCGCGGCCGCCTATGATGACCTGAACGTTTCCCAGGGTCACTACCTTTGAGAGCAGTTGCTCAACGATTGCGTGGGCTACTTGAATCACAGCAACCCCCACGGTAGATTTGCCCACGCCAAAGTGGTTCGCTACTGACCGGTAGCTGTCTGGCGTGGCAAGTTTCCAGAGGGCTATGGCCACTCGCTTCTGCACACTCAGGGCTGCTCGCATCCGGGTGTCCTGGCGCTTCAGGGCAGGGGACAGCAAGTCACAGAGTTCAAGGAAAGTGCCCTTACGCATCCTGAAGTTTCGCAGCCACTCTGTTTCATCCCAGACCTGCAGCACTATGCGGTTCCACCAGTCCGTGCTTGTTTCCCGGGCCCAGAATCTCCGTTCCACACCATGAACTTGACCCATTGCCACCATGATCTCCACTGCCGGCGTACCCTGCTTTCTGAGAGGTCTGCGCCACTCTCCTCACCCGCTGCGGAGCCTCCTCGCCCGATTTCTCAGCAGCTGACCGTGGAAGAGGTGGACGATAAGGTGCGAGGAGTTGACAACGGCCATAAGTGCAGCGATGATCGCAGCGGGCTCCATGATCGCAGTGCTGTGGCGTCCGCTGTAACCGACCAGAAAAGTGCGCGAACAGATTTCCCGCCGGCGCTTTCAGGGAGGGAGGGCGGTTGTGAGTGACGGTTGAATGATGACAGTTACCCAAAACCACCCTCGACACATTTTTCCCCCAGCAGGCATTGCGAGCTCTACCCAGCATTCCAATGGGCAGCGGGGACTGCGGGAACTGTGGGATAGCTTCCCACAGTGCACCGCTTCAAAGTCGCTGGCCCGTTAATGTGGACTCAGAAATTCGAATTACTGTATTTAGTATGGATACACAAATTCGACTTCATAAGGTCGAATCCACAAATTCGAACTAAGTTGATTCGAAATAGTCTTATAGTGTAGACAAGGCCTTACAGTTCCGGCAACGCTCCTTAATGTGTGATTCCCCCAAGCACTTAAGACAGCTGTCATGAGGGTCACTTACAGGCATAGGCCTGCCACAGACAGAGCAGGGCTTAAACCTGGGAGCTTGGAGCATGCTCCTCTTGGTGCAAAGTCTCACCAGGGACCTTAGCTAACAACTAACTACACTACTTAACAGCTACGTAACACTAACTATAATTAACAAAGGCCCAAAGTCCGATGGAAGAAAACCCCTTGCTCTTGACAAGCAAGAGAGGCACTCCGAAGAAGGAACTGAGAAGGCGTGGGCCGGCAGCTTCTAATATACCGTGGCATGGGCACAGCCCACTAGAGGGCGCTACAGCCGGCCCTACAGGTACCACTAAGGCAAAAGCCTCCGACGGCCACACACGTGGGCATGCACACCCCTAGAATGGAATCGACATGAGCAAGCACTCGAAGCAACTTGTTATTCTGCTTCGAATGCTCTGCAACTTCCCACTTATGGGTTTTGCACCGCCCGGTGCAGCCTAATGGTAGAACCTGCTCCAAGCACTGGCTGCTATAGCTTATGGCGCCCCTTCCTGCTGCTTCCTATAGCATCTCCAAACGTTCTCATAGCGAGGTTACACAAGGCAGCGCTGCGGCCTCTACTGTCTCAGTACTTTCCAACCACTGTGCCAGTCGTAAGTGTCTATCAGATTCGGGGTTCTCTCCTATTCAGTACCTTTGGATAGTTTGCAATAGTTGTTTGTTTTAATGTTAAGTGTAGTTTAAGGCAGCTACAGTATAGTTAGCTAGCAGAGTTTGTAGGTTCGGTTCTTTGTAACAGTGGAACTGAAGAAAAAGCAGCAGCCAGGTTTTAAGAGTTGTGCTTCATGCCCAGATGTCTTCCCAATGCTGGACAATCATGTTAGGTGCCATAAGTGCCTTGGGGAAGGCCCCTGGCCTTCTGACTGTTCTATTTCCCAGCCCTTTACACCCAGACTTTTTAGGGAGACACAAAATAGACTGCTAGCGCTCCTGCTTATAGAAGCTCTTGCTGCTAACTGTTGGGTTCTGGGAGATCACCAGAGCTGAAGACTAAGAGGCCTGTTTCAGCTCCAGTTGCTTTGTCTAGCAAGAATAAAATGCTAAATGATCCCAGGGATTAGGGTTTTTGTTGGTTCTGGCTCCTATTCCTGTTTTGTTGGATCCTCCGGTTAAACCCGTCAAGATGTTGAAGGCATTGTCTGTCCAGCTGACTGTTCTCCAATCCAGACCTAAGGTCTGAGCTTTGACCTGAGGATTAAGAGTTGTGGAGCAATTGGTAAGGATGCCTCCCCCTTCCTTTGCATGGAGACAAGCTAGCCCATTTCACTGACATTTGGAGGTCTATTAGCTTGGAAAAGAGGGTCCTAGTAATTATAGAAAAGGGCTATACACTACAATTTTAAAAGTTACCTATTCTCCCCTAATCCTTCACTTTTCAGGACACCTTCTCACATGATTATTCTTCTATCAGAAGTTTAAAAATGGATCCTGACAGGTGCTGTCAAAGAAGTATCTAAACATCTGTAGGTCCAAGGTTTATTCAAAATACTTCTTGGTACAGGGAAAAAAAAAAAAGATGGAGATTTCCATCCAATTTTAGATTTAAGAAAATTGAACAAGTTCACTTGGAAGTTCCAGTTTTGAATGCTAACCCAGGCCTCCACAATTCCCTTGCTTTCAGTTATGGATTGGTTCGCAACTCTTGGTTTACAGGATGCATATTTCTCTCTGGAAAAATCATCCTTTTTACCTTCATTTTGTAGTGGCACAAAGACATTTTCAGTACAAGTTTCTTCCATTTAGCCTTTTCCCAATGCCAGGAGTCTTCAAAGTACCTTTCTGTAGCAGCGATCCATCTCTGAAAACTATGCATCTTTGTTTACCCATATTTGCACAATTGGTTGCTAAAGTGACAGGTTGCTAAAGGACAGGGCAAGGACCATTGTTTGTGTGCGATACAATCTAAAGGCTTACGAAGGGGTTATCTAATATGTATACCCTTTTGAGGGAACCAGTTCCACAATGGGATTTTAATTTGGTTTTATCTATGCTCATGAAGCTGCCTTTTAAACCGTTGGCAGAGTATTTTTTATTTTACTTAACTATTAAAACTGTGTTCATTATTGGTATAGCATCAGCCAGAGGGGTGAGTGAATTATATCCTTTGATGGCTGATCTGCCATTTACTATTTTTTATAAGAACAAAGTGGTTCTTAGACCTGATCTCCGGTTTCTACTAAAAACTGTATCTGAGTTTCATATCAGTCTATTAATTTACCAGAATTTTTCTCAAAGTCACAGCCTAATAAAAGGGAATCTGTGTTATATACTTTAGATGCCAGAAGGTTTTTTTTAGCATATGATTTAAACAGAACGAAAAGTTTTAGGAAGTCATCTTGGTTATTTGCTTCTTATGCTAAAACCCATATGACTCATAGAATATCTCCTAAAACTATTTCCAGAGGGGTTAAACAATGTATCATTAAATGTTACAAGTTAGCAGCAGTCCCTGCGCCTACTGTTGTAAGATCTCATTCTACTAGGGATACGGCAGCATCTTTTGCTTGCCTTAAACATGTTCCTATTGGAGAAATCTGTATGGCTACTACTTGGAAGTGAGTCCATACTTTCATAGGTGCCGACTCTGTGGGTGCTCCAGGGTTGGAGCAGGGGGAAAATGGTGGGTTCTGAGCACCCACTGGCAGCCCCCCCATCAGCTCCCCTCCTTCCCCCCCACTGTTTGCCACCCGCCAGCAGGCCCCACTGATCAGTGCCTCTCCCGCCCTCCCCGTGCCTCCTGCGATCAGCTGTTTTGCAGCGTGCAGGAGGCTTTGGAAGTGAGGGGGGAGGAGTGAGGGCGTGGCGCACTGGGGGGGGTGTGAAACGGGGGTGGGAAGAGGTGGGGCAGGGATGGAGCAAGGGCGGGAAAAGGTGGGGTGGGGCCTTGGAGGAAGGGGTGGAGTGGGGGCAGGGCCTGTGGCAGAGCTGGGGGTTGAGCACCCCCCAGCACATTAGAAAGTCGGTGCCCATGCATGCCTTTACTAAACATTATGCTTTGGATTTGGCTTCAAGAGTGGATGCTAAATTTGGTACATCAGCACTTCAATCCTTTAATTAGGACTCTGTTTCGCTCCTCCTGAGTTTTCAGCACTGCTTGCTGAACTTACCCACAAACAGGGATATGCAAAGCCACTCGCAGAAGAAAGGAAGGTTACTCTTAAACAGAATTCTTCAAGACTATTTTGCATATTCACACTCCCACCCTCCACCCTTCCCCTCTTTCTCAAAGGCCTGGTCTACACTACGCGTTTAAACCAGTTTTAGGAGCGTTAAACCGATTTAACGCCACACCCGTCCACACTAAGAGGCCCTTTATATCGATATAAAGGGCTCTTTAAACCAGTTTCTGTACTCCTCCCTAACGAGAGGAGTAGCGCTAATATCAGTATTACCATATCGGATTAGGGTTAGTGTTGCCGCAAATCGACGGTATTTGCCTCCGGGCAGTATCCCACAGTGCACCACTGACCGCTCTGTACCATAGGCGGCAGGTTTGTATAATTTTTGGTGGGGCCCAAAATGGTGGTGCCCCCCCGCTCCCGCCCTGTAAGCCGATATAAAATGAAGCTACAACGCGTCAGTGCCACAAGATTACAAGGGTCAATTAAAAGTGGAAAGTCAGAAGCAGCACTTGCCTACTTCAATATACAGTATTATATTTTGTTGCATCTGTTGTGATGAAGTGGGAATGTTCTTAATATTTTCTCTGAATACTGTGTGGGTGCCTCAGTTTCCCCTGCAAGATGCCAACTGAAGGTGTTAGGGACAAAGAGATCAGGTGGCCTCCTTGTCCAGAAGAGGCACAGAGGCCAGAGGAGGGAGTTTCAGTTTGGAGCTGGCTGGGGAAATTGGGAGAGACCCAGAACTTGGTTCTGGGCTCCCCACCCCCCAAGATGGACCTGACAGAGGGGTTCTGTTTTCTGTACCAACAAGCTCTGTTTAAACTGTGTTCCCGTCATCTAATAAACCTTCTGTTTTACTGTCTGGCTGAGAGTCACATCTGACTGCAGAGTTGGGGTGCAGCGACCTCTGGTTGCCCCAGGACCAGCCTGGGCAGACTCACTTTGGAAAGTGCATGACGTGGAAGGGCATGCTGAATGCTCCGAGGTCAGACCCAGGAAGGTGTAAGCTTCTTGTCCTGGAGACAGTACGCTCAGAGAGAGGAGGCTCCCCCAGAGTCCTGACTGGCTTTGTATGGAGTTGTTCCAAAGCATCACAGCATCCCCTTCCACACCGTGCACTTCCCAGAAGTCCGCACAGGCACTGACACTCCCTCCTCCGGCCTTTGTCTCTTTTCCAGGCATTAGGAGGCCACCTGATCTCTCTGTTCTCCAACACCTTCAGTTGGCACCTTGCAGGGGAAACTGATTTGGGAGAAATGAAGTAAAAGCTGCCCAAACCGAGCTTGAGCACTCCTGAATTTTGAGGTGTTCAAATCTGGAAGGCAGGTGCTGGGGGTGGGAGAGGGCTGTGGGCTCCATGGGGGAGCATGGCAGCAACTGTCTGGAGCTGCATGGAGCCAGATACGCTGGTCTGAGTGGCACAGTAAGCAGTTTGGGGGTTGGAGAAGAGGTAGGGAGTTCCGGGGGGCAGTCAAGGGACAAGGAGCAGGGGAGTTGGATGGGGCAGAGGTTCAAGGGGCAGTCAGGGGACAGGCAGCAATTGGATAGGCATGGGAGTCTAAGAGGTTTATCAGGGGACAGGTAGGGGTGCGGTCCTGGGGGAAGTTGGGTGGGGTCTCTGGTGGGGGCAGTTGGGGACAAGGAGAAGGGCGGCTTAGATCGGGGCTGAGGTCCCAAGGGGCAGGTAGGGGCCGGGGTCTCGGGAGGGGGTAATTGGGGAACAAGGACCAGTGGGGCTTAGATAGGGGGTGGAGGTTCTGGGGGGCAGTTGGGGCAGGGGTCTGGGGAGGGGGCAATCAGCGGACAGAGGCTGGGATTCAAAGGGCTCTGGGCTGCTGGCAGCTGGGGATCCCAGAGCCTTTTAAATCCCAGCCCCGGCTGGGCGTCAGAGGACTCTGGGCTGCCTGCAACCGCAGGGAGCCCAGAGCCTTTTAAATCCCAGCCGGGGCAGGGAATCAGAGGGCTCTGGGCTGCCCACTGCGGCGGGGAGCCCAGAGCCCTTTAAATCTCAGCCGCGGCTGGGATTTAAAGGGCTCTGGGCTGCCTGCAACCGCGGGGAGCCCAGAGCCTTTTAAATCCCAGCCGCGGCCGGGAGTCAGAGGACTCTGGGCTGCCTGCAACCGCAGGGAGCCCAGAGCCTTTTAAATCCCAGCCGGGGCAGGGAATCAGAGGGCTCTGGGCTGCCCACTGCGGCGGGGAGCCCAGAGCCCTTTAAATCTCAGCCGCGGCTGGGATTTAAAGGGCTCTGGGCTGCCTGCAACGCGGGAGCCCAGAGCCTTTAAATCCCAGCCGCGGCCGGGAATCAGAGGGCTCTGGGCTTCCCGCTGCAGCAGGCAGCCCAGAGCCCTCTGATTCCCGGCCGCGGCTGGGATTTAAAGGGCTCTGGGCTGCCTGCAAACGCGGGGAGCCCAGAGCCTTTTAAATCCCAGCCACGGCCGGGAATCAGAGGGCTCTGGGCTTCCCGCGGCAGCAGGCAGCCCAGAGCCCTCTGATTCCCGCGGCTGGGATTTAAAGGCTCTGGGCTGCCCGCAACGCGGGAGCCCAGAGCCTTTTAAATCCCAGCCGCGGCCGGGAATCAGAGGGCTCTGGGCTTCCCGCTGCAGCAGGCAGCCCAGAGCCCTCTGATTCCCGGCCGCGGCTGGGATTTAAAGGGCTCTGGGCTGCCTGCAAACGCGGGGAGCCCAGAGCCTTTTAAATCCCAGCCGCAGCCGGGAATCAGAGGGCTCTGGGCTTCCCGCTGCAGCAGGCAGCCCAGAGCCCTCTGATTCCCGGCCGCGGCTGGGATTTAAAGGGCTCTGGGCTTCCCGCTGCAGCAGGCAGCCCAGAGCCCTCTGATTCCCGGCCGCGGCTGGGATTTAAAGGGCTCTGGGCAGCCCTGGCGGCAGCGGCGCTCGAAGCAGGGGAGAAAAAATATTGGTGGGGCAGAGCCCCTGCCTGGGATTTATTCATGGGGCTAAAGCCCCAGAGCCCCATATAAGTCGGCGCCTATGCTCTGTACAGCAATCTGAACTCGGATGCAGTGGCCAGGTAGACAGGAAAAGCCCCGTGAACTTTTGAATATCATTTCTTGTTTGCCCAGCGTGGAGCTCCGATCAGCACGGGTGGCGATGCAGTCCAAAATCAAAATCCAAAAAGAGCTCCAGCATGGACCGTACGGATGTGATCGCTGTATGGGCAGGCAAATCTGTTCTATCAGAGCTCCGTTACAGAAGACGAAATTTCAAAGCATTTTTAAAAAAATCTCCAGACAGAGGCCACAGCAGGGACTCAGCACACTGCTGCGTGACAAACGTAATGGAAAGCCAAAGAATCAAATGGACGCTCATGGAGGGAGGGAGGGGGGACTGAGGACTCAAGCTATCCCACAGTTCCTGCAGTCTCCGAAAAGCATTTGCATTCTTGGCTGAGCTCCCAATGGCTGTAGTGTCAAACACATTGTCCGCGGTGGTTCAGGGCATAGCTCGGCAATTTACCCCCCTCACTCACCCCCAGAAGTAAAAGGGAAAAAAATCCTCTCTTGACTCTTTTAAATGTCACCCTATGTTTACTGAATGCTGCTGATAGACGCGATGCTGCAGCAGTCAACGGCAGCATCCTTGCCCCCCCCTCCTTGGTGGCTGATGGTACAATATGGCTGATATCCATCGTCATCATCAGCCTTGTGGCAGATGATGCAGTACAATAGGACTGGTATCCGTCCTCCTCATCAGCCCGTGAGTGCTCCTGGCTGGCCTCCGGTGAGGTTGGCTGGGGGCGCCTGGGTAAAAAACTCCTGATCATTCCCAGTAGATGGTACAGAACGGCTGGTAACCATCTTCATCATAGCAACAGGGGGCTGAGCTCCATCAGCCCCCACCCTTCATGTGTAAAGAAAAGATTCTGTTCTGCCTAGACTATCATAGCAGCGGGATGCTGGGCTCCTCTCCCCCACACTGCTTAATGACCTGTCTGGACTACCATAGCAGCTGGAGGCTGCCTTCCCCTCATTTTATCTCAGTAACAAGTCACTGTTTCTTATTCCTGCATTCTTTATTACTTCATCACACAAATGGGGGGACACTGCAACGGTAGCCCAGGAAGGCTGGGGGAGGAGGGAATCAACAGGTGGGGTTGTTGCAGGGGCACCCCCTGTGAATGGCATGCAGCTCATCATTTCTGCGGGATCTGACACGGAGTGGCTGTGCTCTCTGGTTCTCTGATACACTGGTTCTCTAGTACACTTGCCCCATATTCTAGGCAGGACTGATTCTATTTTTAGGTACCATAAAGGAGGGATTGACTCGGGGAGTCATTCCCATTTTTGTCTTTTGCGCCCCCGGCCGTTCTCAGCCAGGGGCACCCATGACAGCAGCAGATGGTACAGCACAGAAGGACTGGTAACCATCATCTCATTGCCAATTTACAATGGCATGGTAGATGGTACAGAACGGCTGATAACCATCTCTGCTATCATGCAAAAGCAAATGAATGCTGCTGTGTAGCGCTGCTGAATCGCCTCTGTCAGCGGCATCTAGTACACATACGGTGACAGTGACAAAAGGCAAAACAGGCTCCGTGGTTGCCATGCTAATGACGTCTGCCAGGGCAATCCAGGGAAAAAGGGCGCAAAATGATTGTCTGCCGTTGCTTTCCCAGAGGAAGGAGTGTCTGACGACATTTACCCAGAACCACCCGCAACAATGATTTTTGCCCCATCAGGCACTGGGATCTCAACCCAGAATTCCCAGGGGCGGGGGAGACTGCGGGAACTATGGGATAGCTACGGAATAGCTACCCACAGTGCAACGCTCCAGAAATTGATGCTAGCCTCGGACTGTGGACGCACACCACCGAATTAATGTGCTTAGTGTGGCCGCGTGCACTCGATTTTATACAATCTGTTTTACTAAACCGGTTTATGTAAAATCGGAATAATCCCGTAGTGTAGACGTACCCAAAGTCCTACAGCAGTTTCTCTGGGTTGGCGGTGGCAGGAACTGAGACAGTAGAGGGTGAAGTGCTCCCAGTCAACCTCAATGTTCAGAGACACTGAGGGAGGAGAGGGGGCACATGTGAGCTTTAATAGATACTGCTTGGATAAGGTTCTACCTTTAAGGTGCACCAGGCAGTGCAAAATCTATAAGTGGCAATATGCAGAGTAAATACAAGTAAATAACCTTCATTTTCCCATGCTGCCAAGGTAAATGAGAAGTGAACCTTTCTCTTCAGCTTCTTGTCTTACCATAATATCCCCTTTGGACTCAAAGAGGGAGTGCAATGCATATTCTGAGTTAGTTCCTCCACCAGGTAACACGCTTGAACAGCACATATTTAAAAGGTCTTCCACTGTCAGAAACAAAAGGGATCCTGTTAAATATTGCAACATGTCAGCCAGATCCCTAAAACCAAGGATTCTGCAAAGCCAACTCAAACACAATAGAGTGTAAAGTTTTCATTCCGAAATGCGCACACAGTTCTTGATGTTTGCATTGCACTTTTCTGTAACAATTCTCAAATGCATAAAATTAAAACTGATCAGATATTGCAACATCTGTATAACCTTTTCAACGTAAAAAAAAAATATGTGGAGATTTCTATACTGAATATAGTGTTTTCAGTAAACAATTCAAATGGCAAAATACAGTACCTCTTTGTTGGAAGACTTTGTTTTCCAGTTCTGGCCATGGTTTCCAAACCAAAGTTGCCTTGTGCATATCTCTCCCCATTGATGATCGGTCTTGAAGTTCAGGAATATCAGCCTGGAATCTTGATCCAATATTGATCTGTCTGTAAATAAATAGAGATCTCAGTTGTAAGATTTACAGAGAAAAGAGTATTATCTTATCTTTTATTTTATGCCAAACAAAAAATAATTACTCAGTTGAGACGCTCCCCAGGAGTACCCAGGGCTGTGAGGCACCTTTAGCATGAATGAGCCTTGTCTGTACCTGCCAGGAGTCAGCTCCCTGACAACCCAGGCCACAAACAGAACAAGTACTCCCCCATCAGCCACTGTGGGCTCCACTGTCCCTCTGCAGGCAAGCAATAGGTACACACCAACCTCCAAGCGTCCCTCTGGAGTACCCAGCCTTGTTCCACTGAACATTCACAAAATTCACAGATTCACTACTCCAAAAGGAATAGTACACAAAAATTACTAGTTTTAACTCAAGATAGCCATCCACTTAACACTTAGCACTTAGATATATTTATAGTGAAAACAAGAATGTGTTTATTACCAAAGAACAGAGATTCAAATGATACTAAGAAAGAGTATCAGAAACAAATGGTTACATAAAAAACAAACTTATAACATGCTTGCTACAGCCTAAATTTAACTCATAAAATATTCCCTTGTCTCCTACAGCATAGCTCATCCCAAGTCCTTTTCCCCAGTGTTTTAAACCAGGTGTCTCATTAGATCAAGCCCACTGGCAGGTTGTCTTCACAGCCTGAAGGATCCCAGGTACACCTCCATACCCCAGTTACACTCCCAAAAATTCATTGTCTTTACTTGTAAACAGGATAATCCCTGCTGTTTTTGTTTTTTCACAATCTATTCATTAGCACTTGATTCAATATGCAAGTAGATTTCCACTGTAAGATATACAATGGTCAGCCAGGGAGATACGTGTCTCCCACTTGGAGAAGTCTGTCTCAATGCATGCTACCTCTGAGTGACCAGCCGTTAATGACAAGGCCTTAAAGACATAATTTTCAGCACGCATATATAACTCCTTACACATTATCTACACATACATTTTGCAATGATTATGACCACCAGAATGACACCAGAATGATCTATTTTGGTAAGGCCAGGGGATCCCTGTAAACCTGTGGAACCCTGTGCCCTCTGCCCGTGGGCATCAAGAGGTCCTTGCATCACACATCACAATGGTCTGACATGAAATGGTGTCAGACTCTCTTACAACATAATATTCAGTGAACTCTGCTCTCCCTGAGGCAAATAGTATATTATAAAGACCTAATGTTCAAAAAGCTGTGCACCATTCCAACACAGTTTAATTGGACTGGGAAGCAGATTTTAAGTCCCAGAAGGGAGAGAGAGAGGGAGAGAGAGAGGGAGAGATGATGGATATCATTACAGTATAGTGAACAGGCCAGATGCAGTCAGTTATACCTCCCTGCCCCAAAAGAGATGACACACCTCAGTAGAGGGCTGGCGGTGATAACACTGTCTCTGTCCTCTCTTGGCATCCCATGAAGGGAAGGGAAGTTTAACATCTCCCAGAACTCCACAGGAGGGCTGCCAGGGCAAGTACTGAATCAACATGCTGCCCGAATGATGTGGTCACACTCTTTTCCAGCCAGCACCGGCTACTTTTGTGACTTCACTGGCCCTTTATAGCTTTCCCCTGAAGCCATGGCTGGTTTGCAGTGCCACAATCTCATCTCTAGCAGACTTTCTGCTGTCAGTGACTCAGCCAATGTTTACACTGGTATAGCCTTGAGTGCCTCCAGCCAAGAAGTATGGTATTACCTGCCTTGTTCAAAATATACAA
Source organism: Mauremys reevesii (assembly GCF_016161935.1). NCBI lineage: Eukaryota > Metazoa > Chordata > Testudines > Geoemydidae > Mauremys > Mauremys reevesii. The sequence goes on from NC_052625.1 coordinate 34,468,878, forward strand.
GACCACATTCTCTAGGTGAGAGAGGGTAAGCTGGCTGAGGTACGCTGTAAAGTGATACACATTGATAAATGTTTCTTACGGTTCTATATCAACAGTCTGTTCTCCAGGCCCTGGAGTCACTGGAATGCTGCTTCCATCAATACTATCTGAAACAGAAACAGGGATTTGATTTTCTGTTTAGAAAGCTATTTTCTTAACTAGCACATCATGTTTGGTCCTCCACTGCCCCCAGTTGTGTTACTATCCTTCTATTAAATGTTCCATAGAAATCAATGAAACATCGGGCTATAGCTGGTACACTGGCCTGAATGTACCAGGGGCCTTAAGAAACCAGGTACAGTGCAGCTGGGCATAGCTGTAATTTTCAATAGCATCAATTTCCACACTGACTACCACTCTGAACAATTTTACATTTTCCTTTATAATCTACACACTTGGTTGTACATGTTAGCTTTGTACCTCCTATCATGCTGCCACCCATGCCTAGTATGGTCTCCAGTCATCATATGCTAAGCGCACACTCCTCGTCCTCCTCCTCCAAAAACCTCTTTAAAATTAATTATTCCATAAATCTCTCCTACTTCCTTTCCTCATCAATAACCCCCACAGACTCCCTTAACCGATCTACTGTCCTGTGACTTGTTTAAATTGTAAACTATGGGTCAGGAAACATGTACTAACATTCTGTTAGTAAAGCATTGAGAATGTATTTATGGCACTGTAGAGGTGATTTTGCAAATCAGTGAAATACAACACAGTTACCAACAAAAAAAAAAAAAAAAGAAAAAACACTGCAGCCAAACCCCCAAAATCCAGGTCAGCTGTCACCGTGTTACAGTACCTCTGAAGAAACCAAGGACCAGAGTTTAAGGGGGATACAATAGTGACAGAAAGTTCAGGTGGCCCTGGACTACTTCCTAGAATTAGGAGAAGGCCAAAACCAAGTTCTGATCATCTTCTACAAAGAGCAGGAAGGAAGAGGAGACGTTGCAGGACAGAGGACTAGGACTGCCAACAATAGTTTTATAAACAGGATGTCAGTGCCTACTAGAGAACATATCAAAGAGGCATCTTGATTTATCCATTTTGCTAACTTGAGAAAGCTAGCAGTCAAATTTTTAATCTATTAAGGGGACTGATCGCAGAAGATGGGAATACAGAAGGGGAAGCAAGGAGAGGGGATAGAACATAACAGCAACATGTCCAGATAACTGAGGACTACTGATGGACTATGAAGGGTGTATCACCTAGTGATTTTTGACCAGAAGGCCGGTGGCTGTGAAGAAAATGTAGATGTAAAATTGTAAAACACAGGGGATCTTCAAGGATCCAAGACAGAAGATAATTTAAATACATCTATTCTTCTTTTGGGTTACAGGATAAATTTAATGGTCCAGTAAGTAAAATCTTAATTCATCACCTGAAACATGCTGCTAAATACCTAGTTTATATGTTTTGCAACACTACACAAACAGAAATGTGTCTCTGGAAATCTGAGGAATTGCTTTGCTTGCACAGTTAATTTATAATAAGTAAATTAAGTTCTCTAACATACTGGGGACCATTTCTAAGTTACTTAATCACACCTTAAGATGTTATTTCTACCTTGGACAGATTCTTCCAGTATAGCTAATATAGATTATCCCCCATACACACCTTAAAGATCTTTTCTATGCATATGCTATAGATAGATAGATAGAGAGAGAGAGAGATAGAGAGATAGAGAGAAACTAACCGTGTCTTGACATATGTATGTTGGGCTTTAAACAAAATATTTGCTATCGCAGTCATGTAGCCTGATGTTATAATAAAAAATTTCTTCTCCTGAACTGAATAAATGCTTAAAACCAAACAACTGTCAAATACCAAAACAGGTATGTCCCCCTTGGCCCATTTGAGCAGGCTCCATTTGAGTTACAAACACTGTCTCCTTTGAAATAAATATGTTCTGATCTTTCCATTTGAAATTAACCTGTCCATTTCCTGGTTTAAACCCAACACTATAATATCTAGAAGAGATGTACACATCTGGAAAAACAAACTTTGTTGAACAGGAAAAGTAACAGTAGTTTGTGTATGTGTCTTGTCCTTCTCCGAAGATGACTATTTCGAAACAGAAAGCACACAGGGAATATAATATAACATAATAGTGTTTTATGTAAGATGTGGATTTGGGCTCAGAGAAAGTGCTACATTAAATAAAATACTTACTAGATCGACATAGGAGCACCCGTGGAGTGGGTGTTAAAGGAGTAAGTGGCAGCTGGGGGTGAGATGCATTATGAGATGTGATAACGCTGCTGAAGAGCCCAGATCCTTGGCGTACTGGGCTAAGCATAGGTGGTGGGGTATAGGGAGGAAACGCATGTGTCCTGTCTAGGAGATGATCTCCTAGAATGCGGGGAGAGCGAAGTTGGCTTTGATACAGTGTAGCTCCTGAGTAAGATGCACTGAAGTTGAAGGAAGGAGGCGGTATGAAGAGTGGTTCAGGTCTATGTCGATATTTTTTCTTGTCCTGCAGGGATTTGAAGTCTTCTTCCAATTTTGCAGCACTTTGAGGCTGTTTTCTGCTAAGTTCCTAAATGAAAATGTATAGCATTGAAATATACAGCTATGATTAGTTTGAGTTACATTACCTATAATTTCCCACAGCCAATGGTGACAGGAAACTGATGGCTGTTCAGGGCCTTACATGGAATAAGTCTGACAGTTTCAGTCCAGTTTTTGTTTTTTTTTTAAGTCAACAGGTGCCCATATGACAAAAATACCAACACTACAACTGGTATGAGTTGGCAATCTTAAGACAGAAAGAATTAATTACTTTTCCAGATTCAGAAATCATCACTCCAGGTCAGAGAAGGACTGCAAAAAAGTTGGTTAGGCCAGTGGAATAGTGGCCTTTGCCACTGCCAGTGTTTAGTGGCTAAAGAGAAGACCTGGCTCCAAGATGTCAATGCAGCATTTTTTTACCAGCACCCCTCACATTCACACTTATTTCCAACTACACAGAATTTATACTGGTCATCTGGGAGTTGCTCTATGTACCCCCCAATGTCTGAGTTTATTAGAAAGTTAAATGTTTTCGAACACATCTACTTGGCTTTAGTAGGATGGACACATTTGAGCTCAGTGGAATAACTGCAGCATTGTCACTGGCAGGAGAGGGGGAAAATGTAATAAATTCAAATTCTCTCTCTTATCATTACATTTCTATCGGCTGGGTGGAATCCAGCTGCAAGGAATCTTGTATTAATTTTCTCCTTTCTTGGCAGAGAAAATGGTAGCAGATGAGAACTGGGGACATAACAGCATTATCCATTCCAATAATTTTGAGATTAAAGACATTTAACACTGTACCACCCTGGTCTATAAAAAGTGACAGCAATTGGGGTTCTGCAATCTGAAATCTGATTTTCAGGGAAAATGGTTAGGTAGCTTTTTAAGAATGCACACGATGATGGTACACATTCTTAAGTTTTAAATATACTACTTTCAGGTGCTTAGGTTTTAAGATCTCATTTATGATAAACATGGGGGGGGAGAAGAGAATTTCTTGGCTAGATAAAGATGTACCAAAATTTCTATATCATCTGGTTAATATTACTACTATATAAAAATAAATTACTCGACATGTTTAGATAATATATCTAAACACCATGGGTGGCTCTTGACAAGCATACTCACCCAATAAAAAGTATGTTAAAAGAACATTAACACTGTCACCTTTTATTCCCGCTGTTAACACATTCCAGCTTGTGGAAATGTTCTCTATTGCAGAGGTCCTGCCCTCTCTGTTAGATCATAGCTATATCCCTTCCAACATCTGGTGATTTTTCCTCCCCAAAAATTTAAGTTCTGAACATATTTTTCTTTTGCAGGAAAATGTATCTTTAAGGAGGACTGTGTAAAAACATTGAAAGCAATGAAAAAATCACAGGGGAGTGTGAAAAATAGCCATGTACTACAGAGTCAGTCATGATGGTGAACATCCAATGTTCAAAAAGGAGAAAGAAAAGATGGGGGAAAAAAAATCAAGAAATATAGCAGAGGTCTGATCAGAACCTCAAATTAAGTGTTTGCTCCTTCCTTTTTGCAAAGAGGCAGTGTGGTACAATAGCTAGGGTGTTGGCTGGGACTCTGGGAATGTGGGAGCTATTCCCAGCTCAGCCACTCTAGAGTGAGACAGTTTACCTCTAGGAGCCCCTGTCCTCCCTCCCATCTTGTGTGTGTTTATTCAGACCATAAACTCTTTGGGGCAGGGATTCTGTCTCACATGCCATCTCAATTTCCATTGGGGACTTTAGACACTACTGTGATACAAACACTACCTATAGTTTCTTAAACTTTCCATTTTATGCTTTGCATCTTTTTTTTTTTTTAAACTCTGTTTACCAGTTTTAAATAAAAAATTGGTTTTAAGGTTTCCAGTATGGATGATGGAATTCAGAAATATAGAGGGTACAAATCAGTTGCTGTGCTTTATTTGTAACAGCTTCCAAGTGAGTAGTCTTGGAACCTGGTCCTGCAAAAAACTTATGCACATGAGTAACTTATTCACAGGAATAGTCTCCATGAAGTCAAAGTGGAACTTATTTTTCTCGCTTTTTTCTTCATCTGACAAATGTTTTATTTTGCTAGTGACTTTCTCTGTGTAGTAACAGTAGAAAAATTTCTGCCTTTTCCCTCCTGTAACTACTTTTCTCATACACTAAAGTAATTGGAACTCCTCATGTGAGCAAAAGTTACATGCCCAGGTATTTGTGGGATTGTACCCAGAATGAGAAAACAGAACTTATGAGCCTCCTTTGATCACCTCTTCATTCTAACAGTCAGTCTTCAATTTCGGGGTAAGAGAAGGACCCTCAGTTTTACTATTTGCTCCATATCTACCTCTTTGACTAGAAACCCTGGGAAGTTAAGCCAAAAAAAGTACAGAGCAGATTATTATTATATCTGGTACTCAGCTCTTGCTGGAGTGAAATAAGGCACTGGAACTAAAATTCCCATGAGCCATTGCTCTGTATGCCACTACATCAAATGGTTAAGGGCACTCTCAGTATAGGAAATGCAATATGGCATTTTTGAAAAATGTTCACATTGAATATTAAATAAGTCCCCGATGTTCTTGGCCTCACAGCTCAGAATTAGCTCTCTAATTCCCTGAAGTTCCAGACACTGTTGCTTAGGTCCGGCACTGAATGCATTCTCTAGTACTCTATAAAAACCTAAATGTTTAATACTGGGACACAATGGAATGCCCATTTACCATCTGATTCACTTCACTGTGCACTGCTGTTGCAGGGTATTTAGTTTCCTTTTGCTTTCATTAAAAAGGCATTCACTAAAAAAGTATCGACTTTACAAATCAATCCTTGGGACTCCTTCATTGTAAGGCTTGAGACACAATGCGATTGAAGCAAAACAGTTACTGTTCCTTAGAATATAACAAATCTGCTCACCATCTCTAAGTGAATGCAGCTCCTTCACTACTCTAATACATTTCCACTGCTAGTATAAAAAACCGAGGTCTAGAGTTCAGAACTGCGTGTTCATAATTTGCACATGTAATAAACAGGATGGCATGCATAATCCTGGGTGGGTGAGTGCACAAGTGGCCAATCAGATGCCTAACTGGCCACTGCAGACTCAGTCACTGCAACTGCATACGCAATTGTGGTAAATGTGCATGCACAATCCTAAACATCTGGCCCAGAATCTCCAGAGGAAATCGGCACACAGCACATAGTGGAGCTCAAGGCTTCAGCCATCCCTCTCAGGAGATTAGAAATAGAAAGGAGAAACTACACTGCTAAGCTATCAGCAAAAAGAGAGATGCTGACTTCAGTGTTACTACAGAAGGTGGAAGTCTGCACTAGCTAAAGAAAAAGGAGGGAAATTCATTTAAAAAAAAAAGTGTGTAAATCCAGAAATATTTTTAGAGATCACTGACAAGTGTTTCACTGTATGGGCAGTAGTCACACCTTGTAATAGTCAGCCCTTCTTGTGCCTTTCACAATTACACTGCAGTGGCAGATTTCTAATGTTGTTGCACTAGAAAGTGTAGTAAATTAAACTGTTTGCTAAGCCCACATTCAGTAAAAAGCATGCTTGTGCATGCTTCACTGAAGTCTGACAGTCTGTCTTATTCATGTCTAATGTGCTTTTCACCATAGTGTCTGGTGATATCAGATTTATGAGTTAAATGAAAGCCAGAAAATACTAATCATCGTTACTTTTCCTTTTGGGTTTATGAAGTCCCCATGTTTTAACACATAGTTAAGATACACGCTGAAGGGGGGAAAAGAAGGAAAAAAAAAAAAAAAAAAAAGAGATGATCCCATTGTATGTGCCGGTGGCCAGGCAACACCGCACAGCTTCTTATTAGAACATACAGCTTTAGTAACTACCATACAGTGCTATTTAATCTACCGCAAAAAAGATACACAAATATATTTTACTTCAGAACAGGAAGAAAGTAGCTGCTGCATTTAAGCAACAAAACAAACACAAAGAAGCACAAATAGGAAAAAAAAGGAAAGGTAATAAATCCCTTTGTTTTAGTGGAATACAAAATCCCTGCACTAATGTTTCAAATGGTTTGTTTTATTTCTGAGTATTGATCTTCCACGAAGGATGAAATTAATATTCCTGGATGACAGAGGAGGAATTACTTACACGATACTACAGGCCTTCACCTTTCCTTGCTAGGTGTGAGCCACACTGATTTATTAAAATATCCCAGAGTGTATATATTTTAAAATGTAATTGCACTAAAACCAAAGGGATTTAAAAGCATCACAGCACAGTTAGTAGCAAGAAGGGCAGCACTCACAGAAGATGAGCAGGGGGTGACCACTTTTGGACTGCACGGTGGAGAGTAAGTCATCTTCATGAGAACTGGCATCTCGTCATCTGACACAGAATTGGCAGGCTTGTCTTTGACTGTGGTACTGTTGGTAGCGGGCTGCGCACTGGGCTCAGGCGACAGAAGCTTTACAGGGACAGAAACGGGCATGACGATAGGCGCGAGGCTATCCACCTCTTTAGGCGGCTGCTGTTGTGGCGGTTTCTCTCCTTCATCCTGTACAGACAATTACAGGCTTTCAGCCTCAGTTAGAGGGTTCCTATTGGATTTACAGACTATAAAAATAGTATGAAAATGTATTCATCGTGATCTGGAAAGAAATGGCTCTGGTGTGAAACAAACAGTAGCACCCCTTCTCAGACTGCATATTTGGCCTGAATAAAATTGGCCAGATAATTATGACTTATACATAGGATTCAGCCTCAGTGATAAAGAACCATATAACATTTCTTTTAAAGATGACCTGCAAAGAGGAAAAATAGGTTTGTGCTCTTTTTTATTGCTTCTTTATGCTGAAAGTAGAAGGTAAAAAGATCTCTTTTCAAAAATATTTGTTTTTTGCATTAGAAATTAGATCTTGTCTAACACAGAAGACAACAGAAGAACTAGTATGATTATGCCATCAGAGATACCAAGGCAGAAAAACCTGACTGAGAGGATAAGTTATTTTTATTCAGACCAATTAACTCATTTTGTGTTTGTTTTTTTGTTAACATCTGTTTAACTCAACATTTGAGAGACAAGCTCTATGTTAAAGATTTAACACGCCTGATCCTTCAATAGTCTTGAAAGCATTTCCAACATGTGTCAGTCACCCAAGGAGTCCAGCTAAAAATAAGGAAGACAAGATTTGTCATTCCTGAAATTTCTAATGTATGAAACAAACAGAAAAATAAAATTTAGTTTTGCAGGGCTTCTTTATTCATTACAAAAACACAGGCACAAAAAAACATTTTTTTTCTCCCCTTTGACAGTCACCTTTAAGCAAGGCTCTTGGCCTATGTATAGGCACAACTATACACATTTCCATTAATGTAGAGGATAGCATAACAAACAAAATTGGGGGGGGAAATGTTGACAGAAAAGCAAAGCAAGCAGCAAACATTAACATGAAAAGAAGAGAGCCAAATAAAGTAAAATGAACGAGTACCTGTTTAAAATTAGGAGATGCTCTTACTCCTCCATGTGATCTCATGTGACCATTTAGTGCTGGTAAACTCTTAAATTCCTTCAAGCATATTGAACATGTTAGCTTGCTCTTTATATGGGATCTCTCGGGAAACGTTCCTTTGTTTGGGCCACTGTTTTTACAGGGAGATAAAGGAGAAATCAGTTTGCCAGATGTCCCCTTTCACTAAGAGCCTTTTATCTGAGAACTTCAAAAGCAATTTGTAATTAAATTGTAATTAAGCCATAAAGCACTTCTTTCAGGTAGGTAAGCAAAGAAATCAGGGTATATACTTAAAGATATATGTGCTATAGCCTAGCTCATTGATTCCCAAACTGGAGGGGAAGGGAAGTGGTAAACAGGACACACTCTCTCAAATAGGGTTGCCAACTTTCTAAATCGCACAAAACCGAACACCTAGCCCTGCCCCTTCCCCGAGGCCCCGCCCCCACTCACTACATTTCCCCTCCCTCGGTGGCTTGCTCTCCCCTACCCTCATTCACTTTCACTGGGCTGGAGCAGGGGGTTGGGGTATGTGTGTGGGGGGGTGAGCACTGTAACTGGGGGTGTGGGCTCCAGGGTAGGGCCAGAAATGAGGGGTTCAGGATGTAGGAGGGGGCTCTGGGCTGGGGCGTGGGGGGCTCCAGCTGGGGGCTCTAGGATGGGGCCAGGGATGAGGGGTTTGGGATGCAGGAAGCGGCTCCAGGCTGGAGGGTGGGGCAGAGAGGTTCAAGGTGTGGGAGGGGGCTCTGGGCTAGGGCAGAGGGTTGGGGTGCAGGAGGGAGTGAGGGCTGTCTGGGGGTGTGGGCTTTCGGGTGGGGTTGGGGCTGAGGGGTTCAATGTGTGGGAAGAGACTGCGGGTTGAAGCAGGTGGGCTCTGGGGTAGGGCCAGAAATGAGGGGTTCAGGGTGTGGGAGGGGGCTCTCAGTTGGTGTGCAGGGTGGATGAGGGCTCCCTCTGGGGGTGGAGGCTCTGGGGTGGGGCCGGAAATGAGGGGTTTGGGGTGCAGGAGGGGGGGCTCAGGCCTGGGCAGGGGCACAGGCTTACCTCTGGCAGCTCCCAGTCAGCAGAGCAGCAGGGGGGCTAAGGCAAGCTCCCTGCCTGTCCTGACTCCGTGCTGTGCCCCGGAAGCGGCCAGCGGGTCCAGCTCCTAGGCGGAAGCGCGGCAAGTGGCTCTGCACACCGCTCTTGCCTGCAGGAACGCCCCCGCAGCTCCCATTGGCAGTGGTTCCTGGCCAATGGGAATGCGGAGCTGGTGCTCAGGGCCAGGGCAGCACGCGGAGCCGCTTGGCCTCCCCACCTAGGAGCCGGACCTGCTGGCTGCTTCCGGGGTGCAGCGCAGAGCCAAGACAGGTAGGGACTAGCCTGCCTTAGCACCGCAGCACCACCGACTGGACTTTTAACAGCCCGGTTGGCGGTGCTGACTGGAGCCGCCAGGGTCGCTTTTCGACCAGGTGTTCCAGTCAAAAACTGGACACCTGGTCACCCTACATCTTGAGAGTCTCAAGATGTGGTCCACAATATAGACCAATATGGCCTAGAACCAGAACTGTATTTTAGTGACTCATGTTTCCCCACCCATCTAGCAATAACAAAAAAAGAGTGCCAGAACATGACAGCCACCAACTGTGGCAGACAATTGTGCTGGCATGTGGTTCTCCTCATAGTACTGATGGGCCTTAAGAAAAACTAATGGATTCCTTGGTGACATTTGCTGCCAAAGATGGAAATCTAAACAATATAGCATTGATCCACTGAGTAAATCTGAGCAGCATTAAAAGCATGCTGTCCCCCTGCCTTCACTCATTTTAAAGAAAAAGAGCACTCCAAAGTAATTTAAATGTATTGGTGCAGAGATCGCACAATTTTACATCTAGTGTATACATCCTTAACCATGGCTTCACATAACAGTTCCCAAAACCAGCTGAGAACACCTCTATTCAATTGCAGAGCTCATTTATATTTAACCATAACATAATTTCATTAAGAAATCTACGCCAAACTCATAATACCTTGGCTCAGGGGACAGTGGCTGCTGCAGTCTGCCATCAGACAGTTGAATCTGCTACCAGAGAGAAAAAAAGAAAAAAAAGTATTTTTCAAGCAACAGCAACATAAAGAGTCTTCACAGCTTTATTATTATTTTTTAATTATTTTTACTTTTTTATGCTAATGAAGTGATGGTAAAAGGCTCTGAGACAGCCTTGGAGAATGCCATCCTACATTTATCCACAAAATGGGTATACCTCTGAGCAATGTCAGTACAAGTTGCCCTACACTTACCTGCTAACGTGCTCCTCAGCCCTGATTATGTGACAGCATAATGGAGGGTCTGTGTCTTGGTATTTCTGGGGAGCTACCAGGAAGGCTGCAAGCTAGTGACAAATTTGGTAGCATTTTTTGAGCTTGGGATATCTGTCCATCAGGAACTGAACTGACACTGCCAAACTCATTTTACACTGGCCAATGAATAGCCACTTGCTGGTAATAACTCAGCCTAGAGCAGTGGTTCTCAAACTTTCGTACTGGTGACCCCTTTCACATAGCAAGTCTCTGAGCATGATCCTCCTTATAAATTAAAAACATTTTTTTATAAATTTAACACCATTATAAATGCTGGAGGCAAAGCAGGGACTGGGGTGGAGGCTGGCAGCTTGTGACCCCCCACGTAATAACCTCGCGACCCCCTGAAGGGTCCCGACCCCCTGTTTGACAACCCCTGGCCTAGAGTAAATCAGTGACCTAGAGGTGAAAGACCCATTTCCAAGCCCTTGAAACATCTCAGCTATGCCCATGCCCTGACCCATTGAATCCCCTGCAGTTATTTCAGCTGTGTGTAGTACAGTCATTATTCAAAACAGGCCTGGATGAATGGAAATCTAAATCATTACATACCTGAGGCCAAATAGCACTAGGAGACTCTTGCTGGGACCCTTTGTTATTTAGATGGATACTCGATGGTGCTAAAAGATTTCGATGAGAGCCAGTGTTACCTACAGAATTAATTTCCTGCCGTGTAGTATCCTCTATTGCCTCTGCCACACTCAGGCCAACGTGGGAGTTCATCAGAACTTGAGACCTATTGTCATTCTGGTATTGCTTTTGCGGATCGGTGTCTTCTTGTTGCTGCTGTTGTTGCAATACACTTTGTGGATACAAATGCCTATACTGCTGCTGTGGATCCTGATAGAAATACTGAGGCATTGTTCCCAACTGTATAAGCTGTACAGGATGAGCTTGATCCTGGGAGTACTGGTGTGTTTCATGCACGGTTTTTGGGTCAGAATCCCTATGATAGGCAGGAAGATGCAGTTGCATCTGTTGTTGCTGCTGCTGCTGCAACTGTAACTGCTGCATAACTGGTTGTGTTTGATAATACTGAGCTATTTGCATTGGACACTGCCTCTGCTGTTGCTGTCGACTTTGTTGCTGCTGCTGCTGGATCTCTTGTATTGAGAGCCGCTGCTGTCCCTGCTGTGGCTGTTGCTGCATATAATATTGAGTCTGCTGCAACTGTTGTATCTGTTGCGGTAACAGCTGCTGAGACTGCATTTGTTGCACATGTGGTTGTCCTTGTTGCATTGCAGAATGCATTTGTAGCTGAGATAAGTGTTGCTGGTAATCATAATACAACTGTTGTTGGTGCTGCATGACTTGCATTTGCTGCTTTTGCTGAGTGCTTGCAAAATTCTGGTGTACTTGCTGTGGCCCTTGCTGATATCTTTGCACAGTGGAAGTTACAGATTGTTGCTCAACAGCAGGCTTCTGAGACAGCAGCTGTCTAAGTGCACTGTCACTGGCATTATCCATCACTGAAGACTGAGCATGCAAGACCTGAGCCATATTGTTGACTTGAATTCTTAAATTTTGGTTAGCAAATACTTGTGTAAAGGAGTCCAATTTATGTAAAACTCCACTAGTAAGTTTTTGTGACCGAAGTTCATTGGCTTGAGAATACGAATACTGGTATCCGTCAGGAGATTCACTCTGCCCTAATGGGCTCCACATGGCATTCTGATTGTTCCTTACCGGAACATGGTTTCCTGAGCCAGTATGTGTCCAACTTGTTTGTCTAGAGGAGTCCGCTGACCCAATATTTTTTGAACCTACATTCAAAGCTATGCTGTCTCTTGAATCCTGGGGGAATTGGGGAGAGAGGGGAGAAGCCTGAGAAGCATCCATGCCTGATGTTCCATAGCTGTGATTTAAAGGGGGGAGAGTGTTCATTTGGTGCGGTTGGTAATACAAATTCTCATTGCTGTTGGCAGTGTGGTTAGGTTTGTACAACTGCTGGTCCCCCATTTTTGGTCACCTTTATCCTGATCTTACAGGCACAAAAACCATAAACTTGTAGACCCTGAGATATTCCAAGTACGAAAAAAATTGCTAGAATTTGTTATTATTCAGCTTGTCCATTTACATTACAAGGACTAACTCCTTCTGGTCTGTTTGCAATTCCAATTTCAGATTGATGCTGCTTCACATCTTTGAAAAAGTCCAAAACGCAAATCTTAAACGAAAACAATAGATTCACTATGCCAGGTACCTGTGAAGTGAGAGAGAAATAGTTTAAGTGCATTCTACACAACTTTTGCAGTTTCCTTTGATGTAACAACAACAACTTAATGGGGAAAAGGATATAATCTTATGAACAGTTGTAGCAGTTGGGCTATTCCATGGCAATTGGATTGCTTCATCTCATCCCACTATTCCTTCATTTCATCCCATTACAGTGTTTCTACAGTTCTCTAATACAATCACTTTGTTTTACCAATGAAGGTGTGCTTCCAAAACCTCTCCTTTACACACACACACACACACACACACACACCCCTGTCCATATATAGCACTCAGCTGCAGTCTTTAACCAGACACTAAACTATGAGAAAGACTCATTTCTAGTGTTCCCAGTCTGCTAGTCAGAGACAACATACACATGTATAGTAAACTCTAATTCACAAACTCCTGCAGATATCACAGATGGCTCTACTATGTCTGATAACACAACTGAAAGGAAGTGGTGGCTTGGAATCCAAGTGCCAGCACTGAGTTGTAGGCATGGGGGAAGATGAGGTACAGTATGATTTAATTCTGATTCAGAATTAACATAGTGGCTCCAACTCCGCCTCACAACATGAGGGCTCGTTTTATTCCATGTTATCTTTACAGAGGTGTGCAATGAAGAAGAACAAGTCTGCTATTTGGTTGAAGATACAGCATTGTGTACGTCTCTGAGGAGTAATATGCAAGGCTAGTGTGCTTGTTAAAGTGACAATAAAATCACAAGTCTGGTTACATCAATCACCTCTGTACACACAGAGTCATTTACTCATCTTCTATATGGACTTTTGGTAATTGCTAAGACAAATCAAGCTGTCCAAATCGTCAAGTGATAACAGCACATATCTGTCACAAGCAACCTCTTGATATACCTAGTAGGTACCAAGTTCTAATTTCCATTCTGCCCTCTCCCCCACCCACCTTTTTTTTTTTCTTCAGTTGTCCATCAATTCCTTAATATTTTAGCAGCCTGGTTTATCCTGAATGCTCTCATTTGTCATCCTTATCTTGTGAACTGTAATTCAGTGTGAATTAACTGATTTACAAATATCTGTACTGTTTTGGATGCAATTAAAAAAAAGAAGATACATTTGTGTGTTCTTGGGATGTTTATCATTATGCGCACGGGAATAATCACACTCTCCCTCTACACACACACACACACACACACGTTGCGAAGCAGTTGGAGCTACTACTACACATAGGCATCTACATACGTTATCATTATGCTGCAACCTTATTTCTGCCCTCTCAACCCATCCTTCTCTCTAACCTAACTGCTCCCCTCCAAAGATTGTGTATTAATGTCTTAAGGTCCCTTCCAACCCTGATATTCTATGATTCTGTGATAAGATTGATTTAATGCTGGGGGCGCGGGGGAAGAGGCTGACATGAGGGGGCAGAAGTGCAGGTGCTGATGAGGAACATTTTAACCATCACCAGTTGCACATAAACAGCACACATTTATACAATTCTACACATAAACTCTTATGCCAGGTACAATCCACAGAACCTTCTCCATGGTCGGATAACATCTGAGGGAAAAGCGCAGCTCCTGTTGGAGAAGGCTGTGTGCCCACACCACTACACAGAAGGCTTTGTGAACAGAGTGCATAAACTTTCTCCATCAGCAACCAGTGGCACATAAATTTTCAAGTTATGATAAATAACAGCTAAGAACAATCCCAAATTCAGTATTTCCCCCCAAAAACCCGATCCGTTGAACCAGATAGTCTCAGAATACACCTCCCTACCAAATTTTTGTAGATGGACTTTTTTTTTTTTGGGGGGGGGGGGGGGGGTTTGAGAGAAAATACCGTCGACCACAAAAGTCAGCCTGCCAAGGAGAGATTTCAGCCATAGAAAAGCTTCAAACACTGCCTATTAAAAATTATGAATAGAAACTAAACAAAACCTACATAGAATATTCAAAGGGCATAAACATGGTGTATTCTTCACACCGATAAGCCATCTACTGTATATCTCACTAACACCCAACTATGGAACAGTGAGCAGGTGCTTCCATAACATACAGAGAGTACAAGAGAACGCCTGGTATTTTTTGCTGTATATATAGCATAAAACTGGGCTAGGCAGCTCTCTCTGTTTATTAATAGCACTGGTTTGTGTTGCATACTGTAAGAATTCTCATGCCTTTCTGTTAATTTTTTTGAGGTGACAAATATTCTTTTTTAGTCACTAGTTATATGAGTCATATTACTAACACAACTAATGAGTTAGCCCAAGTGTCCTCCACAGATAATTAAGTACTAACAGACTATTACAATTTCAAGAATACAAGAGAGTATTACAGCATGTATGATTCTTCTCAAGGCAGCAGAGAATATCAACATAATTTATTTACAAAAATGAATTTACTGGCCAAACCCCACATTTGAGAGGGGAGTGCCAGGGCAGCAGACATTACTGTCTACTGCAGCATCACTGCAACTAGCTCTGTGGTCAAGAGGGAATTCCATCTCCCTGGAACACCCATCAGACCCCACTTATTATGGCTGTTAGCAGGAAGTGAGGAGCTGGCCCATAACGTGCAGGGGTATCAGAAAACATTGTCAAAAACATAAAAAGGTTTGTATTTAAGAAGTAAGCCTGAAAATCTCATATATGTTCGCGCACACTCTCTCTCTGCAGCAGACCTTACAACTTACCTCCAGCTTGGGGGGTGGGGCATGTGGTCCTCTTGTGTATAGTCTACAATGTCGCCATCACTGTCACGCAGACACTGATTACTTGTGTACCAACCTGAAAAAGTTATTATGAAATATTATATTATTATGCCAACTACTGAGTCGCAGAGCGACTAGAGAATTCAGTAACTATAGAAATAAGTTGCAAAATGAGCTCTCATTTGCTTAAGAAGCTAAACTATTCCTTCACATCTATATTAATATCAACACACGCCCCTGCAAGAGCAGCATTTCTGAAAATATCATGAGGCTTCTAGAACTAATGACTTAAGGGCTTGATCCTGCATGGTGTTAAGCACCCTCACCTTACACTGACTTCAACAGGAGGGGAAGGTATGCAGCACCTCACAGGACTGAGCACTAAATAGAGAGCAGCATTTTTCTACTATTACAAGTCATTAATTAGACTCTAGAAGCACTGAGGAACCTGATCTCTGATAAATTAACTGAGAAACTTTTGAAAGTGTAACAACAACAGAGTTTACTTCCCCACCTATGAAAGAAATAAACCTAATATAACTACTTTTTATTTAAGAGCTCATGCCTGAAAGCCCTGGCGTGTCTTAACAATAGGACAACAATCAATAGCTACCAAATGGCAAAAAATGAGCCAGTGCTCAAAGAAATCCTAGAATCACTGTATGCTACAACTTCAGCTTCTACACTCTGCAAAATACATTTCCACAGTCACCTATCAGATGTTTTGGTACTACAGAGATAGCATAACGATGAGAGCATTAAATATACAGAGATAAATAATTAAAGAGTAACAGTGCTACCACCACCATTTCTGCAAGTTACATGGCAAGAGAAATATCCTCTTAAAGACTGTGGGTGAAATCTTGGCCCCTTTGAATGGGAGTTCAATAGATTTAAATGGGGATAGGTTTTCACCTCAATTCTCTTCACAACCTACCAGTCCCCATACTGCTTGATTGTATAAATATTCCATTCCGAAGACCACCAGGAAAAGTTCCATAATAACAGTGGTAGTCCACAGACCATAATTTGAGAACCACTGTTATAAACACAAACAGTTCTATCCCGAGCACACCAAAATAACCATCACATATTCCAACTCCCTTCCCCCATTCACACAAATGAAAAAGAAAATAAATCTTCAGTCTTCCCGGGAAGGATGCCACAAATTAATTCTGGCGTACATTAAATGGGAGAACATTCCAAAATTGTGGGCTCTCAAAAAAAGGAGACCTTGCTTTTCTATCCTCTCTAAATTATATTATCAGACAATCATTGGATCCAAATGTTTTAATCACAATGTGGGAAGTGGGGCAGTTGGCAGTTCTGTAGGGAGATGGTCCTGTATCCTTCCCAGCTTTATATACAAAAAACAGGCTCTTAAAAACACACTTGCTGAATTTTTCTAGGTGTAAAAATAATAGATGGGTCACATTTATAGACCTATACAGTTGCCTGTTTGGTTCCCATTTAAATTCCAGAGAAAAATATTAATTCAAAAATAATTCAGTGTTAAAAACTGAGTGGGGAGGCTGGGGAACAGTACTGTATGCCAGTTGAGTTTTGATTTCTACAAAGCTAGTGCAGAGTTAACATAAGATTGCAGGACAGAGAAAGCTGAAGCAAGCAGACCCATTAAGCCATAGAGTTACTAAAGTAAAGTAAGGACCTAAGCTGCCCAATGCTCTGCATGGCTATGAATCAAAACGTAATCAGATCATACGCATTATCCACTGTATTTCAGGTTTTTCAGCAGTCATATTAATCAAATGTCTACACACTTTTATAGTTGTGATTTCTCATAATCAAGAGTTAGCATGAAAGTGAGGACTGAAACAATATATATTTCCATACTTTGGAAGATAGATGCAAAAAGGCCTCCATGCTGGACAGGATCTGTAGGATTAATCTGGCATTTTTAATTAATTTCACTGATAAGCAATAGAGTTTTGAAGATTGTAAATTCCTTGGCACCAGGACCTTCTGTATTTTGCCTTGTACAACAATAAACATACTGTCATCATGTAACAAAGAATAAATAAATAATGTAAGACTTCTCTCAGCAATCCAAACAGTATTTTTAGAAAACTTAAATCAAGAAGTTGTTGTGTATATAGATGCTTCCTTGCTTCTCCCCTAAACTGGAAATAGCTCATTAATGGTCTTGATCATGCTTCACTACCCTTCAATCTGACAGAAAGGGACACAGTGTACTTGTTTCTGATATTAGAATATGAAGTTTTGTATCTATATGATAAGATTCCAGAATTGTCACTCTGAAGCCTAGAATGCCTGGAGTCAATGTGAAGTGATGGAAACAGCTACAAGCTAGGTTGAAAGCTTTTTGTTAAAATATTACCAGGGTGAATCATCACTGGGTTCACAATCTTACTATCCAGTTTGTTCTCAGTCATTTTGACTTTACAAATTACACACATACTGAGTACAGGTGTAGTATAGCATATATTTATTCCATGCCAAGAGTCCTAAACCATTGTGATAGCAGGGATAACTCAACCAATCACCACCTTTATTCTACAAGTAATTTGCATGCAACAATTTCATTGGTTGTATGAGAAAGACTACACAGATGGTGGATTATTTGGCCCAACTGCCACATCTGTGCAACAGCATGGGCTTTCAGTTATTAGTATTCAATAATGGTTAAATTGAAGCTCATGGGATACTGATCTTCTGATGCTCTCCCTCATTCTTTTCCATATACTAAAGGCATTTTAAATTTGCTTCATACTTTGCATCAGTGGAAGAGTAAGAGGATTTCCTTATTCAAGGCTATATTACATTTCTCTATGCTACTCTGACACCAGGTCTACTGCCACAATGCTTCTTGTAGCTAGTTCCCCACTCCCAGCTTCTTTTTCGCATATACAATTAACATATCAGAAGTAAATGTAGTGCATAAACAGAATGGAGATCATGTAACACCATGAAAAGATGCTGTCTGGGTCAGCCGTGAGACAGGGAGCAAACAGGACACAGGTGTGAGGAAGGGAGCCAAAGATGTTTTATTTTTCCTAAGCTCAGAAATTCATCTGTCAACCTTAAGGACACGTAGGAACATGGTAATGCAACTGGAAGATTTGCTGTCAGGAACAGGTAGTGAAAATTTGGTCCGAGGTCTGGGAGTTGCTCTTTTAAGTCTTGGACGGTGCCAAAATACCTCTATTGGTCCAAGGGAACAGTGACCATTTCAATACTGTATATCTCATGACCATTAAGATGGGAAACATTTTTTTCTGTCCTTGATAGTTCAGGATGGCTGTTAGAACCAAGCCTAATGCTGCACACCATCTCAAAGGTTTGTATCTCAACATAAAAAAAGATATAGAGCATTAAAAGCCCTAATTCTGGAGGATCATGGGAACATTGGCAGCTATAATAATTCCAGGACTGAAGAGAGGCTGGAGGGGAAGCAAAATGCTAAGTGGGATAATCCGATTTTAAAGTCTGGATATCATGAAATCTACTCATTTTTTAAAATACATTTTTAAAAATTAATGATGTACGTGTTCAGTAGTTTCACAAACCCTGAAAAAATATTGTGTGTTCCTTTACAACAAAGCTCCTTGTTCCAGTGAAGTATGAAAGGTTGTTGTAGTCTCATGTGGCTGCTGACAGCATAAGCAGTTCCTGTTTTTACTCTTTAAGAGGAACTAGAACATCCTAACTAAGTTTAGAAATTATTGGATTGGGTGGGGGAACAGAATCTAACATTTTCTCCATATAAATCTATTTTTGAAAAATAACCTATCATCTCTGGAAAGCGGCTTAAAAAAAAAGAAAAAATATTGGGAGAATTTCCTCTTCTTTTGATGGATAATAAAATGTTCTCAAACTGGCCAGTTAATTTAAGCTTTTCATAAAACTACCAATGTTCTTGTAATCCAAGTGGAAGAGGTTAATTTCTAGCCAAGATTATTAATTCGATTTAGTGAAAAAAGAGATAGTTTCTTCATTCCAAAAGAAATTGGGGGCATTTCGGTGACTCATTTGTCATCTTTGTTGTTAAATTGCTTCTTTACTTTCAGATGCATCAAATAATTCTAAGCACTGCAAGTGAAACCTTTATTGTATTACTCATATACAAGGTGAAGATAAAATTACAGGATTGCTTCAAAATGTGGATGCAAAAGATCGTTACTAGAGCCTTAGAGAATGGGCTTGAGTGGCACGTTTCCCAACTGTTGAAGAACCAGACAGGATTTAATAAAAAATTGGTTCACCACTGATAAACAAGATGGTTTTTAATATTCTCTATTATGCTGCTGCCCATCTGATCAACGGAAGAAGTGGTATTTGAACTCTTTTGGGGGGGGGGAATGAGGAATGACCTCTGGTGATCTGGGTGTAGAGAATATTTATGTAAACAGTTTTGTAAACCTCTCTGAGCTTTATGCCAGGGATTGTGCCATAAATCTGCCTCCTGTAAGATATGTACATTGTAGGGGAATTCATCAGGTTTTCCTTAAGGCTTATCTTTTGTTTACTCCTATTATTGAAATCCTGATTTTTAGAAGAGACGATTTGCCAAACTAGATCAAGCCACTGCAGTGGAGACTTCTCCGGGAAGGCAGGCTAGACTTTGCCTTTTGTCAGGCATAGTATGAGCTCTATTCACTGCTGCTAACCGGGGCTGGGCACAGTTTTGTGTGTCTTCTCACTTTCAGGTGCCACCAGTTAGTATCCTGCCTCTAGCAGTGACCAACACTTGTTTTAGTGCCAGTCGAATATCCCGAATGCACTTAGCCAACTGGGCAATGCTCATGTTCCTCCTTGACCCCTGCAGGTGATCTGATTATGCCTGAAGCTTGAGTATTGACTATCTTTTTCTTAGCTTCTATGCTGTTAAAGAGTCACATTACAATTTTAAAATTAATCATTTTCTATACTTATGTATTGCTTATGATTGTACTTGCAATATGCTAGGATTTTTCAAGACAAAGAAAGAAAGAAAGGTCCCTATCCTGAGGAACTCACATTATAGTGACAGATGGGTGAAATACAGAAGAGGTTACGAGGAAATGGGAAACAGCATATAAAATTATGTTTTCGAAAGTGACAAGTAATTCTGGATGGTTCACCTGAAACTACTTTAAACTGACTGATTTTCAGAGGATGCTTACTCAGAACTTTCTGAAAATTGGGGTACACAAAGATAACTAACACTTTTGAAGATTTGGACCATAACTCCCACCCTACCCCACTCCCTTTTTATTTTTAGTGAGTGTACATGTCATCTTGCTTTGCAGTGGGCAGTGCAACAGGTGTTGGTCTTCAAAAAGAATCAGATGTAGTAAGGATGGGGGCCTTGTGTATTGTACTTATTACTGGGATACATAAAAAGCTTTTAGATGCAGCTGACATGAATATAAATGTGTAAGAAACACAAGTCAAATTTTCCAAAATAAAGCCCTTCATTAAGGATGCAAAGAGCAAGAAACCTAGCCATTCATGGAAAGCCAAAATGAATGAGCATAATTAGAAAGTTTATAAATCGCGGTGACTCAAGGACCTCTTGATGCCAACTGGCAGAGGGCACAGGGTAAAGGTTACAGGGATCCCCTGGATCTGGTATTTAGTTTACCAAACAGCGTTATGTAAGTGTTCTACTGAAACCTGTCTCACAGTGGTTGTCATCATCTTTGCGAAATGCATGCGTGGATAATATGTAAGGAGATATGTATATAGATTGGAAATTATGTTCTTAAAACCTTAAAGTTAAGGGCAGATCACCCAGAGGCAAAATGCTTTAAGACACGTTCCACCAGAGAAGAGGTGGGAGACATTTCAACTTCCTGCTTGACCACCATGAATTGTGTGCTATTTAACACCCGTGAAAGACTCATGACTTTGGGAAGAAACTTAATTTTTCATTTACTATTTCATTTTTCAGAGTATGACAGTACTCCAGCTTCCTCAATCAAAAATCCACTTCTGCAGTTATGTAACATATAATTTTATGCCAAAGCAACAGTAGTCTGCAGAACTCTAAGGATCAGCAAAGAATAAGAAAATGTTGATACAAATTTTCTCTGCTCGTGTGGAATAAATGTACGTAGGCTTCCATTAAAAACTGGACATCTACCATCTGCATGCAGCTTCTAAGTTTACTACAATACTTCAAATTCTATGTATATAGAGAATATCACAAATGCCAATGGCAAAAGATAAGAGGTAAATACTGAAGTGCAATGTCCTTTTTTAAAATGGCATCTAATGACCACGAATGCATACAAATACATGACAGTCTTCCCACAATTCTGATCAACTTCACTGATGGCTGGTTTGACTCATTGAGATTTGGAGGTTTTTTGCTGGTATTTTTGCCATTATTTCTGTTACAATAAAAGACTACATAGAGCATCTGATTATCTAAATTGCTGGGTCATGATTAAAGAACATTTGACTGAAACAGTAGAACTAAACATCCTTATAAATGAGAGGGAAAAGAAGCAAGCAATATATATATATTTTACACACAATAATAAAAGATTAAGGTTTCAAAGTCAAGTACTCAAAAGTTAGAAAATGCCACAATTAAGGTTGCCACTGAGATTATGTGACAAGATACAGGTGATTCAGTCTGTAGAAGGTTAACAAGTCCCCGTCTGTCGTGTGACAGCTGAGGGTGGAGTATAAAAGGAAGAAAAGCTGGATCAAAGGGTGTCCTCTCTTCTTCTAGACCCTTCATGCTGGTATAGCTTAGAGAAATTTCTGCTGTGTTTTTAAATTAGCCCCCCCTCCTTTTTTTTTTTTTGCACAACTGATTTGCAAACAATAAAACAAGCCATCAAGAAAGAGCCTTGAAAAGACTAATTGCTTGGAACTTTACTCCCTTTCCCCAACTGTAAACTGGTGGGAAGTTTCATCTGATATCATGGGAGGATTTAGTGAATGGCAGGATGGAAAAGCAGGGAGATAGACACAAGCAGTCCAACACAGGATGAAATTTTTTGGTAATTAAATTAATTCAGAAACAAGGTGCTGTGTATACATTCACAAGAGAAGTAGGGGATATTGTTCTAATATCTAAAATATTCTCTCAGCATTTTCACATTGCTGGGTTTGTTATCTGGCTCTTCTGGCACAATACTTTGCATGGAAGTAAGAAACTGGTTCATCTAAAATGCAGAATGTAGATATATTCTCTGTAATTTTGAGTGTCCGCTTGTCTGAGGTCACGGCGACCCTGTTCTAAAAGAAATGTATAATCATCCTACAATCAAATGGATCTGAGCCAACTGGACCTCATCAAAGTTTTGGTTGCAGAGCTGTGGCAATAGACATTCTAAAGTCTGGTTTGCCTGAGCTGTTTGGCTGGTTGCTCTAATATCTTCTATATTCCATTTATCTTTCTCTCTCTCTTCTCGAGGCATTAAAATTTTGTTAAAATCTGCCAACTCCAACATCTGCATCTAAATAGGCCTCTAAAAATTGTTGCTTTAAACTGTTCCTGTAGGTCTTTTGCAAACATTAAAAGAGAAGCTCTTACATCTTCCACAAGAATCAGAAATACCTCATTTAAGCCCTGTCTTAGTTGTGGGGATCCCCAGTCACAGTGTTCTCGGGTGCTTAGAGCTGGGCCAGATTTCACAATTTGTGAAAGATTCTTATCTCGTGCTTTGGAAGCAATCATTTTGCAAGTACCAATTTCCTTCATCTCATTTCGCCTAACTCTTTCTTTTCTACTATATTTCTAGAGAATAGAATAGGCTATTTTTATAAGAACATTTTTCTGGACTTGTTTTAGTTGGCTATTGTAAAGTTTCAGAGTGAGCCTATTAAGGGAGCTATACTTCTCAGGACTACACTTCACCATAATCACAAAGTGTTGCAGAAGTTCTGGTGTAAGAAAAGCATTTTTATCCTCTGTCTTTTAGACATTTTTTAAAAGGAACCCTAGAGATCATCTTAACTTGCTCAGGACCTTACAATAAATAAATGCATTGCTATGTATCAATCATATAACTAATCACATCCCTGTAAACTGTCTTCCAAATCAAATTCAGACTGCGTTTAATGAGGACATGAAAGCAATCTGACCTCTCTCTTCAGAATATGTTGTCTTCTGAGATTAAGTACTTAGATTTGTTTGCTTTTTATGAGGTGGGGAAGAGTGAGCAGATGGACACTTAGCATCCCCTGAATCCATGGAACCCAAATCCATACCCCCTACAACAGTGGTTCTCAAAAACTTTTGTACTGGTGACCCCTTTCATATAGCAAGCTTCTGAGTACAACCCCCTCTTATACATTAAAAAGGCTTTTTATATATTTAACACCATAATAAGTGCTGGATGTAAAGCAGGGTTTGGGGTGGAGGCTGACATCTTGCGACCCCCCTACGTAATAACTTCATGACCCCCCGAGGGGTCCCAACCCCCAGTTTGAGAACCCTTGCCCTACAACATCAATTCCCACATCAGACTTGTGTGCCAGCTGATGAGATGCACAGAAAATAGAATGCTATTTAAATAATCAACAAGAGCCCAGTTCTCAGACCTGATGTCTAATTTATTACGTGCTCCCAGAAAGGAAAGAAAAGAAACATTGTGGCTTTTCTCCTTATATTCTTCATTCACGCTTGGTCTGTGGTTTTTTGAAGTATACTTCTAAGATGCCTGGCTGGAAATAGGGGAGAATGACTAGCCATCACCCACACTTTTTCTTAACTAGCTCTGCCATGTTTTATGTACACAGCAAACAGTGCCATTTCTAACAGCCCTTTCCTTCACAGAGGCAACATGGGGAATGCAGTTGCTCTGAGTAAGACTAACAAAACTAAACAGTAAATAAAAACAGCTGCAACAGAAATGACAGGGCAGGCAGTGCTACGCTTTCTGCTGCAGAGGCTGAGCAACTGCAGATTTCCCTGGAACACCAACATGGTATAGTCCAGGGGTCGGCAACCTTTCAGAAGTGGTGTGCCAAGTCTTCATTTATTCACTCTGATTTAAGGTTTCGCGTGCCAGTAATACATTTGAACGTTTTTAGAAGGTCTCTTTCTATAAGTCTGTAATATATAACTAAACTATTGTTGTATGTAAAGTAAATAAGGTTTTAAAAATGTTTAAGAAGCTTCATTTAAAATTAAATTAAAATGCAGAGCCCCCTGGACCGGTGGCCAGGACCCAGGCAGTCTGAGTGCCGCTGAAAATCATAGGTTGCCTACCCCTGGTATAATCAGTCACACTGGAACCTCTAGAATTTCTTATGTCCCTGGAAGTGAAAAACAAGCTCTTTAAAACAAATACAGATTACATGCATCTTGAACCTCCAGTATACACCAAGCATACGAAGATATTTTAAAAATGAACTAAAGTTTAAAAATAAGTAAGAACAATAGAAAAATACAGCTTTAATATAAGTTTCTTCAGGCACAGAATATTTTTATTGTCCCGGTCTTAAGAATTACAACTAAAAAAAAATCCCAAAAGGAAAATTTCCTTGTCACCTGTGAATTTTCTTTCTAACACTCTAAATGTTAGACACTCTGTACACTACAGGGCATGCCCCCTCTCCAAGGTGGTTAGAGCAAAAATTGACAGACAGCTTGCAGTGGAGAGCCCCAGAACATAAAACGCAATATGTACACTTTTCATTTTCAAAAGGGTTTTAGACACTAAGAGCCTAAATCCCACTGTCATTGGGATTTAAACTCCTAAGTGCCTAAATCCCTTTTGAAAATGAGACTTAAGTATTGCAACACTGACAGCATTAATGCCTAAATACTTTTTAAAAATTTGGGCCTTTGTCATAATGGAAAATACACAGATGAGTCTGTACAGACAATGGTTCAAGTTCCAATACATTCCTAGCTACAAAGAAAGCCACATCGAGAGAGAGCACGAGAGAGAAGGCTGAAACAGTGTAGTGGCTCAGTTATCTGGTTAAGGCATCTAGCACCAAATTCGTGCTCCAGAAACCTGTGTTGACTGTTGCTAAGGAATCTTTTGATGGGGTCTTGATTGTAATGAACCAAAGCAGATTTTTGGTCAGGACACTCACAACATGTCTCCCTAATGTATTGGATTTGAAGCTGTTTGGCAGCTCATCCTGTAGAAACTCTTAAGACATCCTTTACTGTGGCTGTCTTGGTATTAATCCACCTTTTGTAGCATCAGTATCGGAATTTAGTCCAATTGATCCAATATATCTTGTTGGTAGATGCTTTTCAGGATACCAAAAGTGTATCCAGAATTCTCTCCAAGTATCTCAGATACCTCAGTTCTCCCCTTTCACCTTTCAGAATGCTAATTTTAGCAAATGCAGATTTTGGCAGTGGATCAGTTCTTGGGTTGGAATTCCTTCTGAGGCTGTCGTTTCAGAGAGAGTTCCAGCTGTAACCTCACTAAGTCCAAGAACCATGATCTCTGAGGCCAGCATGAGATAGTCAGGATGACTGGCCTATTCCTTTAGATTCTTTTTACTGCCCTTTCCAAAAGAGGAAAAGCATAAAGTAGGTCCTGTGGTCACCTCTGAGATAGAGCATTGACTGCCTCTGCTTCACGCTCTCGTGTCCTTATGAAGAACCTCATCGTCTTTCTATATTCCCCCTAGGCAAAGAAATCCCTGGCCACTCCAACACTAGCTCTGGAGAGCTTCATTTCTTTTTCTCTCTATCTGACCAGAAGTACAACCCTCCATCTCCCCATTTTGGGGGGGAAGTCTGCAATGAGGTCTGAGAACATTTCATCCTGAGTTTTCCATTTCTTCTGCCTCAAGTTAGCCAACCACTCAGCTGTTGATAAAAGCCCTGTCTTTTAGGGTCTGGCCACTGCAGGCACCATGGTTGGAGCAAGAAAAAACAAAAACAAATCCCCCCATACGCTATTATTGTTCATATTCTGGAGAGGCTACAATAGCATTTTTATATGTATTTCTGACCTTCCCTCCCTGAGATTCTTCCCAGTCTTGGGGGAACCTTAGTAAATAGTGTGTGCATGATGGAGGATGACTAGATGGGGATTTTTGACTGCAGTATATGCTGTTTGGGTTTGCTGTTGGGCCTTGGGGCTGGGATAGGAATTATGTTCCCAGTTTTGCTAGGCTTTTGAGGCACTTATAGTGTTGGAGGAGACAGCAGGGGACATCTGAGGGCGAGCGGGATAGTAATCCCCTCTACATCCTCTTTAGGTTGTCCTGACTCTCAATACATTATGCTGAGACAGATGACTAGGAGACAGAGAATAGCCTTATTAAAAAAAGACAAAGGGCAGACCAGCACAATACGCTGTGATGTTATTCACCAAGATGGTTCCCCCAGAAACACTAGAGTGAAAGGGAATTGCAAAACTATACCTGGGGGATTTGCCATGCAGCTATCCCACATAATATCCAGACCAAAACTGAGCAATTTTTCAGTCTTAGATTCTGCTTCATCTCCCCTGCACTCCTGTTGAAAGTGCAGAGAAAAATATATAGGGTTCTGCTCAGACTGTCTAAAATATTCACTATCCCCAGGTTTTTTTTCCTATGTAAGATTGTTTAAAGCCATTAAAAGCTTTGCTAACCCTAAGATAAAGCTCTTTTCCTGTAAGAATGCATGTTATAGTGGGGAGCTAGAGTCTTTTTTTTTTTTTTAAATGGTCATGCAATGCCAATGTCTACCTCATGTTAATTGAGAACACTAACCAGAATCCTGAGTCCCAACGAGATCCTGCTTTTCCAGGGACAGGTCTTCACTGGCCTCCTCATTTTTTACCTCCAATGAGTCTTCCTGTTCATCCTCGGTGCTGGTAAGAATAGGGAAGCAGGGATCATAACCTTTTGGGGTTCAGTAGTCGTTTAATTGATCAAAATCCTGTGCAGCTCCTTAAATACCAAGGTTACATGTCCACTATCAGACCTTTTCCTGGTATTCTTGGTTCTAAAGCAAGTCCTCCTGAGCGGTTTGCTCTTTATCCTGCACTGGTTGGTGTCCTGGTTCTGACCCTGCAGACATCTGCTTGGCAATGTGCACAAAAATATCTTTATTCCAGTGGCTGACCACAAGAGCGTCTTGCACCAATGCTTCTCTCTAGAAGGCAATGAGATCAGTGGTCTCGGCACAACTCCAAGTAGCTGCTTGAGGTACGTTGTAAGGACTCTGGAGTAATATATCAGCAATGCTGAGATACTCAAATCTAGAAGCAAATGGGCAAATTCTGGCCCTGCACCAGTTTTTAAATGGGAAAGAGCACAGAGGTAAATAGACAGGTCAGAAACAGTTGTCTTCAAAGTGGTGTGAGATAGCAGTTGGAGGACTAAAAGTAGCAGGCAGCAGCACTGGATGAACATGAACAGAAAAAATTAACTCAATTTGCACTGAACTTATAGCACACTGAATTAGGACTTGAGACCTCACAAAAAATGCGGAGACAGTGCTCTACAATGAACTATGTCGTGCGTATGCAAGAGTTTACAAACTGAATTAACTCTACTTAATCTGGTTTAAAGCTCTCTCAGTAGACAAGGCCTAGGACTGGACCCTTGAACTTTTTTGACACCTCCTGAAATACTGAAGGATTCAGATTCCACTTCTTCATGTCCAGGTCTGCCTCCTGCTGAGCCACTCCACAGATATGTTCTCCCTCTCCTGTATGTGGATAGCTTTCAGAAAGAGTGAGAGAGAAGGTAATGTTCTGAGCAAGTCAGTATTCATGCACACAGACACCACCACTGCAGTGGCATACGTCAACTAACATGGGAGAACGACATCTGCCTTCTTCATTTCCCCTTGTTGGTTGACCTACGCCATTGCAATAACAGTGTATGTATGGATGATTATATAACATTGATCAGCTCTCGGTTGAAAATGGAGGTGGCCTAATGCAATGGTCCTGAGGTCTAGCCATTTTATACTCTTCCTTTTCTACCAATTGGACCATACCCCCTGGCATAGGTGACACTGTGAACTTGTCTTGGGGGAAAGGGGGAGGGGGGAGTTGGTCAATTTGATGGCATAACTCTGTAGAACTGACTCTAGTACCCACTTGTCCAAGACAGAAGTTGCTCACATATGGCAAATTTCTGAAGTCTCCACCCATCAGTGGACTCCTCCTGATAGTCAAAATGACAGGCTGGACTTCTACACAGAGTGCTTCTGCAGACGCGCACAGGCTGAAATTGTGAACAAACAGCATCACTTGCCCCATAACTTCAGCCGTATAGAATGCAACGCCATCCACAGCCTCAGAAACAACTCTGACATTACCATCAGAGGGGCTGACAAAGGAGGTGCTGTAGTCATAATGAACAGGTCGGATTATGAACAGGAGGCTGCCAGGCAACTCTCCAACACCACATTCTAAAGGCTACTATCCTCTGATCCCACTGAAGTACCAAAAGAAACTATACCATCCGCTCAAGAAACTCCCTGCTACAGCATAGGAACAAATCTACACAGACACACCCCTAGAGCCCCAACCAGGGGTATTCTATCTGCTACCCAAATCTATAAACCTGGAAACCCTGGCCGTCCCATCATCTCAGGCATTGGCACTCTTACAGCAGGATTATCTGGCTATTTGGACTCTCTCCTCAGACCCTCTGCTACCAGCACTCCTAGCTATCTTAGAGACACCACTGACTTCCTGAGGAAACTGCAATGCATTGGTGATCTTCCTGAAAACACCATCCTGGCCACCATGGATGTAGAAGCTCTTTACACCAATATTCCACATGAGGATGAACTACAAGCTGTCAAGAACAGTATCCCTAATGAGGCCATGCCACACTTGGTGGCTGAGCTTTGACACTTGGTCCTCACCCACAACTATTTCAGATTTGAGGACAACTTATACCTTCAAGTCAGTGGCACTGCTATGGGTACCCGGAGGCCCCACACTATGCCAACATTTTTATGGCTGACTTAGAACAACACTTCCTCAGGTCTCGTCCCCTAGCGCCCCTCCTCTACTTGCGCTACATTGATGACATAATCATATGGCCCCATGTGAAGGAGGCCCTTGAAGAATTCCGCCTGGATTTCAACGATTTCCACCCCACCATCAACCTCAGCCTGGACCAGTCCACACAAGAGATCCACTTCCTGGACACTGCAGTGCAAATAAGTGATGGTCACATATAAACACCACCCTATACTGGAAACCTACTGACCGCTATACTTACCTACATGCCTCCAGCTTCCATCCAGGACACATCACACGACCCATTGTCTACAGCCAAGCCCTAAGATACAACCGAATATGCTTCAATCCCTCAGACTGAGACAAACACCTAGAAGATCTTTATCAAGCATTCTTAAAACTACAATACCCACCTGGGGAAGCGAGGAAACATTGACAGAGTGAGACGGGTACCCAGAAGTCACCTACTACAGGACAAGGAAAATAACAGAACACAACTGGCCATCACATACAGCCCCCAGCTAAAACCTCTCCAGCACATCATCAACCATCTACAAAGTATCCTGGAAAACAATCCCTCACTCTCAAAGACCTTGGGAGGCAGGCCAGTCCTCGCTTACAGACTGCCCCCAATCTGAAGCAAATACTCACCAGCAACTACACACCACAGAAACACTAAGCAATGAACCAATCCCTGTAACAAACCCTCGTTGCCTACTCTGTCCCCATATCTACTCTAGCGACACCATCAGAGGACCCAACCACATCAGCCACACCATCAGGGACTCATTCACCTGCACATCTACTAATGTGACATATGCCATCATGTGCCAGCAATGCCTCTCTGCCATGTACATTGGCCAAACCGGACAGTCTCTCCGTAAAAGAATAAATGGACACAAATCGGACATCAGGATGGTAACATACAAAAGCCAGTAGGAGAACACATCGATCTCCCTGGACATTCTATAACAGATATAAAAGTACCCATACTTGAGCAAAAAAACCTTCAAAAACAGACTTCAAAGAGAAACTGCAGAACTAAAATTCATTTGCAAATTTAACACCATTAATTTGGGCTTGAATAGGGGCTGGGAATGGCTGGCTCACTACAAAAGCAACTTTCCCTCTTCTGGTGTTGACACCTATTGGGAGTGGACTACATTCACCCCGATTGAATTGGCCCTGTCAACACTGGTCCTCCACTTGTAAGGTAACTCCCTTCTCTTCATGTGTCAGTATTATAATGCCTGCATCTGTAATTTTCACTCCATGCATCTGAAGAAGTGAATTTTTTTTTTTACCCATGAAAGCTTATGCCCAAATAAATCTGTTAGTCTTTAAAAGTGCCACCGGACTCCTCATTGTTTTTGTTGATACAGACTAACATGGCTACCCCCCGAAACTTGACAAGATAAGAGATAAGAGATCTTGTTGGACATGGGCCACTATAATTTAGATAGAGGGAGGAACTTCCACAAGTGTTCCACTGAATGTCTCCACAGAGGGGAAGGAGCTTTCAGAAGTATATTTTTCATTTCCTTTGTCGGTAAAGGCTCCACCGGCATGTAGCCCGCCTGTCTGCCCATACTAGAAGCAGAGCCACTTCCTTACTTTACCACTGAGGTTAAGGATGGTGATGGTCCCCATACAGCTACTACTGCTCCATGGCTAACGGGACCAACTGAGATGAACAGTTCATCCCATGAGGCTGAGGAAAGGTTCCAGACCTATTATGGGATCTACCTGCACCACCTCCTGGACTGGGCTGGAAGATGAGATATAGGACGGTCCTCCGTGGCCTAATTCTCTCGTTCAGCAAGGACCTGGTCCTCCCACTGGCTGAGAGGGTTAGGTCCTATGTCTGAAGGGTGACAGGGAGACCTAGCCTGCCCCTGTGTTGCCTTTTGGTGTGGTTGCAGGTTCCTCTCTGCAGTTTGGACAGACCAGTCCTAGTGTCCTTGGACAGGAAAGGGTAAAACCTGAGGAGCATTTGCAGCTATTTTTCCCCTCTCCTTATCTGCAATGGGCCAATAGAGAAGTAGAAAACAGGTATATTCCAGCAGTAATCTGACATCTAGGACAGGGTCCAAGGCAAACCTGACTCAAACCCCCCAGACAAAAGACAGAGCTGCTTTTTTCTTATCTTTTTGGTAGTGCTATCTTGAAAAGTTCTGCAAGAGGAGACTCCTGGTCTGCTATCTGCTCAAGAGTGGAGGCAGAGAACTCCGGTTCTCCAGAGGGGTGGCGGTGTCTGTCAATCTTTGCTCTGCCTCCAATCTGTGAGGGGCAACCCCTTCCCCCTCGGTACAGAATGTTGGGAATGGAGGAGGGGTAAGAAAACCCTCTGTCATCCCACAAACTGAATACTTAAAAGGATGTAGAGTCAAGTCAAACCAACAGTAATCCTCAATGACTACTAAACCATCTGAACAAAAATGCTCATGCCAATAAACAAATCAGAAAACAGGATTATTGGACTTGATTAAATCAGTGCATGCATATTATGCATTCTGAGGTTTACCACTTTGCCAAAGAGATCTTCAGAAGATGCAGTGGATTAATTGTTCTGAAAATGCAAAATGTTATAATGACATCTCACTATCTTGTGCAGAAATGATAAAAATAACTGATTCATTCATCACAGGAGACAGGAACAGAGCACACAAGCTCTTTGCAGAGTATTTAATACGAACAAAGCAGATGTCAAAAAATTAGAAAACCAGACCAAAGTGTTCCAACAAAACTGCTTTTTGTGACTAAATGCACAGAGCATTTGGCCAATCTGTTCCCAAAATGAACAAAAGCACCTAAGATCCTGATCCTGTAAAGTGCAACTGCCACAGAAGTCAGTGAGAACCAAGAGTGCTCAGCAGACACTGCAAGTAATAGTACAGTAACAAATGTAATAAACTCAATTCACTGAGCATTCCTAAATTGCTATTTATTTAGGAGACATCCCTGAAACCAAGGGTGCTGAAACAATTTGTGTAATGGGGGTGCTGAGAGCCATTGAACCAAAACTGTAAACCCTGTATATGATGGAAACCACTTCAAGCCAAGGGTGCAGCAGCACCCCCAGAACCTCTGGTTCCAGCACCTATATCTGAAACCCAATACAGCACAGCACACCATCATTCTGAGCACCTCCTTCTTCCTAAAGGGATGTTGTTACCGTGGGCTGTACAGTAACTCCTCACTTAAAGTTGTCCCGGTTAACGTTGTTTCATTGTTACACTGCTGATCAATTAGGGAACATGCTCGTTTAAAGTTGTGCAATGCTCTGTTCCAACGTCGTTTGGCAGCTGCGTGCTTTGTCCACTGCTTGCAGGAAGAGCAGCCCGTTGTAGCTAGCTGGTGGGGGCTTGTAACCAGGGTGGACCGGCAGCCCCCCTATCTGCTCCCTACTCCCCTAAGCTCCCTGTGCTGCAGCCGTCCAGCAGGCTATCAATTGCCAGCAGTTCAGCTGTCCCTTCCCCCACTGCCATGTGCTGCTCCTGCCCTCTGCCTTGGAGCTGCTCCCAGAGACTCCTGCTTGCTGTGCAGAGGGGGAAAGAGGGCGACTAATGTCAGGGTGTCCCCCTCCCTCTTGCTCCTGCACCCTGCTTACCCCTTCTCCATATATAGCAGAGAAGGGACACGGATGGAGGGAGAGAGACAGAGAGAGCTTGGGGCAGCAGCTGCTGTCTCAACTTCCTAATCCACTTGAAAAGAATGCATTTACCAGTGGGCCAGCTTACTTAAAGGGGCAGTGTGCATCTCTCTCTCTCCCACGCACAAGGTGTATATCTGTTTCTGTCTGCTCTGCTGTCTCCCTTCCCTCGTGTCCGTGCTGCCTTGTGTGAGAGGCTACATTAACGTGTTAACCCTTGAGGGCTCAGCTGAGTGCTAGTTCATCATTTAGCAGCAAGGCATTCTCTGGGAAATATCCCTCCCTCTTTCACCCTCTAACTTCACCACCTCAACCAAGCTTCACAATCATCATAGCTGTGAACAGTATTAAATTGTTTGTTTAAAACATATACTGTGTGTATATCTATATAATATATAGTTTTTTGTCTGGCGAAAAAAATTTCCCTGGAACCTAATCCCCCTTATTTACATTAATTCTTATGGGGAAATTGGATTCGCTTAACATCGTTTCGCTTAAAGTCACATTTTTCAGGAACATAACTACAACATTAAGCGAGGCATTACTGTAGAATCTTCATCTTCAAAAGAGACACACACTTGCACTGCATCTAGGACATTCCATTACAGCATAAAACCACAAGGGGCACTGGGGGTAGGGTTGTAGTTTTTTCCTTGCCTGGTCAAAAAAATAATCTATTCTAAAAAATATCTGCTTGTCTGCATTTCAACATTTTATCATAGAATTGCTAGGGTTCCCCCAATTATATTTTTAGTCCTATTTTTAGGTGGATCTTGCTCTCGTTTACTGTTTGCATAGTTCTAAAAACTGCTCATATGTGGTTTATGGCACTTTTTATAGCGAAAGCAATGCAAAGAAGCACTTGACAATATCAGCAACAGACAGGACTGGGAGCCCTAACAAACATGAAAGAGAGGTCTGGAGCACTGCACAGTCACTTGTGAGTAGCTATGGACTATTCCAAAGTAAATGTACTTGGGAGGAAAAGGAATATTCCCTGCTTTTAAAAAAATATGTTAAGTTATACATTAAAAAATAAGCAGTGCTTTAGTGATAGTAACGATATAAAACTGTTCTGTGGTTCATCTGTATTTGAATTAGAAACCACTTTACTTACAGCTCTCACATCACAGGTCTGCAGATGTGTACATTGCTCATGATGCAATTCCCAACTAAAATAAATAAAAGGTAATCCCGGAATGATTTATGACATTCCATAATCAGACAGGAAACAAGACATTCATTTGTATTATTTCTGAATGTATTTAATGTTACACTTGTGTGCCTCATTAACTTAGAAAATGATGGCCCCATCACAAGTACTTCCTTTGTACTAAATGTATCTGAAATGGCTCATTTATAAATACAAAAGTGCTTATCTCATGATCTAGACACGTATATAAATTAAAAATACAATCATACAAAAGATAAAACCAGCAGCTTTTCCACACCCTCAAAACCAGAAAATGACTAATCAGAGGGTGAAAAACAAACAAAACTCAAATACCCCACCTTTTCCACAAGTTCTAAGTTCACATTAGAGAGAAAAAGCAGTTCCCAAAAATGAGGGCCTCCCAAAGAAAACAGTCAGCTGGCAGCTTTTAAATTGAAGGGACCCCAGGTTGAGCACCTCCACTGACTGCAGCTGCAACAGCATAAGGAGGGAATCACTCAAGCAAGCAGGTCCCAGGCAGCTACATCTTTTATCAATCAAAACCAACATGCTAAAATCCACTCTGAAACCAACGAGGGCGTCAGTGTGGGTCATGGAGCACTGGTGTTATGTCTCCAGAGACAGGCCTCTTAACAAGAGCATAGCATTTGCCATCAACTTTAATTTTGGGTTGATTTAAGTTGTAGCCTTACATATAGCGCATTGCAGCTGTCCAGTCCTAAATCCCATAGGCATGGATTACAGTAGCAAGGTCTGTGTAAGGAAATAAAATTAAAAATCTGACAATTTCCTCACAAGACCATCATGAAACAATAACATTCCTCACTCACTGCTGCTACAAGATCACTTAATAGCAGTTGG
Organism: Mauremys reevesii; assembly: GCF_016161935.1. NCBI lineage: Eukaryota > Metazoa > Chordata > Testudines > Geoemydidae > Mauremys > Mauremys reevesii. The sequence continues at coordinate 34,503,716 of NC_052625.1, forward strand.
GGATGCAAAGATACCCACAAACTATGTATGCAGGTAGCAACTGGTAGATCCACATTTTCAATAAAAGGGCTAAAGTATAATCCTTGCCAGGGCTTCTGATTGCTTCCCCCCCCAACCTACCGACATCACCCTGGCCTTATCCAGATTGAAGTTCAGCTAGCTGCCTCTCATCCATGTCCAAACTGGTAAGGCACTACTCACAATTAAATATTTTTGGGAAACACTGAAAGCCATTTTTTCATTTATTCTCTTTTTTAAAAAAAAAGAATTAATTTTATGTGTCTACTTTTTAAGCAGCTTGGTTTTTAGATGCTTTTGAGATAAAACTGTGTCACAAGAGCTTCCTTCTTTGCAAATTCAAGCAGTTGTGTCAAACAAACACACACCATACCCCCAATAATCTGCAACTTTACAGTTTGTTGCTCAAGGAATGTTTGAGATAAGAACATCATAAATGTTCCTATAGCAACAGAATGTTATGAAGCAGTATTTGTAAAAAGCCACAGAGAATGCGTATCTTTACCTCTAAATGCTGGAGAAGAGAGGGTCACGGAGAACATTTCTGTTTGTACACAAATATATCATACATTAGCTAGCACCTAGCTGAAAAGTGTAATCGGGATTTGTGTTACTTTGTAGAACTCATTTACCAATGAATACTTGTGCCTTTATATTGCACCTTACACATTCATTATGCTTAGAAGTTGATCTTGTATTTCTGTGAAAAAACCATACTCATGAGAGCTGTAGCAATGCTGACCTAACCTCCAGTGCAGATGCAGCTAGGTCAACCAACAGAAGAATGCTTCTGTCAACCAAGCTACCATCACTTGTGGAGGCAGAGTTCCTACAGTGATGGGAAAAACCCCTTCCGACACGGAGTCTGTGTCTACCCTATGCCATTATGGCAGCATAGCTACAGCTCTGTAGCTATGCCACTAGAGTCCCTGTAGCGTAGACATGGCCTAACCTCTATCAGGAGGTTTTCACGCCACCGTCCTCAGTGGGCCTGTATGGGAACCCAGGCCCTCCCTCAATTCTGGGTTCCAGCCCAGGGACCCTGTAAGCAAGTAGCTATTGTCCGCTTCCTCTGACCCACTTCATACCTGAACTGCTTCTTTCCTTGGCCTCTCTCTAGGCCTTCTTCGCAGCTCCTACCTCAGCTCACTCCTATGCAGACTCTTTACCCCACCCTGGGCTCTGCTGAGCTCTTTGCTGCTCTTGTACAGAATGATGCCTCTCCCAGGGCTTTCATCCTAGAGACCCGGCTCCTGTTTGCCTCTTCCCACGTGGTGCGTGTGTCAGTCTCTCTCTCTCTCTGCCTTTCCCCCAGCTTCCCTGTCTTCCAACGCCTTGGGCCTCCTTACCTTAAATAAATCAACCAGTGCCTCCACTAGGTCGGATAACAGAATTACCTGACATCCCCCCACATACAACCAGGTGGGCTAACCGAGCTTCCAGTCTCCCACTAACCCTTTCTCTGTAAGGTATGCACACTGTGGGTTAAGCTAATTAAGACACGGATTAAGATAATTTGGAATAAGGCACTTTTATTCTGCAATAAACATGTCTACGCTGGGAGTTAATTAGGAATCGCTATTCCACTTTAAATTCAAACCCTATCTTAATTCAAAATAACTTCACTGTGTGGACAAATCCATAGAAGCAAGAACTGTATGGTTGTACATTTGCTGTAAAAAGCAAGAGTTCTTTCCACAAGACAAAAAACAGTTTATACCTATATATATATAATTTATTTTTACACAGAGTAAGCTATTTTTTAACCAGGGCATCACATTGAACCCAACACTCAGCTTATCATTCCTCTTTGAGAATGTCTCACAGACAATAGTAAGGACAGTTTGTCTTTCCCTACCACATTTCTGTACATACAAGTCCTTGAAGTCCACAGAACTATTTCTTGTTGCAGTCTGAGAAATCACCCACCACGTGGGTAACCACAGAGCAACCTACAAGGGACAGTGATGGTAAATTCAATTAAACTTTCCTGATGCCCACTCTAATAAAAACTGGTTTTGGACTAGATAATCTGTTTGGCTTTATGGTTACTAAAATGAAGTGTTGTCAGTGGAAAAAAGTGTGGTAAATTTGTGCAAGTTACAGGAAAGCCAGCTCCAATGAAGCACATGTAATTTTACAGATCTCTCTCAAGACCATACAAGCGCCACCAAATTCTGCAAAGGAAAACTCAGGAATCCAACATCTTCTCACACTAATTTTCTTCTTTTGTTTGGTTTTCACTAGGGAAGGGTCTGAGCTAATACCCCAGGATCCATGAGCTATTCTGGGGCTCTTTTCTAATGCATATTTGAAAAATAAAAATAAAAATAAAAATTGGCAATGACTGAGGCCACAACAAAATGTTGAATGTATTAGAGATAATATCATGAGCTAAAATTGTGGCAAGTGTCCATAGTAACCCTATAACATACTGCACAATGTATCAGGTGCTTGACATTTTTCACCAGACAGAGCTATGAGTTAAACAATTTTTGTAAGCATTTCAGCAATCCCCAAAACTTTTGTATTCTCTCTGAAATATTATCAAATATAGTACCCCACTTCTGCAGAGAGACAGCATACGTACATACACACATTCGTGTACACACACACAGATGTGACTGGAGCCTGATTTTTAAAAATGTATGTTGTGATAAATGAAGGGGGGTCGGGGAAACTCCCTTTTACGAACACCCAGCCAGTCAGTAGCTATAAAATCCCTCTTACTAGCTGTTCTCTAATTGCTCTACCTGTAAAGGGTTAAAAAGTCTCACTGCTATCCATAGGTAAAAGGAAGTGAGTGGGCACCTGGCTAAAAGAGCCAATGGGAAGGCTAGACCTTTTTAAAATTGAGAAAAAAAAAACTCCCCTGATGTCTCTGTCTGTTGTTCTCTGGGGAGAGGCGGACAGGGCAGAGCTATGCTCTAAGAAGCTTGGGCCAGGTATGAAAAAAATCATCAGTATCATACCTAGAACCACTCATTTAAAACCCCAGATATTTATGTAGATCAGGAAATGTCTAGGAAAACACAATTAGGTTATCTTTTATATCTTTATAACTTGTGGATTCCTCTGTGCTAACCCCAGGTGCTTTTGTTTTTCTTGTAACCTTTAAGCTGGACCTTAAGAAAGCTATTCTTGGTGTTTAATCCTTGTTGTTTTTTTTAAATCTAGCAATAGCCTGAGTTCCCAGATGCATTTTCTTTCTCTTTTTTTTATGAATAAAATTTACCTTTTTTAAGAACAGAATTGGATTTGTATGTTCTAAGAGGTTTGTGCACATGTTGCTAATTAGCCAGTGGCAACAGCTGATTTCCTTTGTTTTTCTTTCTCAGCTCTTCCCCGGAGGGGAGGGAAGTGAAAGGGCTTGAGGGTACTCCACAGGAAGGAATTCCCAAGTGCGCCCTCCTGGGCTCTCAAAGGGGTTCTACACTTGGGTGGTGGCAGCATTTACCAATCCAAGATCAGAGAAAACCTGTAACCTTGGGAATGTAATACAACCCTGGAGTGGCCAGTATTAATTTTTAAAATCCTTCCGGCCCACCACCTTCTGCACTTAGAGTGCCAGAGTGGGGAATTAGCCTTAACATATGTAACTTGTAAAAAGCAGGCTTCATCCACACCTGTGCAAATCTTACCCCATCATCCTTGACCACTCCCCCCCCTCTCCATAATGGTGGTGGGGACTCAAGGGAAGAAGCAAGAGCGAGAATGAACTCCTACTCGATCCCATATGCTTGCCCAAGTCAAAGGCACTCAACATTGTAGGATCAGTCCCAAAATTCCTTAATTATATTGCGTGTACAGGGTGACTGGTATTAATACAGTTTCTGCATATATTACTAGCAAGTATCTAATGACTTTATGTATTTAAAAATGTTTACAGTACACTAAGCAAAATAAGTGCAAAGTATATTTAAAATCAAACGCACAGTACTCCTTTTCCTAGCCAACTACTGTTCTTCCTTTTGCAGCCATTTGATTATGAGACTTTACTCAGTTTTGCTCAAAGTCAGATGAAAAAAACGTTACTGAAATGAGTGCATTGTCTGAGTCAGATGTGAAGGAAAAGGTCTGGCTGACAAAAATAACTTAAATAAGGTGTTAGTGAATTCATATTGCAAAGAACATAAAAGAAGGCAGGAAGCAGGGGAGGGAAGCATCTCTCTCATATTATATTTAAATGGCAAGTAAAAGTAACTCTTGGTGTTCTTTCAGCATCTCATTGATGGGGGCCATTGCATAATCTTGTATTATTGTATGCAGACAAAATTTAATATTTTTTTCTGAATTCACAGATTAAAATTAATAGAAATTAATGTACATTTCATCCATTAAATCAAAAGTGGCAGATACAAAATATAGTAAGTGTTCCTCTAAGCATGTTTGCTTGTTCTGCTCTGTGAATTGGGTATACCTAACTTTAACAACTTTCTCTAGCACTACAATACTGTGTAAACTCAGTGAAGAGAAGCTCTTCAGATCTCTGCATATCAAGTGTGACAAGCAAATTTATCACAAATACAAATCCCCGCCCCCCCCCCCCGCCCCACACACACACAGCAAAGCAGCAGGAACACAATGCACGCAAATATGCCTGTCTATCCAAAGTCCAAGATCATTTTGACAGAGGTCATAGCTAGGAGTTGAAAGAAAACACAATGAAAGGAGCAGAGAGGTGCAAGTGGGGATGGAACTGAGAGGGAGGAAAAAAGCAGTGAAGGTTTCTAAGACATTCAAAAATTTTACAAAATAGAGAAGGGAATTTTATATAAGGGAGAGGAGAAACAAACCCTCTGCCATTTCGGGAGATGCCCAGCAAGTCAGTGAGAATTCTGAATTCAGTGAAAATTCTTTTTATTTCAAACAAGTACAACCCTACACATACATCTTTCAGGTAATCTGTTTTGTGCAGCTTTGTGAGTGTAAAAGGAAAACTGCTTTAAATATTCACACATTGATAGGAAAACAGATCTTCTTGTCTGTTACAGGTGAAACTGTTCTTTAGGACCAGAGGGAAAATATTCCCTATGGACAACATCCAGTAAATACTGGCACCTTCCTGATTTATTTGCATGTGCAGTTTGCAAAATGGTTTGTATCAAATGAGTATATGCAGAAGAATGGCCACACTGGGTCAGACCAATGGGTCATCTATCCCAGTGGCCAATACCAGGTGCTTCAGAGGGAATGAACAAAACAGGCAATCAAGTGATCCAGCCTGTTGTCCACTCCGAGCATCTGGCAATCAGAGGCTAGCGACACCCAGAGCATGGGGCTGCATCCCTGCCCATTCTGGCTAATTGCCATTGATAGATATGTTCATGGAGGATAGGTCTAATTCTTTTTTGAACCCTGTTATAGTTTTGGCCTTCACAGCATCCCCTGGCAAAGGTTCCACAGGTTGACGTGCATTGTGTGAAGAAAATATTTCCATATAAAACAAATATAAGGAAGTTTAATAAGTAAAAGATAAAAGATAAGGGTAAATTGTATTTGGATCTATAGTCAAGTCACCTATTTTTTAGGTGGTCAGATGAAAGCCACTCCCCTGACATAAAAATGGGATAACACTCACTTAACCTTTTCAAGTCTAAAGGGTAGTGCTGTAATACAAATAACAAATAAATAAACATATATGTCTCCAGGTTCCTCAAATATTGTAAAATAAATGACAAAGGTAGGAGAATTTCTCTGCTGAGAGCACTTGAATGTCTTGAAAAACAATTAAAATGGTGTCCAACTTTTCTGGGGATAAAGACAGAGACCATTATTATTCATGGTGAGAGAGGCATATGTCTAGAAATGATATACCCCTGGAATGCTATGAAAACAGAACAGTCGCTGCTCTAGAAATGGGACTGGTCTGCCCACTATCTCCAGAGTTCCCTGGCATAAAACATAAACATACTTACCAGTTCTGAGAATCTGTTTAGCATTCTCCTTTGCTCTCTTTTTTTCCAACTCTTCCCAGTTATCTTGGCAGTTCCCCTGAGAATACCTCCTACTTGGTCTACAACAGGGGGAGGAATAATGAAGTGTTGCTTGTGATATTACAGGGATAGGGAGGAATAGCTCAGTGGTTTGAGCATTGGCCTGCTAAACCCAGGGTTGTGAGTTCAATCCTTGAGGGGACCACTTAGGGATCTGGGGCAAAAACTGGTCCTGCTAGTGAAGGCAGGGGGCTGGACTCGATGACCTTTTGAGGTCCCTTCCAATTCTAAGAGATTGTTATATCTCCAATTATTACTTTATTACCTTACCTTAGGGATCGGATTTCAACCCAGCCGGTCTTCAAAATCTTAGCTTACCAGTTACCTGAACAGGGGATCCCTTGCTGCCTGTCCTGCGAGGAAGGGCCACATACTCTGCTCACTGCCATAAGGGCAGTCATATTATAGATCAAGATACGAAGTCTTGGTCCATGTCATAGAGACTGAAGATGCTTATATCAGTTTAGCTTATTATAGGAATAAGCTATACCAGTATAAGAACCTATACACCAGGGGTCAGCAACCTCTGGCACACGGCTAGCCAGGGTAAGCACCCTGGCGGGCTGGGCCAGTTTGTTTACCTGCCGCGTCAGCAGGTTCAGCTGATCGCAGCTCCCACTGGCCGCGGTTCGCCATCCCAGGCCAATGGGGTGGGGGAGGGGGGAGGGAAGCCACAGCCAGCACATCCCTCGCCCACGCCGCTTCCCGCCGCCTCCATTGGCCTGGGACAGCGAACCATGGCCAGTGGGAGCTGCGATCAGCCGAACCTGCCGACGCGGCAGGTAAGCAAACTGGCCCAGCACGCCAGGACCGCGTGCCAGAGGTTGCCAACCCCTGCTATATACCAATATAACTGGATCCATATTAGGGGGTTGTACTACTTTAAGTATGCAGATTTCTAGACAGATACAATTTTAACAGTACAAAAAAACCTGCGTGGGTCAGGCCTAAGAGGAGTTGAGATGTTCCTTAGAGCTTATCACAATGTTTGGTGTATTAGCAAGCTTCACCGTCGGTTCCAGAGGTTGAGAAAACAATATTTTTGACTTTCTCCACAAGTTTCTCCGAAGAGAATGAGTTTGACATTCTCATAAGATGCTCTAGAGGGGCGGCTGCCCCACTTGTGGAGAACAGGTGTGAAAAGCACACAAGCTAGACTGATTAGGGAAGCAGCCACAGCTGTGGCCAGCTCAATCAGGGCCCAGCTGGCCCTTATAAGAGGGCTGGGGGCCAGGAGCAGAAGTCTCACTCTAGCCCTGGAGTGGGAAGGGCTAGCTGCCTAAGAGCACGGTACCTGAAGTAGAACAGTGCTGGGGAAGGGCAAGAGGAACTGGGGAGCTCCCGCCTGGTAAACCCCCAGGTTGCAGGCCTTGGTGAAGGCCTACAAACGTACTGGGCTACAGAGGTGCAGCCTGGGAATAGGCAGAGGCAGCTGGTCCTAACCCCTTGTCAATGATGAGTGGCCATTACAGACCGCGGTCTGCCCCAGTGAGAGGGGGCTAGATGACAATGGGCAGTAGCCCCTGAGGCAAGCTGGGTGTAGAGGGTTGGAGATTCCCCTGGGAGGGGAGACCCAGTGTGTGGAGGTACTGCTGGGGCAGGACCCCGAGCTAAAGGGCACTGAGATCCGGCAGGGACATGGGGCCAGCGGCAAGTGAGACGCTGGCCTTCAGAGGGTGCTCCATATGCTGGAAAAGAGCTAATTCCCAGAAGACCAGCAGGAGGCGCCATGCCAGTGAGTCTCAATTTCGCTACAGATGTCTAAGCATAGACAGATGGCCTAGCCTTGGGTGAAGAAGAAACAATGGGAGTCATTTTAGCCAAAGCAGGTGGTCTGCTTATCTAATGTGAATAGGGAGACGGTGAAGGACCTGCTTGTACTCTATGAAAGCCATGACTATTCTTCATGCAGGCTGGCTATAAAGGAATTACTTTTTAAAAAGTATACTTTGAAAGACGGAAGCAAGATCCTCAAGGATTTCTGTGCATCCAAAGCAAATTCAGAACTATGGGAGGTGGAAGGGCTAATGTATAAGGTGCTTACAATTCAAAAGTCAAGCAAGGGTATCTTGGAAGCGGGAGAGAAACGAAGACTCAAAGGACATGGTTTAAATGGTTCTCAAGTGAATAAACATTTCCTGCCTGTCTTCCTGGGCCTCTCAACCTTCTGAGCCATACTCCAGTAATTTTTTCTTTTCTGTCTTTCATATTTGTTTGGGCTCGTAAACAAAAGAATGGATATAGGAAAAACAATGGATCTGACTTTCAAAAATCATTTGACAAAATCCCCTAAAAAGGCTATTAAGGAAACCAAGTTGCCTTGAGGCAAGAGGTAAAATATTAACATGGATTAGAAACGGGCTAAGATACAGAAAATAGAGTAGGAACAATTCATCAGTCTTCAACATGCAAAGGTTAAGAGTGTGAATATATTCCTAAGTGATCTGGAAAAGGGACAAACAGTGAGGTGGCTGAATTTGCAGATTATACAAAATTATTTAAAGTTAGTCAAAATTAGCAGAAAGTGGGAGGAATTTCTAAGACCCCCATAAAGCTAAGCCAATCAGCAGCATAATGGCAGATGAAATTAAACAAATTACACTGCTCTACAGGCAAAATGCTTCTGAAATAAATGTAATCAAACTTTACTAATTCTGGGTCACTGAGAACGAAAATGATGCTTAAAATTGTTGATTGGCTCTAGTTTTCAAGATATGCTATTGGGTCAGTATATACAACCCTTGACTTGGGAATGGCGGAGGGTAAGTGAGTTATAAAGGGAAGGGATCTCAATTTAAACCAGAAATGACTAAAATACATCTTTGACTGGATCTATGAATAAATCTATGACTGGGTTTGGACAGTACTTGCTTTTTAGGCAAAACAATGAATGATGCAATCTGAAGCTGGTATTGCATCATACATGATATGAACTGCATCATGTTATTCCTAGAAGTCATGGATTATGCAATCATAATAAAGCTTACATCACTCTGCTGAACAAATTGCCCTATATCAGCTCTAGAAATCAATCATACAGTGTTGTGCTCTCTTATTTGTCAGTGTTTGATTTTGCAAAGGGACACATTTCTGTTTAGCCAAAGTGAGCAGAGATGCCTCGTACTTGTGTGAACAGTGCAGATAACGTCTGCTATGTTTGTGGTGAAGTGACTTTTGCATCACAAAAGCGCAGTATAACCACTATGGTTAAGAAAGCCTATCACCTTTATTTTGGCTGCAAAATTGGAGATCAGGACAAGAGGTGGGCCCCACACATATGCTGCAACACTTGTGCAACAAATCTTCGCCAGTGGTTGAACAGGAAAAGGAAATCTATGCCTTTGCAGTGCCAATGATTCGGAGAGAGCCAACAGATCATACCAGCAATTGTTACTTCTGCATGGTGCCTCCAGTTGGGAAAGATGTGTCAAAGAAGAAAAAGTGGACTGTGCATTATCCAAACATTCCATCAGCTATACGCCCAGTACCCCACGGAAAAGGACTGCCGGTTCCTGATGCACCAGAATCACTCTCACTTGAGTCAGACGAGGAAGAGGATGAAACTTCTGGTCATGAACCATCAATGTCACAGGACCCACATTTTCTCCCATCCTCCTCCTCTGAACCACACCTCATAACACAAGGTGAACTGAATGACCTTGTCAGGGATTTGGAACTACCCAAGAGGAAGGCAGAGCTGTTGGGCTCCAGACTACAGCAGTGGAATCTCCTGGCAGGTGATGTTAGGGTTCCCATGTTCCGTGACCGTCAAAAGGATCTTGTCCCATTCTTCTTCATGGAAGGTGATCTTGTAGCCTGCAACAAACATCGATGGTGTGATGGCAGCCCTCAACGTCGTTCACGATCCAGATGAGTGGAGACTGTTCATTGATTCATCGAAGACGAGTCTTAAAGCTGTTTTACTGCATAATGGCAATGTTTTGCCATCAATTCCAGTTGGTCATGCAGTCCATATGAAGGAAACCTATGACAACATGAAACAACTTTTGAGGTGCATAAACTATGACCAACATCAGTGGCAGCTTTGTGGCGATTTGAAGGTTTTTGCTCTCTTGCTTGGTCTGCAAACTGGATACACAAAGTACTGCTGTTTTCTCTGCGAATGGGATAGTCGTGCAAGAGATTCCCACTACATCAAGAAAGATTGGCCACTCCGACAGTCATTGGAGCCTGGGAGGAAAAGTGTTCAGCATCCACCACTTGTTGAATCAAGGAAGATTTTGTTACCACCCTTACACATCAAGCTGGGTCTGATGAAGAACTTTGTCAAGGCCATTGACAAAACACAAGCAGTTTTCAAGTACCTCCGTGGAAAATTTCCAAGGTTAAGTGAAACTAAGATAAAGGAAGGTGTCTTTGTTGGTCCTCAGATTCGTGAACAACTTCGAGATGATGCATTTGACCATGCACCGCGTGGCAAGGAAAAGACGGCATGGAAAGCCTTCCAGTTAGTGGCAATAAATTTTCTCGGAAACAACAAGACAGACAACTACAGGTTGTTGGTGGAAAACCTCCTCAAGGCATACAAAAGCCTTGGTTGCAACATGTCACTAAAGAGACATTTTTTGCACTCTCATCTAGATTTTTTTCCACCGAATTGCGGAGCAGTGAGCAACGAGCACGGCAAGCGATTTCACCAGGACAGTGCAACAATGGAGAAATGCTATCAGGGCAAATGGAGCCCATCAATGCTTGCAGACTATTGCTGGACAGTGACAAGAGATGCTCCATTTAATGAATACAAGAGACAAGCCAAGAAACGCTGAGTAGAGACTGAATAGGACTAAACTATGTACATAATAGTTTTTTGCCTTTTGTTTCATAATAAATTTTAGTTAGATAACCCTTTTGCTGATTTTTAAAGCGTTACATAAACAGGACAGGTGAAATATTATCATGTAAGGCAACCATAAACACATGAAAAGACCTAGGTTTACAATTTATGATTAAAACGCCACTATCTACACAATATACATAGACAAAATGTAAAAACTTAAATAGCTTAGAAACAATAGCCAATCAGTGGTTTTAACTGTCATATTTGAATTCAGCACATCAAAATACATAATAAATAGCACATTTTATCTCTGAAGCAGACGACTTCTCAAAAATTGTAGACCACTGTTGCAAGTAACACATATTGAAACTGAAAGGAATAATCTGAACTACTCATATGTATTGCTGAGTTCTAAACTAAATGTAACAACTCAGAAAGAAGGCCTGGGCATCAGTGTAAACTACTAAATGAAAACTGCTGTTAAAAGTGCAGTGTTATTGCTTAAGGAGGAAAAATAGTGCATAAAATGTTAGGCTGTATAAGGAATGAGATTAAAAATAATACTGAAAATGTTATAATAGAATTACATAAAATCATTAGTATGCCCTCAATTTGAATATTGTGTTCAGTTCTGGTCACTATCTCAAAAGGAATACAGCAGAAGTAGAAGAGGGTTCAAAGTATTGTTGCAGCTGTGTTGGTCCCATAATATGACAGAGACAAGGTAGGTGAGGTAATATCTTTTATAGGATCAACTTCTGCTGGGGTGGAAGGTACAAGCTTTCAAGCTACACAGAACAATTCTTCATGTCAGAAGGCGTTCTGAGGCAGATAGTTATTAGAGACATGAAATGACTTTCATACGGAGAGAGACTGAAAAGTTTGGGATTGTTAGTTTATAGAGAGAACAAAAGGCACGGTAGAGGAATTTAAAATAAAGAATGGTTTAGACAATCAGGTGCTCCTGTGTATCCACCCTCCTGATCAAAAACAAGGGAATATTCAATTAAGTTGAATGGTAAAAAAATTTAAAACAGATAATAAGAAATACTTTTTTTTTAAACTCAATAGTACTACCTGCCACAAGCTATCATTGAGCTTAATAAGATACAGAAAAGGATTAGTCATATATGTAGCTAATGAAAATATCCACAGTTTCATTAGGTCGGTGTGGGTACACACACACACACACACACACACACACACACACGGAAACACTAACTGACTAGGTTTGGAACTGCCCACCATAAGGTTAATTGCACTTTAAAGCCTCTGGTACAACAAACTGCCAGCAACGGGGTACTCGTGCTCTGCTGGTCCGTTCTCGTATGACAATTCCCATGTTCCAACATCACAAAAGTGCAGAACCGTGCTTCTACAGCTTGCTCCACAGCAATGCAGCAAAAACCTGGGATGGTATAACCCCCCTTTATTTGTGGGGCTTAGCCCTATGGATCCTAGTAGCAGCAGTGGTGGATCTACAAGCCAATACTCTGCCTTGCACCAGCCACACCTAACTCCAGGGGGTGTCATTTCAGAAAAATTCAGGGGGTAGAGGGGGGAGAGAGGACAATGGTGCATATAGACCTATGAAAAGTCAGGAGTGGGAGGCAAACTAAGGTCAGGGGGCAGGGTCAACCCACAGCAAATGATGCTCCTGCCTAACTCCTCCATCCAAAGTCCTCCCATACAAGGAACCAGAGAGATTCCACTGTGTTTTCACCTTGCTATCTAACAAGAGTTATCATTTGCCCCTGAAAGTTATTATTTCATTCCGTCTGTCTGCAGACTTGGCACTTACACTGGATCCTCTTCAGCAGAGATATTTGCAATGTTTAGGGTTAGTAACTTAATTTACTTTTAAATGGAAGCTTAAATTCTGCTGACACCGATGGGCCATGAGGGAAACACCAGTGTAGTGCACTGTCACAAACTGGCTCAATGACACTGGTTATAGCGGTGTTGTGTAACTAACATTTTCACCCTCCGATGAAAGGGGCTTTACAGAAGCAAAAGTATTATAATTATTATTACAGAGTATCCACTCTACAAACTTATTCCTGAGGTTAAGAACTGTGTACTAAAGCAGATTAAGAGAGATTCACAACTAGAAGCTTGCACTTATGCCAGAACTAGGGTAAAATGGCAGCCCTGCAGCTCTTGATTTACATGAGTCAACTCTCCTGCAATACATACACTACCGATGCATTCACCATTGTTCTCCTATTTATACGGACTATTTAACCTGCAGATAGCCCAAAGTTAATTAAAAAAACGGTTACTCACCTTTTGTAACTGTTGTACTTTGAGATGTGTTGTTCGCGCCCATTCCATTATAGGTGTGTGCGTGCCCACATGCACAATCGGAGACCTTTGCCCTAGCGGTATCCATAGGGTGGGCTGCAGCGCCCCCTTGAGTGCTGCGCTCATGCATCAGTATATTAGGCATCACCAACCCTATGCCCTCTCAGTTTCTTCTTGCCTGTAACTCCGACAGAGGGGCAGGAGGGTGGGTAATGGAATGGACATGAGCAACACATCTCAAAGAATGATAGTTACAAAAGGCGTAACTGTTTTTTCTTCTTACAGTGCTTGCTTATATCGATTCCATTCTAGGTGACTCAAAAGCAGTATCCTTGGAGGTGAGCTCAGAGTTCACAGTCTGGCGGCTTGTAATACAGCCCTACCAAAGCCAGCATCGGCCCGGGCCTGCTGGGTCAGCGTGTAGCAGGACATGAACGTATGGACGGATGACCAGGTGACCGCCCTGCAGATGTCACAAATAGGCTCTTGGGCCAGAAAGGCTGCCGAAGAGGCCTGCACCCTGGTCGAGTGGTCGGTCACATTGCCGGGATGGCACCTTCACCTGGTCATAGCGGCAGCGAATGCAGGCAGTGATCCACAAAGAAATTCTTTGCACAGACACTGGCCAGCCTTTCGTCCTGTTGGCCACTGCGACGAATTGCATCAACTCACAGAACGGCTTGGTCCTCTCAACATAGAAAGCTAATGCCCGCCTGACATCTAGGGAATGTAGCCTATGCTCCTCCTCCGACTTACGCGGCTTTGGGGAAAAGATAAGAAAATTTCATATGAGCCAGACACTGGGAGAGCACCTTGGGCTGGTGTGGTCTGATATGGACCTCGTCCTTGTAGAAGACTGAATAGGGCAGTTCTGAGGTGAGTGCCCTAATCTCCGAGACCTGGCAGGCAGAAGTCACTGCGACCAGGAATGCCACCTTCCAGGACAGAAGGAGGAGAGAGCAGGAAGCCAAAAGCTTGAAGGGGGGATCCATGAGCCGTGACAGCAACAGATTCAGGTCCCACGGGGGGACGGGGTCCTTGACGTGGAGGTAGAGGCTCTCGAGGCTCTGGGCAAAAGCCGACCTACCCGTGAGCAGCAGATGGAAGGCCAAGTGGACCTTGATGGGTGAAAGGGACAGGCCTTGGAGTTTGAGATGCAGAAGGTAGTCCAGGATCAATTGCACTGAGGCTCGCTCGGGCCGAATGCCTCTATCTGAGATCCAGCAAGTGAACCGTTTCCATTTGGCCTGATAGGTTGCTCTGGGGGAGGGTTTCCTACTGCCCAACAGGACCTGTTGGACATCAGCTGAGTACTGCTGCTCCTGCTCATTTAACCATGTAGCAGCCAAGCCGTCAGGTGCACTGCCTGCAGGTTTGGATGAAGAAGACTGCCAAAGTTCTGAGCTAGCAGGTCCAGCCAGAGCAGTATCTGTAACAGAGCGGCCACCGAGAGGTCCAGCAGTGTTCTGAACCAGTGCTGGTGCAGCCAAGCCGGCGCTATGAGGATCACCCCACCCTGTCCCTCTTGATATTCAAGAGGACCCTGAAGAGTAACAGCACCAGAGGGAAGGCGTACATCAGAGCCCCCGACCCCAGGAGAAGAAAGACATCCAACAAGGATCCTCTGTCCATACCCTGCATTGAACAGAAAACATGGCATTTCCTGTTCTGCCTGGACATGAACAGGTTACCCAAATAGTCCCCCACCTCTGGAAGATGAAGCTGACCATGTCCGGAAGGAGGGACCACTTGTGGCAAGACAAGAAGGTCCTGCTGAGGTGAGCTGCCCAGGCCTTCTTGGCCCCAGGGAGGTGAGCGGCTACAAGATGGATATCATGCTACAAATAGAAGTCCCAGAGCCGGAGGGACTCCTGGCAGAGGACAGACAACCTGGCTCTGCCCTGCTTGTTAATACAGAAGATAGTTACCGTATTGTCCGTCAGGACCGGCACCACCATGCCCTGCAATTGAGGCAGGAAAGCTTGGCAGGCCAGGCAAACTGCTCTGAGCACCCTGACGCTGATATGCGTCTGGACCAACGACCTTGCGTGCTGAGAGTGCCCAGATAGATGCCACGGACCTGGGGTGGAGAGCTTGAGACGAGTGTCACTGATGGGGGATGGAGTCGCGAAGGGGACCTCTTCCAGCACCGATGTGGGATCCTGCCACCACGTGAGCGATAACAAAACACTGTCGGGAATCCTGACCACCCAGTCCAGGCTATGCCAGTTGGAAGCCCGCCAGCCACACCTGCAGGGGCCTGAGGTGGAGCCCGCGTGCCTGACCACATAAGTGCATGCCGCCATGTAACCCACCAATCTCAGGCACATGTGAGCCGTGGTGAATGGGTGGGCTCTCAGAGATGAGATGAGCTCTACCATGGCCTGGAACCGGGTCTCGGGGAGGAAGGCCCTGGCCCAAGTGGAGTCGAGGACCACCCTGATAAATTCTATGCGCTGCACTGGGGTTACAGTTGACTTTTTCTCATTTATTACCAACCCTAGGTCACGACAGGTGGAACAGACCAGATCGAGATGCCTCTGCCCCTGATCTCGGGACAAGACCTTTATCAACCAGTACTCGAGGTATGGGCAAATTTGGACTCCTTAATGTCTCAGGAAAGTGACCACTGGCGCTATACACTTCGTGAACACTCCCTGGGCCAATGAGGAACCATAGTGCATCCCCGTATGCCACCTTTAAATTGAGGGTGGCATACCAGTCTCCCAGATCCAAGGAGCGGATGATGGAGGCCAGGAAGACCATGCCTAATTTCAACTCCTTGAGAGACTTGTTGAGATGGTGCAGGTCCGGGATGGGTCTATGCCCTCCTTTTGCTTTCGGGATTAGGAAATAATGGTAGTAGACTCTTTTCCCTGACATGTCCTGAAGGACCTCCTCCACTGCCCCCAGGCACAGGAGGTTTTCAACCTCCTGGATCAGCAATTGCTCATGAGGAAGGGTCCCTGAAGAGGGATCTGGAAAGGGGGTGGGAGGGAGATCTGGCTACAAACTGCAGGGTATAACCGGACAAATTCATGTCAAGCACCCAGTGGTCTGAGGTGATACGGGACCAGGCCAACCGGAAAGGGTGGAGGCGGTTAAGGAAAAAGAGGGATGGATCCAGCAGACTGACTGGGGCACTATCCTTGGGTGCACCCTCAAAACAACTGCTTCTGGCCTCCCTGGTTTCTGGGAAGGTCAGGTTGTACACCCAAGCAGGAAGATGAAGTATACTTCTGTTTAGGCCCCTTGTCCTTTCTCCTGTAGGAACACGATCTAGGAGTTCCCCAGGACCTAGAGTGCAGAGGAGGCAGCGGTGGAGGGTGGAACAGCTTCCTGGCCTGCTGAGGGGTGTGAAGGCCTAGGGAGCAGAGGGTGGCACGCAAATCTTTAAGGCGGTGCAGCCTCGCGTCTGTGAGCTCGGAGAAGAGCTCCATTCCCTCAAACGGGAGGTCCTGGATAGTGGCCTGCATCTCTTGGGACAACCCAGAGGACTGCAACCAGGAGCTGCATCTCATGGCCACCACAGATGCGACCACCCTGGCTGCCAAGTCAGTAGCATCCCAGGCCATTTTCAGTACTCCCCTGGCCATCCCCATGCCATCATCCACCAGCACAGTGAACTCCTGGGCATGATCCTGCAGGAGCACCTCCTTGAACTTCTTCAGCGAGTCCCACAGGTTGAAATTATACCTGCCCAACAGGGCCTGGTGGTTCAACACCCTAAATTGAAGACTGGCCATCATATAAACCTTTCTGCCAAATAAATAAAGTCTCTTGGCATCCTTATTTTTTGGGGTCCCCTAACATAGCACTGTGTCCCCCTTTTGTTCACCACAGACAGAACCAGGTATGCTGCTGGGGGGAGACTGTACAGGTATTCAAAACTTTTCATAGGGACATAGTATTTCTTTTCTGCTTTCTTGGAAGTCAGTGGAATAGACTAGGGGTTTGTCACAGTAACCTGACAATGCTGAAGACCTCTGGGTGAACGAGCAACGCGACCTAGGCAGGGGTGGTGGCTGAAGTAACATTGAAAAGGTCATCGGCATCCTCCATGACCTATTCTGTTGGTAAGTTCAGGTTCTCAGCCACCCTTTTAAGGAGGGCCTGGTGCTCCTTAATGTTGTCCAGGGGACTGCTTGGATGTGACGGCCCGGCCACCTCCTCATCCGTGGATGACGATGACTGCATCGCCTGTGGAAGAGCTTGTTCCCATTCCTTGTGCGGGGAGGGGCTCCTAGGCACCGGGGACCATTGTGCTGCCCCCACAGTGGATTTGGCACTATGCTCTGACTGCGGTGCCAAGGCCAGTTTATCCGAGGCTGCCAGGGAGGGCTGGTGGAAGTAGGGGACCAGCATCCCAGGTATACCCCACGGATTCCAGTACGGCCACTGGGAAGGCCACTACCCTTGTTGCGAAGTAACAGTGGTGGGTGCTGCACCGGTCTCCCATGTTGGTGGTGAATCCCCGCTTCGAGATGAAGGGCTGAACTCTCAGTCTGACTCAGACCACTGTTCTTCCAGTGACCACAGTGGAGCTGTCGAGGCCTGATCAGCAACTCTCTGGTCAGCAACCGGCGAGGCGAGGGGTGAGTAATGACGACTGCTGGAGGAACGGTACCGGGGGACCAGGACTGGTGCCGTGATGGTGAACGGCCCCTCCTGGGCAGGGACCGATGTCTAGGAGACCGCCAGAGGGAGGGCGACCGAGGCCTAGGGGACCTGCGGCCAGAAGCTCACCCATGACAGCAATACAGAGACTGATGCCTCAACTCCAGAGTCCCATGCCTAATAGGTGGAGAGTGTGTCGAGGACCTGGGTCTTCTAGCTAGAGAGCCAGGATACAGTGCCGGGGTCAGAGGTCGCAGAGATAGGGATCTGTGCCTATGGTCCAGCAACTGGGGGTGCTCTGCCATCCTCTGAGGCTGCATCACAAACTGCTTGCCCTTCGGACTCGGCTAAGACCCTGGCACCGCTACCTGGTACGGCGCCTGCAGTGCAGATCGGCTCCTTTGGTCTTTGGCCACCGGGAATGCCTCGGGCACTGATGGCCCTGGGAGAGGTGAGGACCTCTGCTACTTCCCGGGGTGGATCCTTGGCCGGGCTGGGGGGAGGGTCTGACCTCTGCGGTACCCCTGTGAAGCTCCAAAGCAGGTGCAAGGCCCGACACAGGTCCTTTGCCCGAATTCCCCCTGTTCTTTGGTGCTGAGGGCCTCCTCTTCTTTTGCTGCTTCTTCAGAACTGGCAAAGGGGAATAGTGCTGGGTGGAGCCCAATGCCAGCAGTGCGCTCCACACTGAAGTGGAAGTACTCAGCGTGGGGTCTACAGTGGAGCCTCCATGAGGAGGACCCTCAAGCGGATATCCTGCTCTTTCTGCGTTCAAGGTCAGAAGTTTCTACAAATCCCCCAGGCACTTGAGACAACTATCATGGGGATCACGGATAGACATCGGCCCGCTGCATGTTGAGCATGACGAAGCCAGGAGAGCAGGGCAGGCCCCACTGGGGGATGAAGTCCCAGCCGGGACTCTAAGTACTCTAACCTAACTCTACTAAAGGCTAACTACTTACAAACCATGTACAGTTAAGAGAACAAAAGTCTGTAAAGAACCGCTATTGCTCTTTCGATCTGCAAGACAAGGCACTCCAACCCACCGTCAAGAGCAGTAAGAAGGAACTGAGAGGGCGTAAGGTCCCTGGCACCTAATATACTGATGCATGAGTGAGGCACTCAAGGGGGCACCACAGCCAACCCTACATACACTACCAAGGCAGAAATCTCCGACAACCATGCACGTGGGCAGGCACACATCTAGAATGGAATTGACATGAGCAAGCACTCAAAGAAGAACAAATCAATCCCATGGAGATAAGTGCCTCTCAAACAAATTATCACATTAGTTATCCTTCTTAGAAGAAAATCCAAGAAGTTATCCATTTGTGTTTTCTTAATAGAAATCATATGTTCTTTCCCATTTCAGGGTTCATTTCAGGATTATGGCCACTCCAGAGTATCTTTATATGAAAAGTAAAGAGTCATACAGAGCAATTATTTCATTTGATTGTTGTAATCATTAACTTATTATTTGTACTGCAGTAGTGCCAAGAGGCTCCCAATCAGGAATAAGCCCCTCCTCTCACCACCAGGAACTACACCTATATAATTAAAAGACTTAGTCTCTGCTCCAAAGAGCTATCTAATTCAGTGGTTCTCAACCTGCAGTACAATCAGCACACAGCTGCAGCCCATGTGACATCCTGAGGGCCATACAGGGAGTATATATATTGTGTGGATGCGGCTGCACATAACACACAGAGAGCTGCACAGGTGGCCCACAATGGTAAACAGCTTAAATTAGATCAGTGGTTCTCAACCTAAGTAACAACCAGGTACTGTAAAAATTTCAAGAGTTGGCAGAGTTCTTTATTCTATCTTCCTTTCTCTCTTCTCCTCAATTCACCTGCACACAACAACCCTACTGGATAAAATGGAAGCAAGTCTGCAAATGGCACACGAGTATACAAACAAGGCTATAATATAGACTGGGCTTGTCTTCACTTGACTAAGATAAGCAGCTCAGAGAAGATGATATATTTGACTCCTGCTGATTGGACAAGTATCCCAAGAGATCTCAGAGGCATCTCTGAGCAGTTCTTCAGTAGCAAAAGAGGGAAAGGCAAAGGAAGCAAGGAGGGCTAGCTCGGTGGTTTGAGCATCGGCCTGCTAAACCCAAGGTTGTAAGTTCAATCCTTGAGGGGGCCATTTAGGGATCTGGGGCAAAATTGGTACTTGGTCCTGCTAGTGAAGGCAGGGGACTGGACTCAATGACTGTTCAAGGTCCCTTCCAGCTCTATGAGAGAGGTATATCTCCATATATTATATAGGAAATATTACTCAGAGCAGCAATATTTTAACAGGGTGACAGGACTCTTTCATTGATCCACTCTGTTAGCAGGCATTAGAACCCTGCACAGAACAGTTGGAGTTCTGCTAACTCATTGGGCACTTGTTAATGCCACCTGGGCTAAACAGGAGATAGGAGCAAGTCTAGAAAGTGAGAAATAGAATAGCGGTGACCCTGAAGAGAAACTCAGAACAGCTAACCTCACTGAGGAATCTTAGGCTAAGTTTTACCCATGAAGACAAACTCCAAAAAGGGTGTGAATTTGAACACTAACTCAGGGGTCTCTGTGCTCTGCTGAGGATGGGGTAAGCATTCAGTCCTTTCACAGGCATCTAAGAGAATGCCAGTAAGTATTAAATAACCTACATCTAAAAAATTGTGGTGTTTTTTTTTTATTTAAACAAAGACTAGATGAAGGGCAAAAACCACAATCCTATCAAATAAAGTGAACAAACCAACTCCGCTCTTTTCAAGCTACATTTAAAAAAACTAGCACACTTGTGACAGCATGGTAGAAACCTCACCATTGCCAGCTAAAATTAGAATTTTCTTTTTTCTGCAACAACCTACCATTAACTGTAGAAGCTGTTGTGGTTTGGACTTCAAATGACCCAAAGTTTCAAACTGGGGTCTCTTAAGAAAGAAAATGACAGCGTTAGGTAAGTGGAAAAAAAAAGTGACAAAGATGTTACAAAAATTTAAGGCCTGGTCTACATTACACAATGCAAGGCAGTTTATGTCGAACTAGCTGTGGATGTGTCTTCATTTAAATTTGTATCCCACTGACTTAACACTACCTCCAAGAGCAGTGCTATGTCATGGTCGATGTAGTTAAGTTCGGTGCAGTGATAGTGTAGAGGCTGCATTAATTACGCCAACTGTTACTGGCCTCTATGAGCTGTCCCACACTGATCTCTCTGGTCACCATTGGGAACTCTGCTGCCCAGGGGTCAGGTAGAGAGGAAGCCGCTTCTCCCCTTTAAATCCCAGCAAATTTTTGAATTTCCTTTTGCCCAGCTTGGCAAGCACACATAGCAGTTCTCCAGTGTTGTGTGTAATTGCCCAGTTGACCATGTCAGCTACACGCTACAGACATGCTCCTTCCTGGAGTACACAGGAGGTATTGGATCTCTTGGGCCTGTGGGGGCACAGCTCTGATCCAGACAAAGAAGCACAGACATCTACAAGCAGTTACTCAGGGGATGCAGAAGGGTTACAACAGGGGCCAGCAGCAGTGCCACATGAAAGCCACGGAGCTGCAGCAGGCATACCAGAAGGCAAGGGAGGCCAACAATCAATCTGGTGGAAAGCCGCAGACCTGTAACTTTCACAAAGAGCTGCAAGCCATCCTCGCTAGAGATCCCAACCCCGACCCCACCCCCAAGAGCACTCTGGATACTTCTAAGGAGCCCAAGTCACAGGCCCCTGCCATGAACAGCGAGGAGGAGGAGATGGTGGACAAGGAAGAGAAGGAGTATGGGGGACAGGCGACCAGGAGATCCAGTGCCGCACTGAGCCAGGACATTTTTGACTCCACCACAGTCCAACCAGTCCCGATAATCGAGCACCAGCAAGCCCGATGCAGGGGAAGGAACCTCTGGTAAGTATGCAGTTTGCTTTGAAATCACAGGGATGGCACCCCCAAAGTAGCAGGACACATCTGTCGATTTTTTAAATTTTTTTTTAAACTTGTGCTGGAAGAGGTAGTGGAACAACCACAAGAGGCAGAGTTGCTATTTGTTTTTCATTCTCCTATAGAGCTAGGTAGAGGGGCCACGTGGAACAGTTTGTTTATGTGCACCAGGATGTCCTATGAATCCTCCGTAGAGATCTCTATGAAACTTTAATGGATGTAGTCCGCAATCCTCTGCCGAAGGTTTCTGGGGAGGACTGCCTTACTTCTTTCACTGTGGTAGGACTTTCCCACGCCACTCAGCAATTACTTCAGAAGGCACCGTTGCAGTACACAAGCTAGCAGAATATTGGCCTGGGTGGCATCGAGATGCCAGCAGCAGCTGTGGTCTCTCTGCCTGTTACCCTGAGGACTGAGATACCAGCTGAAATCACCACTGCCTGTGGAAAACAGTGCCAGTCTTCAGTTCCATTGCCCTACACAACTATAATTATGGCAGCAAGCTATTCCCCCCTCATTTTCCCAACCCTCCCGAGAGCCACACTCACCATGGCTGGTGCTGTGACTGGCACTGTGCTCTATCAATCCCAAAGAGAAGTGAGACGGTAGTGCTTACAACTTCTGGGCAGCAAGGGGAGTGAGCTCAGTATCTTAAGTTTCTATTTCCATTGTGAATACACCGATATGGTACCTCTATTGTATCTGCTACTGCTGCCATTGTGGCCTTCAGGCTCTCCCCCATCCACACCTGCCAAATGCCTGAGCCAGATAAGGAGGAGAAAGAAAAGGACTCGGGATGATGTGTTCCAGGAGATACTACAAGCCATTACTGTATGAGAGAATGAGACCAGGGCCTGGAGTATCACCACTGCAGACAGCATGGAGAAAGAGTGTGGCGGGAGAAAGGTGCAGGAAAAGGAGAGGGATGTGCAGCAGGAGATGTTTGTGCTTCTCAGACAGCAAAGAGAGATGCTGAAGAGTCTGGTAGACCTGCAGGTTCAACAATCCCGTGCTCATCTCCCTCCGCAGCCCATAAAGAACTCAATATCCCAATACCCCCCTTCAACATTCCACGTGGTATCAGGGGTCGGTGCACTAGCCGTACTACTCCATTTGGGGCGAGGGGGACAGTACAGACAATCACAGCTTCACATACACTGACCCATGAAAGCCACGGTCGGTGTACATGTACCTGAAATGGAAATGACTGTTCTTTCCCCTTCATAAGGTCTGTTCCTTTAATTTATTAAGTTTTAATTTTTTTTTAATTGTTTGGTTCATGTTACAGAATACTTTTTTTTTGTGGGGGGTACAAACTTCATCTTTATTAGTTCACATATGCTGTCTGATGCTAAGCGGGTCTGACACTCACCAATTTCCTGTTACTTCACTTTGTCACAGACCCCGTAACATCCTTCACAGACAATATAGGAGTATGGACAATATTATATTCCTACATACAGAGCAATCACTACAAGATTTATACCGAGCTGCAAAAAGCAAGGCCATGTAGAGCACATTACAGCAATATACATACTCTGGCTCACTATTAAAATGTTCTTTCAAAGTCTCCCTGAGCCACATAACTCTTCTAAAAGCCCTTTTATCTGTCTGTTCAAATTCAGCAGACAGCCACTCCACCTCTGCCCTCCACCCCAGTGGAAACTTTCCCCCCTTTGCTTCACAGATACTATGCAGGACACAGCAGACAGCTATGACCATTGGGCTATTTTTCTCACTGAGGTCCAATCTTGTAAGTAAACGCCGCCAGTGATCCTTCAAATGACCAAAGGCACATTCAACTGTCATTCTGCACCAGCTGAGCCTGCAGTTGAAGCATTCCTTGGTGCTGTCAAGGTGGCCAACATACAGCTTTAGGAGCCACGGGAACAAGAGATAGGCTGGGTCTCCCAGGATCATTATTGGAGTTTCAACATTCCCAATGGTAATCTGCCAGTCAGGAAAGAAAGTCCCTGCTTGCAGCTTTCTGAACAGTCATGTGTTCTTAAAGGTGCATGTGTCATACACATTCCCTGACTGCCCACATTAATGTCAGTAAAGTATCCCCAGTGATCCATCAGTGCTTTCATTACCATAGGAAAGTACTGATGATGTACTCTGTGGCAATGTGGTCTGGTGGGGATATGCATGCTGTCTACCGCCCCACTGTAATTTGGGAAGCCTATTGCTGCAAAACCATCCACTATGTCCTAAACATTGCCCAGAGTCACAGTCCTGCTTAGCAGGAGGCTATTAATGGCCCTGCACACTTGTATGACAGTGGCCCCTGTGGTGGATTTCCTGACTCTCAGGTAATAATCTGGCATTTCAACTTTCCACAGTGCAATCATCACTTGCTTTTCAACTGTCAGCGATGCTCTCATTTTGATGTCCCTGTGCTGGAGAGCAGGGGAGAGTTCAGCACACAGATCTAAAAATGCGGCCTTGTGTATCTGAAAGTTCTGCTACCACTGCTCGTTCTGCTAACCTGCATCGCAATGCGATCCCACCAGTCGGAGCTTGTTTCTCAGGCTCCGAATCCACATTCCACCATCTCCAGTTGCTCCGTGAACATCACCAACAACCTTGAATTATTTCTATGTCCCACAACAATCTAGCCTCCAAGGAATTGTCATGTTCCCAGCGGCTCCGCAAATACTAAAGGATCCTGTGTCCTGTGCTTGAAACGCTCATGAAAATAGTGCAGACCTGTGCAGGCTCCATGCTTCTGTCAGAGATGGCAGACATGCAGGTTTGTGAGAGTTTTGAAAAGATGGTGCAAAATATTATGGGATGCAGATGAAATTATGGCATGGAGAATGCTGTATTATAGGAAGTTGCCCCCTTGCTCCCAGTCACCCCTGTGCGACTTGTACAGGCTCTGTCAGGCATTGCAAAAGCTTCCCAAAACACCCTGTGCTGCACAGTGGGATACCTACCCATCATGCACTGCACTCTGCACTGATACAAGCACTCCTGGTGAGGGCATGCACTGCTAACACAAGGAGCCAAGTGTGCACATGCACAAACAATGTAATAACCGCGGCAGATGTATGCCAACATAACTTAGGTCGACATAATTTTGTAATGTATTCCTGGCCTGTCTAGTCAGGAGATCCTTTTAATTTCTTATACAGATGCTTATTCAATTAAGGGCGTATATGGCTCCCTCTGGCTACTAGGCAAATATAACAGTGTAATGGCAAGGTGGGTGAGCTAATAACTTTTACTGGACCAACTTCTGTTGGTGGGAGAGACAAGCTTTTGAGCTTACACAGAGCTCTTCTTCAATGTAAGCTTGAAAACTTCTCTCCCACTAACAGAAGTCGGTCCAATAAAAGATATTACCTTACCCATCTTGTCTATCTAATATAATAGGACTGACAATGCTACAACAACACTGCATACCTAGTGTAATTGTTTCCTGTCTACCATCATTAACTTGTTTCTCTTCTGAAGGAATTCAGAGACTGAACACCATCATTCCTGCAAAAAATAGAAACTGACTATTGATAACTGGGATCAAATTCCTGCGAGTAATTATGGAAAAGGGGGGAAAAAGTTAGGAACAACATGGAATTGGGGAAAACACAAGGGCATCAGATCCTCATTCTCTATTCCATAGATGCTGTGCCTCGAAGATGGGGGAATTTACAGAATGTCACTTAATGGAAACTTTTTTTCCCCTCCCCTTTAACTAACACTGTGTGGTCCTTTGCCTTTCTTGGTATGTCAGAGCAAGAGAATTCCATTTTCTGTCACTGTACAGTCCCCACCAATGCGGTATCACAGCACAGCAACATCTTTCCAGCTCAGTGAATCTGAGTAGGCCTCTGAATTCCCCATTTTGGAACAGCTTTCTGGGTCTTCACAGTACTTCCAGGCCAGACCAAAAACAAAATCCAGATCTCCCACGTGACCATTCAACTCATTAGCACTGCAGAAATGTGCCAAAGTACCTGAGGCAAAGACTACAAACAATTAGCAACTGACTGGAAGACAAGGTACGGTTATGAACAGAATAGTCAATGAAGCACCATTGGGATCTGGTGAAGAGGTTGGAGCAATGGCCAAAGGATAGACTCCTTTACCAACTGTGGTCAAGATAAAAGTGATTGCAGTGCTCTGCAGGCAGCTTTAATACCATGCAGAGGGTGGAACACATGCTACTACTGTTGCCCTCAAAGGTCAAAAATCATGACAAGCTATAGCAGTTACACCAGTCTCCTGGTAAGAACCAACCCTACACATGAGAAGCCTACACAGATGGAATCTTTAGAGAAGGACTGTGAATTTTACAGATAGATAGGCAGACTGAGGAGGTTATGTCCCACAAGTTCACACAGCCAGCCAAACTAGGCACTGATTACACAGGCACGTAACCCCTCTGAGTTCCATGAGGTGTAATTTGGAGCTCTGACTGTCCCAGTGAGTCAGTGGCAAAGTGTAAACAGGAGACAGTCACCTCTTAAGTGCCTCCCTCCTGCTGCTGCATGCCCCCTGAAGATCATCAGCCTCACTTGGAAAATCTTCAGTGGCTCAAGCCCATTGCTGGGTCACACAATCCAAATGAACACCTTCTGGGTTAACAAAAATCTAACAAAGCTGTATCTGCCCTTCCCAGAGTCTTCAGCCCCAGCTCTGGGCCCTTTAAATTCAGCCCTTTGCTCGAGCTTCCAAACAAACCTTGTCTCCTTCTTGGAATTTACACCATTTCACCAGTGGGGGAACCTGGGCCTGTCCACTTCTCCAGGTTCCAATCCAGGGACCCTATCGCTCACTTCAATTCATTGCTGCTACTTCCGTGGGCCTCTTCCCACCTGACCCCTTTGTCTTCACCCCTTATCTTAGGGTTAAAGTTCTCAAGTCCTCTCTCACGCAGCTTAAGCAAATGCAACTGAAACAAACTGGTTATCGCTAAAGCGCCTTTGGCGAGAGGGGAATACCTGCCGTGTCTGCCTTTCCTGGGTCACGGTATAGTAGGATTGTGGGGCTTCCATCGGGGGACCATGAAGGTCCTGGTACGCTCACCACACAAAGCCAGTATTAAGTTCTTAGTTAGGAAGATACAGTACTTTCATTCTAACACATACTAACTTTTTTCTAACACTGCACGTTAACGATAACTAACAAAAACTTTATTTCTTCTTATTTGGGATGAAAATGTAAACACTGGCATTAATAATAGAGTTAAGCATCTTCTGTTAGCCTGATTCCACATAGCCCCAAATCAGTGAGAATGCACATAGCATGTGTGCTATCTGTGTCTTCTCATCAGAAAAGGAACTTAACTCCCTCCACCCACCCAGAGAACATTTTCTTACTGAAATGTGCTCATTAGAAACCAAAATTAAAAGGGATATTGAAAAGCAAGATTATATCAGGGTATGGGTTGAGAAGAGAACAACAACTATCTTCAGACAATTGTCCATCAATTTTTCTTTCAGTCAGAATGCACAGACTCAGTCCTATTTAAGATAAACTTCTAAATCAAAAGTACTGTAAACAAAAATATAACCTTTTCACTCTTTTCTAGCCTGGTGGCATTCATTCCCCATTTCTCCATCTTGAAATCATGGCCCGTTCAAATATATGCAGTTCACAAAACAGCAGGCAAGAAGTGGTTATAGCTATCATTTATTACAAATCAGCATAGAAGACTAATTTCAAAACAGGTGGATATTCATAAGATGGCATATTGCTCTTAATTTTTCACTTATCAAGTTGTATTTACTTCACATGCAGATACCTCTCTCAATCATCAATTTTTCACTGAGTGCTCAACACTTCATTTTCCTTTTAAGATACCTCTTATACTTGAACATGCCTTTTACAAAAAGACACTTGGATTGATGCAAGATTCACCTCATTCCTTTTAACCCACTGAAAAACAATGTGTCTGCTCTTTGTGCGGATGCCCTTTTCCATGTGGGTGTCTGGACAAGATTCAAAGAAGAAAAGACAATTATTTACGTCATGTACTAAAAACAGGAAGATTCAGCAAAGAAAAAAAATCACTAGCTTTTTCTATTTTATAGCCAGCACTAGCAAGACAGGAGGGGTTCCCCTAGGAGCGTGGACTTCTTCCATCAACCTAGCACTGTCTACACCAGGGGTTAGGTCAGCATAGCTTCATCTCTCAGGGGTATAGATTTTCACATGCCTGAGAGATGCACCTATTCCAGTGTAAGTTTCCAGTGTAGACCAACACAGAGCACTGGTTCTCAACCTCTTCTCATTTGCGGGCCCCTAAAAATTTTCAAATGGCGGTGCAGACCCCTTTGGAAATCTGTCTGTATATATAGTTAAATTCTGTTCTGTCAGTGTCTTTCACAGACCCATTAGATATCGTCTACAGACCCCCAGGATTCACAGACCACAGGTAGAGAACTACTGCCATAAAGTATGTCTACACTACAAATGCCAAGCCAACCCCCAGTATAGACAGTGCTAGGTCACCAGAAAAATTCTTCCAAAGAATTCTGCACTGCTGTAGCATTTTAAGTGTAGATAAGCCCTTACTGTTGAAAACCTTAAGTGTAGCCTGAATTTGTTGCTATCAGAGTTAGCAGCCATAAAATCTTTTCTGGGATTTTTAATCTATTTAAGTCAGCTATGGCAAGCCTAGGTAGCAGTACTTTGTCTGACTTTTACTAGTTAACACAGATAACAGGTCAAAAGAGCAACCATTTGCCAATCAGGAACACCTCTGGATAATTAGAGGGGGAGCAGGTGATCGTTCCTATATCCAAAAAGAGTGCTTACTTGTTCTAGTAAGATTCCTGGACTAGCAAAGTTACTGAGCATCCAATCAATTCACGTTCTTATTCAGACCAGTGTTTCAATCTCACGGGGTTCAGATCCGGGCAGCAAGTTTAACAGAGAGTCAATCCACAATTTGGCAACCAGATCATTATTATATTACATAGCATCCTTTTTAACTCATGTTGCTGTCCCTTTTAATGCTGAATTTGTTTTTGGGTTCCAGCCAGACACTTAGCATTGCTCTGATACTGCGTCTTGTGGTTTCATGTATTTCCTATTTATGAAAAAGGACCTACAGTATTGCAGTTCCTGGTTTGTTACATTTTCTTCAAATAAAAAGTGTGAGCAGCAGCTTCCTCTATGATGTATTCTTCTATATTGGTGAACGTTCTGTTCCCTTTTACCACACTCAGAAAAGCTACAAGATGGGCTTTAAAAAAAAAAAGGAGGCAATAAGATAAGTTGTTCTGAAACAATTCACTCATCTCTAACAAAAACTGACAATTTTTTCCCCACCTTATTAGGTGCCCAATGTTCAATCAGAAAATATTTCTAATTTCATCCTCTTTTCACACTGCCCTCTGCTTCCAATTTTTTTTAGCAATCCTTTAAATAATGTGCCATGGTTTTCCCAACTCCACAAATCTCATACATCCCAGTATGGTTTTTATTTAAAAAATAAATAATAAATACATTTAGTATTTACAGTAAGAATACTCTTTGTACATGTAAGACACCTTTCAAGAGAAGACCACAAAATGGCTTGTAAACATTAATTTAGCTTCATCATGTCCTTCTGAGGTAAGTATTACATTTATTTTACAGAGGTGGAAAATAAGACAGAGACAAGTTAAGTGACTTGCCCAATGTCATTAGCCTACCTGGGAAGAGGATCCATATGCTCTGACTCCCAGAATTCCTGCTCTAAGAATTACACTACAAATGAAAGGTTCCTCTACCTTCATCCTGAGCAAAAACCAGACCTTCTCCTCATTAATGTTTCACCATATTACCTTATCATTCAAAAGGACTATATACTCTGGCAGAACTCACCAGTCACATTAATGGCCTTGTTGGCTTTTTTATTACCAGATACCCAGCCATGGCCACATTAGCTGAACCCATTAAAAAAACATTAACCACTTTCATTTGGAAGCAATACTCTCAGGGACTGGCTTTTTTTTTTTTTTTTAAATACTGTTTCCCTCCCTTGTTTCTCTGGGCAAAGCAGTGGGTTCCCTGATTCCTTTATGCTGTAACAGTGACATGTTTCAAAGGACACAGGCGAAAGTTTCTCTTCTACCTTAAATAGCTATTCCTTCAGGTTGCTCTTTATGAAAAATATTATTATTTTAACTCAACAGAAGAGATACAATATAAGCAAATACAAGAGAAGAGGGACCTACAAACAAGGAGGGGAAGAACACATTATACCACAAGGAAACATACTGAAAATACAAACAAAATACTTAAAATATAACTCCTTCACCAAAAACAAATCACTTGCTCTAATGTAATATTGCGCTAGATGGACCTTGGATCTGACCCAGTATAGCCGCTCTTATATTTGTATGTCTTAATTCAAGTAATCAGAGCTTGCAGTTCTTGTGCCAAGGCCTGAATTCACTCCCCGCTGTCAACTAACCCATCTCTTATCTAAACCTATTTCCATAATAGGTCTTACCAAAGCCTCTTGCTGAAACTCAGACGACTCTATAGATGACCCCTGGAAGCCAGTTCAGTCTGGAGAAAGTACAAATGTTTGCCAGCTTTAGTCTTTCAAGTAGTCTTAGAATAGTGAGGTGTAGTTCAAAACTCCAACCTTTATTAGGGTATTCAGAATATCTCATCTTATCCCTTTAATTCCCTAAAACCATGCCAGGAAGTCACAGAAACAAATACCGTCTCAACCTGGTTCCCACCCTCAGACCAAAACTCAAAACCAGTTAGTCCCTCTGAGTAACTGATACACGGAATGTGCATTTGTGAATTACCATGGAGATAAAGCAGACAACACTTAAGGTTCTGCAGCACCTTCTGTATTGTAACTTGGTGTAACAGTAAGTTTTCTAGGTGGCATGGTCCATCCAAGGGACGACACATGAATGAGTTACATATCACATGACAGACAAATTCCAAGCACCTTTTAGATGTTTTAAAACTAACGGCTAAAGGACATCACTGAGACAAGATGTGCTTCTTAAACTCAGCTGGTTTGTGGGATTGACTGTGAAGTTCATTGGACTTCAAGAAAGCTTCCAGTGACAGGAGATGGAGTCACTGGCTTCATCAGTCCTTCCAAAAACTACAGACAGGGTGATATCTCAAGTTGGAAGCCAGCAGAAAAAGCAGGGCGGGAAAGGAAATTGGGTCATAGGATTTTTTTTCCAAAGCTATTAGACAAATCTGAAGGACGTTTAAGAGTGACACAAATGGAGACAAACAAGTTGACATTCTTCTCTTTATACAGCTTCAGATAAGGATCCATGAACATTTGTTTCTACTTATACAGGAAAATATGCAACTTGTTGCTATTATAATTAGTTTCAAATTTTCAAAAAACGGAGAGGTAGGGTCAAAGTAAAATATCGGCATTCAATAATGGAGTAAAAAATTCATTTGAGGTATGAACCTGCAAGACATCTGTAAAAGCACAGAATACTGACTGAAAGATGACTTTGGGGTTAAGATTCAGTTATTAGCATCTGTGCACAAACTTCTGGGGTTCCCCTAAGCAAGTCACTCAACCCCTATGTGCCTCAGTTTGCCCACCTTTATACTAAGGATAACACTTCCTTACATCACATAGATATTGTGAGCTTTAACTTTCTAATATTTATGAAGCATTCAAATAATACTATGGTGATGAGCACTGGTAAATTAATAATAATAGGAGCACCACATTGTAGAATTCAGCACTCTATTTGAAATCAAGCAAAGAGAGCACTAATGTAAGCAATAATGTTACAGTTATCCTGTTGGGGAGAAAAACCTGTCTGCACACCTTATAGCAGCAGAACAAGTTTGAACGGCTTAAGTAAGAAGTGAGTTTTGTGCTACTTAAAAAAACAGACCTGAAGTGAAAAGTTTCCATATTCCTCATTGTTAAAGAGCAAAAATGTGGTATATGTTGAAATATATTACTTTGGTTTTAGAAAAATCTGCAAGCTAAGTAACCATTTGATCCACAATAGACAGTCTGAAGTATGAATTTATTATTTAGACTTCAAATACTATATTTTACTAAACAAATTTTTTTGTAAAGGTGAAGTTAAGGTTGATAGCACACGAGTAATATGAATAAAATTCCTTAAAAGAATGCTGCAATTAGCAAAAGAAAAAACAAACAAACTACTGTATTAAAAAGTCAAAGCCAGAAGATTCAGAGTTATGGTTAAATTTACAAGAAATCCAAATATCTGAAGGTATGGAAATTCAACCGAGATACCCAAACTATCTTAGCTATGCCCTTTAGCAATCCCAACTTCCCATTTCCCCTCTTTTGTTTCTTTTATTGTTAGTTGTGGGATCCTGCCGGGATATATTCTTGACCAAATGCTATTTAATATCTTTATCAATGACCTAGAAGAAAATATAAAAATCAATAGTGGTAAAATTTGCAGATGACACACAAATTGCTGGATCAGTAAATAATGATAGGGACAGGTCAGTTATACAGATCAATCTAGATCTCTTGTTCAGGAGGGCTTATTTGAACATAGGTTTTAATACAGCCAAATGCAAGGTCATATCTCTAGAACTAAAAAGTATAGGTCACACTTACAAGACGGGGGACTGTATTGTGGAATGAAGTGACACTGAAAAGGACTTAGGGTATGTCACCACAGAAGTTGGGAGGCTGCTTCCCAGTATGGGCAGGCAGATGCGCTAGCTCTGCTTGAGCTAGCACACTAAAAATAGCACGGTAGCTACAGCAGCTGAAGCTACTCCCAACTACAAACCTGCCTGACCCCCTGCCATCCACGCCACTGCAGCCACACTGCTATTTTTAGTATGCTAGATCTGCTTGAGCTAGCACATCTGTCTACCCATGCTGGAAAGTACCCTCCCAGCTGCTGTGTAGACATACCTTAGTGGCAATGGTAAATAATCAGGTGAACATGAGCTCCAAGTGCAAAGTGGTTGCTAAGATGATGAACACGAACCTTGGATGCATAAGCAAGAGAATATCAAGCAGATGTAGGGAGGTGGTATTGAGATTTCAAATAATTTTTCTTATACTTTTGATGCTTTCCAGTTTTTTAAATATAGTTTTTGAACTAACACCAGAACTGGACAGTTTTCTATTAATGTTTTCACTAATGCTATATAGTGAAAACATATAGCATTAGTGAAAACATTAATAGAAAACTGTCCAGTTCTGGTGTTAGTTCAAAAACTATATTTAAAAAACTGGAAAGCATCAAAAGTATAAGAAAAATTATTTGAAATCTCAATAGGCCTTCTAGTGCGAGACTTAAGAAACTCAATCTATTTAGTTTTTTGAGGGAAAGGTTAGGTGCTGACTTACCACCAAGACAGCCCAGTGCTTCAACAAGATCATCTCATGAATGAAAACCATTGGCTGAAGCTGAACCTGAGCAAAACAGAGCTGATGCTGGGCAGAGGAAAACATTTTGAAGAGTTAGCAGCCACAGTGCTTTGATTAAAGGTACAGACCCACAACTAGTCAAATCAGTCCATAATATAGAAGTACTCTTGGATTCCTCACACACTACGCTCTCTCACAGCAGCATCCACAAGTAACGCATTCTGTCATCTCCAATTGGCTACGAGACTTCAACCCATCCGGCCAAATGATGACCTGGACTCAGTTATTCACAAATTCCTCATCTCTCAGCTGGACTACAGCTATGTGATATAACTGTGATATAACTTGGGCACAAAGGCTTCAGCACTTAGGAAGCTACAACTAGAACAGAATGCTGCAGCACATCTCCGCAGCAACACAGGCTAGTAGGAAACTTGTTCTCTGCTCTCTCATTGGCTTCCAGTAGAATATCAAATTGAATTCAAGGTCTCGGTCCTTATCCTCAAGGCGCTCCATGGCCTAGGCCCAGAGTATCGAAAAGATTGCTTAAAGCTCCAGGATGAAGATGTGGTTGACAGTTTTGCTCCTCTCACGCAATGGAACTCTCTACCATTAAGAGTTAAGTTAAGTCAACTTTTTTGACCAGGCCAAGACCATGGAATAAAATCTCCCAGCAACTACCAGCCATCCTTCTGTTCCAAGTGCAAGACTCATTTCTTTGAATTTGCCTTCTCTAAAAAATACTTAGTGTGTGTGTGTGGGGCGGGGGTCTCTGTCTTGTCTTGGTAAGCTTGTGTTTTAGTATTGTATTCAGTTAAACAGGAATTTGTACAGTAGGTTTTTTTGGTGTGAAATGCAAGGCTGGAGTTGGTACCAGTGAGTAGTCTGAGTTTCTTTTTTACTTAGAGCAGGGGTCGGCAACCTTTCAGAAGTGGTGTGCCGTGTCTTCATTTATTCACTCTAATGTAAGGTTTCGCGTGCCGGTAATACATTTTAACGTTTTTAGACGGTCTCTTTCTATAAGCCTAGAATACATAACTAAACTATTGTTGTATGCAAATTTAATAAGGGTTTTAAAATGTTTAAGAAGCTTCCTTTAAAATTAAATTAAAATGCAGAGCCCCCCGGACCGGTGGCCAGGACCTGGGCAGTGCGAGTGCTACTGAAAATCAGCTCGCGTGCCGCCTTCAGCACACGTGCCATAGGTTGCCTACCCCTGACTTAGAGGATCACCACGGGGGCAGAGATAAGGTAGTATGGATATCTGTCAAAGGCTCCCCTGAGCCAGGTACCCCATGGAGCAGGCTCACCTCAGGTTTTACACCAAACAGATGAACGCTGAGCTCAAAATAGCTA
Source organism: Mauremys reevesii (assembly GCF_016161935.1). Classification (NCBI taxonomy): domain Eukaryota; kingdom Metazoa; phylum Chordata; order Testudines; family Geoemydidae; genus Mauremys; species Mauremys reevesii. Next base: position 34,538,048 of record NC_052625.1, read on the forward strand.
CTTGGGCATTACAGTCCATAACATAAACAATAAATCCCTCACAGAGATCCAAGGCAAACACTGTCAAGGTTAAGCCCCTAACTAGGCCAGGTTACGTGGGTTAGGGCAGGGAGAGCCTTCCTTCCCTGGCTTCATCCTGACCCGTAGTAGAAGCAGCCAGCCCTTTTTATCCTGCCTGCTAGGCCCTGATTGGCCTCCATCTGCTCCTGGCCCTTTGAGGTGCTGAAGGACTAACTCTTGCTGATTCTGCCTGCAACTGATCATGGGAGGCCTCTTTAGGCAACCCCTAGGAGGTCCAAAGTTGCTGCTCTTCACCTTCCATCAGGGTCCCTTCTTAGTACAGGGCACACTAATGTGGTGGGCCTTCTGGCAGAGAGCAGCAAATGCCTAGTAATCTCCATCACAGTATCCTACCTATCAATTTCCATATGTTAAAATATTTGGGGTTTTAGTAAATTTAATCTTAACTCTGAATTTCCAGGCTTTTGAACGGTGTGGGGGGGGGGGGAGGAGTTGGTTGGTTTGGTTTGCTCCCCAGTTATGTCCAACTTTGTTGTAAGGATTTTTAATCATTAATTACTTATACGTTCTATCAACCTTAATTTCACCTCAGCAAAGTTATTGTCTCTGATATTGCTTATTTTTTAAAGACAGCCTGAACGTGGCTTAGGGATAAAGACTGGGGTAAAAGCACTCACTCCTACCTTTCCATACTAGGGGTGAAATCCTCACCAACTAAATTTTATCGCTCTCTGCATTTTCCTGACTTTTGTGTTTTTGGAGGTGTTTTGGCTGCAAGTGGAGAAAAAAAAGATTTTTTGGAAACTGGTGAACATGTTTGTTACTTTGGCGTTGTAAGTAAGTAATCCTTGTTCTGACTTACTTCAAAAGCCAGAGGGGGAAGGGAGGGGAGGGGAAATCAGCCAAAGACCTCACTCACCTACCAGTTCTAAGGAAGATATTTCTTTTTTTGTGGTATTTAGGAGCAGGGGTTTCTAATGAAAATCAACTTTCAGTCTTAATTATGAAGAGGTTGCTCCCTCTCCATAGTAATGGTAATGACAGCTGCCTCTTATATAACAGCATCATTCATGTGCACAGCACTTTGCAAATAATTAAACTAATTATTGCAACACCCTGAGAAAAAGAGAAATAGGATTATTGCCATTTCACTGATGGACAAACTGACTCAAAGAACTAAGGTGTGTTACCCAAGGCCACAGGGACTGTCATTGGTGGGGCCGCAGTTAAAACTCAGAACGTCCTAGCTTCCAGCTCCATTTTAAATCCCTTATAGCTATACCACACCTCCTCCCGATATTACACGTGCATTACAAACACAGGGAAAAAACTAACCATCAGTGTGCTTTGCAGGCAAAAACTGAAAATGGCTCTGTTAAATTTCCACATCTTTATCAACATTTTATAAGAAACTGAAGTCAGTGTCAACTATTCAGTGACTAGAGGAAATAATGTTACAGAAATTTTAGATACCTAAACAGTTTACAGTATAGTTGGGCCAGATAATCCATAATAAAACTGTCCATTTGGATAAAAATCAAGATAAGAATCTTAAACATGTTCCGAATTCCTCCATCCAATATTTTATAACAGAATACTCATGGCATTTAAACTTGGGAAAGCTAGTGAGACAAAGATGGGAAGGGGGAAGTGGGTATTCCATTTCTACATTAAAAGCAGAACCGCATAAACTCTGTTCTTTCATAACATGGTACTTATTTAAATATACCAAAGACATACTAAATTTGTGGAGAAATGTCATGTCTAGTCCCCTCAGTCACTGACGTTAAACATGTTCCCTTGTAGTTTTACTATAATTTGCTCAACAGGAAAGCTGTTAACCTATTCACATTTCTTAGGATATTACTTGTACTTATACAGGGCATATTTTCCTACTTGACTGCCTGAAGTTAGATAACTAACTTAAGTTGTTTGTTTCTCCAAAAGACCTGAGCATCCACATTTCCATTGTTGTCAATGGGAGCTGCAAGTGCTCAGCACCTATGGGTGAAGGGGGGTGGGGAGAAATCAAGCAACTTTTACTCAGCTCTCTAAATTCACACTGGAGGCAGCTATCTTCATGTACTCAAGTGTGACGTTATGAGTGTAATATAATATTTCATTGGAAGGTGACAGGGCCAGAAAGAGTTAATCAACTCACAGACTGACCTGACCCATGGGTGAACCTTAAGGACTGGTTAGGAAGATCTGTAAAGGAACAGAGCTTTGAAATGCAAGCCTGCATTGTTAGAGGTATCTATTGGGTTTCCGGGAAACAGGGCGGGCAAAGCCCGCCCCATGCTAACGGATCCCCCCCCGCCTAAGGGGAGTTTCCACAGGGCCTCAGAAACCCACTAATTGCGGGGGACAACTAATAAAAGAACAGGGACAGGAGTGCGGTCAAAGGGTCATAAGAAGGGAGCCTGACGGGGACACCGAGCAGAGAACCCCGGACAGCGCCCACTGCTCCTCGAAGGCATCAAGGGAGCCAGCGGACGCCGCCCAGAGGAACTCCGCTCGGAGACGTGAACAGACTAAGGATCGGAAACAAGCCCCACAGTCGCAGGAGTCTCCATTGGCCAACTGCCTCTCCCTGGTCACGTAGATGGCCATCTTAGAAGGGTAGATGTTTGCTCAAGTCTTGTGATGTAAGCAAACCAGTCTTGTCTATTGCTATAGTTTTAATTCAAAGATCAAAAAAGGAATATTAACATTTATAAGGATACTTGAGTGAAATAGTATTATTGTCTATGTGTCTCTTTGAAGGTTGTGGTAACCTGTATCTGAACTGTTTAATGGATAAATTACTCTGTGCTAATTGCCAGGAGATTTGGGAGAAGGAGTTAAGCCTATTGTTTTCTCAGGCCGAAAGGCTGCTGGAAACTTATAAGAACCCTGGGACACTATCCTTCTTCATCTCAGATCTGCTTTGGGTTTCAAGAGGGGGAAACCTTAAGCCATAATCATTGAGATCCCCAGTCATTGACTGGAGCCACCCTGAATATGGAAATTGGACTATAACCTATGGACTATTTCTAAAAGGAGTTTTGGCAACTACAAGCTCATCTCTACTATGTATCTGAACCTCAAGAACTGAATTCAAGTCTGTATGTATATTGATCTTTTAACCAACACACTCTCTTTTTTCTTTTTTAATAAATTTTAGCTTAGTTAATAAGAATTGGCAATAGCATGTATTTTGGGTAAGATCTAAGTTATAATTGGACCTGGGTATGTGGCTGATCCTTTGGGATTGGAAGAACCTTTTCTTTTATATGAGGAGATCAGATTTTTAGGAAACATCATCATATATCTGACAGGTGTGTCTGGACGGAGGCCTAAGGCTGGGTACTTTAAGGGAACTGTGTGGTTTGGACTTCTAAGTGACCAGTGAGGTACTAGAGAAGCTGTTTTGTGCTGGTTAGTAAATCTAAGTATTGAAACAACCACCAGCGTTTGGCGTTTGTCTGCCCCGTTTTGTTTGCAGTTCACCCTGATTGAGTGACCTCAGCTGGCTCCCACGGGCAGAAATCAAGCAACTTTTACTTAGCTCTCTAAATTCACACTGGAGGCAGCTATCTTCATGTACTCAGGTTAGAAAATAATGGATCTGTGAGTTTTCCCAAGTGCAGAAAAAAGAATTTTTTCCAATACTTGCCACAGATTCTCCATAATTTGTAGCAAAGAAAATAAAACTATAACTTAAATTACCTGTTGTTGTATTATTGAGATCAACTTTCTAATGTCTTCCTGAGCTGGCTTCTGTGGGGACAAAAACATATCATATGTTTAGGGGAATTATTCAAAACAGCGTAGTAAAAGATTTGTGTGTTCCTTTGAATTAACAAACAAAACAAGCTACAGCATATCCATTTAGTCAGAAAACACTTGCTTAGTTAGGTCCCAATCCTGCTCCCAAGAATTTCAAGTAATTAAATTCCCAATAACTTTCATCATGCAGTAACAGGCCATTACTACTCTATTTACTTACTACACTGTAGGTTTACTAAATCAGAGTTTTTCATTGCCAGGACCCATTAAAAAAAAAGTTTGCAAAACAGAGTGTTACTGCAAAATGCATTAACACAGTACCTCCCAGCCATTAGTGGCTTTTAAAAATAATCTGAATATACCTAAGTGTAACATTTTTCAGATGATCAGTATTAATCAGTAATCTAATTCTGACATGTTAAGACAAGTAACCTTGGCACTGCAACTCATCAAGCCCAAACTAGTGGGGACAGGAAGTCCCGGTCACTGTTATTTACTTGCCAGTTCCTTCCAAAATCCCACAGTGTAATTTCAATGAATGAAGTGATTTCATCTCATAGTGTTTCTTATAATGCTTTCATACTTCTGACCAACTTGTCAGCGAGGCCCCCAAGTGGAACTTGCAGAACCAGAATTAAGATTTACAAGGGCCTCAGGCTTTGGAAAGCGAAGAGAATAAAAGACCACTGGCGGGAGGAAGGAAAGGTGCTCTGTTGGCAAGTCTGGCACCCACCAACACACTGCAGCATTACCCACTCTCACAGTTTTAATGTAAATCTCAATTTCTGTTCCGTTTTTTAAAAGGGTTCTCATGAATTTCTGACTGCTGGCTTCAACCCTATGAAATCTGCCCTTATCCAAAGCGGACAGCATCTCTCATTACTGTCAATAGAATCAAAGCTACAGGCTGCCCTTAGCTATCTAGCTACCATGTCTCTGACCTTTGTAGAGGAAAGTGAAGCTGCTTCCAGAAAAGATGGATGCCATCTTCCATCGGCTGAAATGGGTCTAACAGAAGGATGATGGTGGCTCCTCAGTCTCCATACAAATGCCAGGCAAGAGACAGGAGAATGCAGAGTTTCAGGAATGAGACCATGGGGGCAGCAACAAAGGAAAATGTGCTAAGAAAGAGGATGTGCAGGGATGATCAGGGAAATGACCCGGGGAGGTGGGGGTGGGGCAAGTAGGGAAGGAAATAGGAGGCAGACAAGGAGGGTGCAGGGAAATATGGTGCGGCAGAGAGAGAACCCGTGGTAGGAGACAGAAGGTTAAGAGAGGGAAATATAAGAGGGCAAGTTAATGAGGTAGATGGTGGACTGGAGATTATAGGGGATCACGAAGCGAGAATATGAGTGAGATAGCTGCCTATTCTGCCTTGTTAGGGATGGGGAGGGGGAATTATGAGTTACCCAATGCCACCTCCTCACACACAATGATAGGAGAGAGTAAGTGCAGCTCCTTCCAAGCAGTGAACAGGGAAGCCACATTTTGTGTATATTTAAAGTTATTTTTTATCCTGAAATTATCTCTCACAAGTTAGGGGTGGGGAGCTTCCCCGTACAAGGTGAGAAATATCCAAAAGCAGGCAAAAATGTAATTTATTTACGGTTTTAAATCTGATTTTTAATCATGATATTTTGGGCTCTAACTCAGAGCAACAAACTCCTTGTAACTGAATCAGCTGGACCAAACCAGTTTGAGTACAAACCTTTTATTTTGTCCATATTAGCAATGATGTTTCAATTTAAAAACACCAGTTGCCCATCAGCTCTGCTGTTTTAAACCATGTCAACTGCAATGCCCTCTTGGAACCTTCCAGAGGTAGTGAATAATGGAAGATTAAAAAGATCACTTATGCACTGTGGGACAGCAGCAGGACGACTAGCTGAACCATTTTAGCTATTCTGTGCTCACATTAGCACTAAACCAGTCCAGACTGAACAAGTTCTGTAGACCTTCTGAAAGCAAGCTTAATCTATACAGTTCTGGGAACACACACGTGTACAGGTGACATGATTTACAAGCATTTTAAGTCACCATTTCTCAAATGCGGCCACCGTGGCCGCATGCAGCTACCAGGGGGTTTCCCTGCGGCCATAGCAGTTTACTGGGTGGGGGGGGGACCATCGGCCCCCCCTTAGTTCCCTGTAAGCTGCACAGCAGCCTCTTCAGCGCCGCGCAAGCGCTCAAGGAACACACCCCTCCCCCAGCCCCCAACCTGCTGCGGCCAGGGTGCCCCTCCACCAGCCCCAACTCTGCTGCAGCCTGGTCCTGCTGCAGCTGGGGCGGCATGGCCCCAGACTCGGCCGGAGCGGCCCAGCCTAGGCGCCCCTCCCCCAGACCAAACCCAGCCCCGGCCCGGGCACTCCTCCCCCAGCCCGAACCCACCTCAGCCCGGCCCTGCTGGGGCAAGGGGGCGCCTATCCCCCCACAGCCCAAGTACTGCTGCTGCTGCGGGCAGAGAAAGCTGCAGGGAGTCCTCTCTCCCCACCATAGACCCGGAGTATCCTCCTGCACCCCTCATCCCTGGCCACACCCCAGAGCCCGCAAACCCCTGTACCCCAACCTTGAGCCCCCTCCCACACTCCAAACCAAATGGGCCCCACCCCCATCAACTGAATTTTGTTATGTGCATCAATATGAAGGTGATGTTGACATCACCTCTATGTTGGTGCACATAACAAAATTCATTCCGCACATGGATAGGAAAAATTAAGAGAGAACACTGCTTCCCCTTCCTCCCTGTTGCGGCCTGCGCCACCTCTCTGGAGACACAGGTGGGACACAAAATGCTTAAGGAGCAAGGTGAGGAGGCAAGGGGGGGGGGGTGAGCAAGCAAGGAGGTGAGTGGCAAGGGAGAAAGGAGGCAAGCGGCGAGCCAGCAGCAGGATAAGGAGGCGGGTGGGGGAGAGGGGGGTCTGGCTGCAAGCGCGTGAGTGAGGAGGTGACCAATGAGCCACCAGCGAGCAGGGGTTCTTGTGGTGGGCAAGGGTGAGAGGTGGCAAGCAGCAGTTGGGGGGGGGGTGAAGAGGGAAACAGGAGGCAAGCAGCAGGCAGGGGGGTCAGGAGGCAAGTGGCGGACGCACGGGCAGAGGGTGGCCGCATTCTGAGCCTACCAAATCATTTGTTGCGATGACCCCTGTAAATTAAGGTGGCCAGTATGGCTCTCAGAATGGTAACATTCTCTAAAGTTAACAAAGCCAGAGAGAAAATCATATCAAAAAAACAGGGGGCAGGAGAGTTAGAAGGGCTGAATAAAGATAGGTGATAGAATACAAGGAAAACCTTTCTGACATGGAATGATAGAACAATTAGCAAAGAAAAGACCATCCCGCCAAAATAAAATAAATAAATAAATGTGTGAAACACTATTATTTATATATTTACATGGCACCTTTTACCTGAAGACCCACTAAATCACTCCACTAACTATATACATACATCACTACTGGAATGCAGCCACTGCTGGGGCTGAGGGTGGAACCTAAAAAGCATATACTATACTGCCCAACAGTGGATGCAAAGGGGGAAATTTGACTGGACAGCAGGGCAAACTCCCACAACTTTCAAAAACTATGTTTGGCTCTTTCATGTCCATACAGCTCTGACATGCATTTAATTTTTCGGCTTTTTCATGGACATCCACACACATACATAGGCAACCACACAGAAAAAAACCTCTCATATCTGTTGTACTTTGAGATATGTTGCTCGTGACCATTCCATTCTAGGTGTGCACGTGCCCATGTGCACAGCTGTCGGAGACTTTTGCCTTAGGGGTATCTCCGTAGGGCCGGCTGTGGCAGTCTCTGGAGTCCGCGCTCATGCCACGGTATATCAGGCACCGCCGGCTCTACGACAAGAAGGAACTGAGAAGGCGACAAGTCCAACAGAGGGGCAGGAGGGCGGGTAATGGAATGGACATGAGAAACACATCTCAAAGAGCATCAGTTACGAAAAGTAGGTAAATGTTTTTTTCTTTGAGTGCTTGTTCACGTTAATTCCATTCTACATGACTCACGAGCAGTATCTGTGGAGGTGGGCTTGGAGTTCACTGCTTGGCGACTTGCAGTACTGCTCTACCGAAGCCAGTCGTCCAGGGCCTGCTGGGTAAGCTCCTAGTGGGACGTGAAGGTATGGACCGACAATCAGATGGCCGCCCTACAGGGCTAAAAAGGCTGCCGAAGAGGCCTGCACCCTGGTAGAGTGGGCCTTGACTATTTCCAGGAGCGACACCTTTGCTAGATCATAGCAAAAGCAACTGCAGGCAGAGATCCAGGAGAAAATTATCTGAGTGGAAACAAGTTGACCTTTCATCCTGTCGGCCACAGCGACAAATAATTGCGTTGACTTGCAGAATGGCTTGGTCCTTTCAGGCCAGAGCCCTCCTGACGTCCAGGGCATGTAGCCTTTGCTCCTCTTCCGACTTATGCGGCTTTGGATAGAATACCGGTAAGTAAATTTCTTGGCTCAAATAAAACTGAGACCCCACCTTAGGAAGGAAGGCTGGGTGCAGTCTTAGGTGGACCTTGTCCTTGTAGAAGACCATGTAAGGTGGCTCTGAGGAGAGCGCCCAAATCTCGGATACCCGGCAGGCCGACATGACCGCGAGCAGGAACGCGACCTTCCAGGAGGAGGAGGAGAGAGCAGGAAGCCAAAGGCTCGAAGGGGGGACCCATAAGCCGTGACAGCATCAGACCAAAGTCCCACAGAGGAACAGGATCCCTGATGTGCGGGTAGAGGCACTTCAGGCCCTTGAGAAATCTGGCTGTGATATCCTGAGAGAAAACCAACCTGCCTTCAAGCAGTGGGTGAAAGGCTGAGATGATCACCAGATGGACCTTGATGGATGAGAGCGACAAGCCCTGAAGCTTGAGGTGCAGGAGGTAATCTAGAATGATCTGCAATGTGGCTTGCTTGGGACAGAGCCCCTTATTTGCCATCCAGCAAATGAATCGCTTCTATTTGGCCAGATAGGTGGCCCTGGTGGAGGGCTTTCTACTGCCCAACCCGACTCGCTGGACCTTGGACGAGCACTGCCATTCTTGAGCGTTTAACCACGCAGCAGCCAAGCCATCAGATGAAGAGCTGCCAGGTTTGGTTTCAGGAGACTTCCGTGGTTCTGGGACAATAGGTCTGACCTGAGCGGCATCCAGAACAGGGTTACCAGCGAGAGGTCCAGCAGAGTGCTGAACCAGTGTTAGCATGGCCATGCCAGTGCTATGAGGATGACCTTTGCCTTGTCCTGCTTGATCTTCATGAGGACCCTGGACGGCAATGGCACCAGAGGGGAGGCATACATCAGAGCCCCCAACCAGATCAATATGTTTCTGCACCTGATCTGAGGACTGGCCCCTTATCAACCAGTCACCAAGGTATGGGTAAATTTGGACTACCCGACACCACAGGTAAGTGGCCACTGGCATTATACACTTTGTGAACACTCTTGGGGCCAAGGAGAGACCAAAGGGAATCGCCATGAACTGGAAATGGTGCTGGCCCAACGTGAAACAGAGAAAACACCGGTACCCCAGGAATATAGAAGTATGTGTCCTTTAAATCAAGGGTGGCGTACCAGTCTCCTAGATCCAGGGAGGGGATGTTGGAGGTCAGGGAGACCATACGAAACTTCAATTTTTGAGACACTCATTGAGGCAGCACAGGTCTAGAATAGGTCTGAGGCCCCCTTTTGCCTTCAGAATGAGGAAGTAATGGGAGTAGCAAAGAATCCTGTGGTACCTTATAGACTAACAGACGTTTTGCAGCATGAGCTTTCGTGGGTGAATACCCACTTCTTCGGATGCAAGTCATGGGAGTAAAATCCTCTACCTTCCATGTCTTGGGGAACCTCTTCCACTGCCCCTAGGCACAGGAGGTTTTTGACTTCCTGAACGAAGAGTTGCTCGTGAGAAGGGTCTCTGAAGAGGGAAAGCGAAGGGGGGTGGAAGAGCTGGTCGGCTACAAAATGCAGGGTATAGCCCGACGAGACGGTGACGGACACCCAGTGGTCCGAGGTGATATGGGACCAAACCGACTGGAAAGAGCGCAGGCGGTTGAGGAAGATGGGGAATGGATCCAGTTCAGTGACTGGGACGTCGGCCTCGGGCGCGCCCTCAAAATAACTGCTTTGGCTGCCTTGATCTCTAGAAGGATCGGGCTGGGCAGGTGGATGAGAGGACGACCAGTGGCATCGCTTAAAACCCCCGTCTTTGTCCTCCTCTTTGTAGGAGCCAGAACGAGGCATACCCCAGACCTTGACGACAGCAAAGGCGGCAAGAGGGCAGAACAGTTTTCTGGCATGCTGAAGAGTATGTAGGCCTAAGGAGCAGAGGCTGGCCTGGGACTCTAGCATCAGTCAGCTCCGAGAAAAGCCTTGTTCCCTCAAACGGGAGGTCCTGGAGGACGGACTGCATTGCCTGGGACAGCCCATAGGTCTGTAACCAGGAGCTATGCCTCATGGCTATTGCAGAGGAGACCACCCTGGACGCCAACTCCGTGGTGCCCCAGGCCATCTGGAGGACACTCCTGGCTACTGCCTTACCCTCTTCTATGAGAGTGGCGAACTCCTGCACCAGATCCTGTGGGAGGCTCGCTTTGAACTTTCCAGCAGAGCCCCACTGGTTGAAATTCTATCTGCCAAGTAGGGCCTGATGGTTAGAGACCCTAAATTGGAAGCTTGCTGTGGGATAAATTTTTCTGACACACAAGTCCAGCCTCTTGGCATCTTTATTTTTGGGGGTGCCACACGACTGGCCGTGCCTGGCCCTTTCACTGATGGCAGACATGACCAGGGACCCCACAGGAGGGTGCATGTATAAGTATTCAAACCCCTTTGTGGGGACATAGTACTTCTTTTCCACCTTCTTGGATGTGGGCGGAATGGAAGATTGTCAGCCACACCAACTTGGGAATCTTTAGGACCCCTGGGTGAACGGGCAGACGATGGAATTACATTGAAGAGGTCATTGGGCTCCTCAGCTAGCTCCTCAACCTCCAAGTTCAGGGTGGCTGCCACCCTTTTAAGTAGGGCTTGGTGCTCCCTGAAGTCATTGGGGGCGGGGGTGAGCTACCCGTTTGTGAGGGCCCCACCACCTCCTCATCCGGAGATGATGAGGATGACTGCACTGCCGGAGGCTGGGGGGCGTCCCCTTGCTGCAACGGGGACTGCTCCACAGTCGTCGGGGCCTCCCTTGGGGTCACAGCTTCAGACTGGGCCCTTTGCTCCAAAGCTGGTGCTGGCGGTAGCTTGTCACCGGCCTATTCGTCTGAGCTGGTGTCTTGGCGGGATCCGCCACGCAGCGAGGTGTCTGTGGTACCAGTCTGCCTAACTGGTCTTTGGCTGCCGGGCCCACCTCAGGCACAGATGGCTCTGCGATGGGCCGGGACCCCCTACTGCTCCCCAGAGTCGGAGGTGGGTCCCTGGCTGGGATAGGGGGTCCAACCACAGCAGTACCCCCGAGAGCCTCCATTTGCTGACACAAGGCGTAGCTCAGGTCCTTTGCCCGAAGTTCCCTTGTGCGGTGCCTGTGGACCAGACGACAGACTGCTTCTTTGGTACTGGCAAGGGGGAACGGTGCTGGGTGGATCCCGGTGCCAGCAGTGCACTGAGGGCTGACGCCGAAATACCAGGTGTGGAGTCAGAGTGCAAGAGCTCCGATGCCAGGCACAGAGCAGCCGTCATGAGGAGGGCCCTTAACCGAATGTCTCACTCTTTCTGAGTTTGGGGATGAAAATGTTTGCAGATCCAGCACTTGTCTTTTCAATGGGGCTCCCCCAGGCACTTCAAACAACTCTCGTGAGAGTCACTGATGGGCATCGACCAGCTGCACTCAGAACATGGCTTAAAGTCTGGGGAGCAGGCACGTCCCACTCAAGGACAAAGTCCCAGTCAGGACTCTAACTACTAAACTACTACTAAAACACTTAACTAACTAATCACTGACTAAATAACAAAAGGAGAACCATCTGAACAGTGAAGAACTGCTAATGCTCTTGCTAAGCACGACCAGGCATTCCAACCAATCATCATGTGCGGTAAGAAGGAACTGAGAAGGCATCAGGCCAGTGGCGCCTGATATACTGAGGCACGAGCGCCACAGCTGGCCCTACAGATACCGCTACGGCTAAAGTTTCTGACAACTGTGCACATGCACACCTAGAATGGAATCAACATGAGCAAACACTTGAAGAACTCAATCTAATTTGGAAGAATAAAGGGCTGAGTTTATTCTACAGGGATTTGAACCTGTGGTACTGAGGAGTTTAGGCGATCTGAGCATCAGGGCTATTCACTTCACACAATGCACTCCAACGACAGCCAAAAGACAAACAGGAAGTCATGAGTGGCATATAAACTATAGTGATTTGAGGGATTCAGAAAAGATAACATTAGGTACAGAAGTGACAGCACTGGGTGGTGGCGGATTATCAACAAATTAATAAACAATTCTTCCACGTCCGTTCCTATCCAAAACAATTCTAACTGTTCATTGTTCTGACTTTAGGATTCCAGTACTTAAAGTCAGTATACAGCAAATATAAGCTGAAATAAGAATGTAAGCCCAATTCTAGGATTTTTGACATTCACTTGCACACCTCCCACACGTCATTCCTCACCATGAAACTGCTGAATGTCTGGGTTAGATACTGAAAGTTGACTGAAGGTTACCTTTTATTTCCAAGTATTAACACTATTAGTCAGCAAACTTTACCTCTCCCCAGCACTCTGGTAGCAGAAAAGACAGGTTTCAACTTAGAACTGCAAGTCCTATGCCTACTACTACTCAGCCTCTCTTGAAATATTTCAAATGTGAAGTGATTATTTAACAGGGGAACAAAAACAAAAATGTTCCGAGTTAACATAGCTTAACTATTTTTTTTGTTTTGTTTTTATAAATGCTTCAAAAATATATTAACCTTATTTGTTACTTTATTAAGGACTTATGTTCCAAGATATTCACCAGGATTAACTTAAATATTTTATAGTTTTAGTATTCATTTTTCCCCTGCATCAGAAGAGTCTAGTTATCTGAGTCGTCTTAAACCTAAATACTGGCCTCCATTATTCTAGAAATTAAAGATCTGATCTACATGGGAAGATCCTTGTACCGGCAAGCAGATGTATTTACTTGACCTGGGTTTCGTGTAACAGTCTACCAGCACAAGTTAGCTCACAGGATCAAAGCCTACATTTGGTATACTTATTATTTACAACAAATTACGTTACTGTAGTTACCAAAGGATTGTGATGGACACTGTACAAAGACAGGGTAGGTCTACGACGCAAATGAAGGTGTAACTGTAGCATGGGCTAGCATACCTGCACTAGTTTCAATCTAGCAAACATGGATAACAAAAGCAGTGAAAATGTGATGACATGGACCCCAGCGTGGGCCAGCAACCCAAGTACATATCCAGGATCGCCTCCAGGCTTGTACTGGGGTGGCTGTCCCACGCTGCCACATCTTCACTACCACTGTTATTTCTGCCAACTAGATTAAAGCCAGCATGGGTATGCTACAATCAGACTTTCACTTGCAGTGTAGGAATACCCAAAGATTATAGACAGTCCCTGCCCAAGAACAGACAAAGGACTGGAGACAGAGATACAATATACCAGTAAATGAATATCATTATCTTTGGCACAGTGTAGTTCACGGGGCGGGGGACACAAACTGGGAACAGAGGCAGGATGAACAATTTGCACTAGCAGCGTGTGGGTTTTTATGGACAAATATTTTACATATCATGCGCATCTCCTCACCCTATTCTGAATACAGTAAGTCAAAACATCCTGATTCCATTTGCAATAAAGAAAATCTTTTACCACCATCTGAAAACAAATCAGCAGCAGCATACAAGCCTTGCAATTCAGAAATAAAAATCTAATAATATTGTATAAGTTAGGAAAAAGGTGAGTTCTACCCTCAAATTAATTAGATAGCGTTAGGGGATTGAATCCCCTGCAATGGTCTTGCAATCCTGGATATAAAAGTAATAAGAATGTTTGTTACAACATGCTCTGTAAGAAATACTGGAAGAGATTCCCCTCCCAGAAAGGGGTTGGAAGGTCAAATGGTGCAATTTTATGACTAGATATGTCAGCCTAATAAAACTCAGCACCATCACATATACATAGCTAAATTATGTAATTATGAAGGTGAGGGACTAACAGCATTGGCCAGAGGTACTGGGGTCATATTGTAGATGTTTCTACAAATCCCTGTCAGTGCATCTAAATCCTGACACGCAACACTCCAACTACAGCCTAAGGCACAGTCTATGCATAAGCAACCAGTTATTAAACATGGTAATTTTTTAAATAAACTAACATACCATAGACTGAGAAACAAAATCCCCAAAATCAAAAAAGTCATGAGACTGGCCCCAAAATCATGAGGGTTTTTGTTTGTAAATAAAGAGACTAGATCAAGTTTTTTTAGGCTGTCTTAATTTTTTAACTCCCCATTCCATGTGTGTGAAAATTAGCATTCCCCACTCTGAGCTAAGAAATGCTGAGGTATAGTCCCAGCTCTGACAACTATGACTTTAGACAAGTAGCTAGAGCTTCACTCTCTAAGATGCCAACCATCCACAATTCCAACTGAAGTCAATGGGAGCTGCAGGTGCCAAGAACCTCTGAAAAGGCAGATCCCTTAACTATTCTGTGCCTCAATTTTCCCATCTGTAAAATGGAAACAGTATCAGTTTCCTATCTAGCAGGGGTGTTGTCAATTCATTTTTGTAAAGCACCGTGAAGATGAAAAATGTACACTTACAACACTGTAAGTATTAAAAATGCTTCATATTATGAATGCTGTTTCCTCATCCTTCATAGATTAAATTCATTGTCACTATTTCCTCTTTTTGGTTATCACTTGTACTACTCACCCATTTTTGTTGTTAGGAACTGATCATTTGTTTTTTGCTGTTACCAGACAAGGGTAAATAAGTGGCCTTCACTATAATTTTGTTTTCTCTAAATGAGGATCAGCTGTTCTGTCCATGTAAGAGCAAGATTTAAAAACACACACACACCCCAACCAGAAGATTGGCAGCCTTGATTGTGATCTGATGCAAGTGATATAGAGGGACGAATGCATACTCATGGAGACAACCTTCAATAGCCACTGATACTCACACATCTGATACTCCTTGATGAAACATAGGAGCCTTGTCTTATAAAAGACTTATTCAAAGTGATACAAGCTACGAAAGTGAGATCTTGGAAGAGTGTTGCCATTTTCATAATGTAATAATACTGTAATGATAAATAATAAATAATAATAATAATAATAGTGTGTAATAAGCATGTCGTATAAAATTTGTTTTTATTTCCAGGATCACTGCTTTTATAATTTATACTCAGGTAAAAGGAGAAAATCCCTGGAAATATTCATTTTTAGGAGGAGATTCACAAGACTTGATATTTTAGTGAACAGGGTTCACAGGTTGTTAAAGTATGGGAACCACTACCGTATTGTCTCAGTGATCAATCTTTTTCTACTAATAAGCAAAAGCCATGTGTCCATGCTGTCTTCCAGGTCTGTCCAAAGCCTTTGATACAGCAAAATGTTGTTGACTGACAGAAGTGGATGGAATTAATTATAAGTAGCTCTGGGAAGTTGCTCTTCTACCCTGAAGGCTGTCTCTTGCACAGCACCACAGGTTCTAGTCCACCAATTCTCATGTGTAAGAGGCATGTGCAGACGGACCCAAGGTTGAGAGGCTGCTTGGCTTGCAATGCCATCATCATGTGGCAACCAAGGTGTACCTTTGTTAGTAGGACACAGGTGTCCTTGTTTTCCCAAAACCACACTGAAATGTGAGCTTGGATGAGACTGAGCTGGGGAGCTCAACCTATACAAGATGTAGGTGTTGCTGATAGTTCAGGGACACTTTTTCTGACACTTTTAGGGATGTTTATGAAAAGAAAAATTAGGGAGGAATTAAGAAGGTTGCTTAGACCTCTCTCTCCTCTCCTCCTCCAGAGAAACCAGGACCTCTCCCTCCCATGCTCCCCTCTCCCCAGAGAAACCAGGACCTCTCCTCAACCCATATATGGTCAAGGGAGGGGGCCCAGACTCCCTCTCCATTGTGCCCCTGACCCCCACCCCAAAGAAGGCGGAACAGCCTTAGGAAAGCTGTCCTCCTACGCTGCCAAGGGCCCTTCATTACTTTGGCCAGTCCCAGGCCTGGACCTCCTTCCTGGGATGATTCTTCTCCTCTTATCCCTCCTTTGTCACATCCCACTCTCCTCCTCTGCTGCTCTCTTCCTGCCCCCTCTGGATTCTCTTCCCGCACGGACTGTACAGTGCAGTCTGAGAGGAGGCAAGACACAGGGACTGTCAGTGGAGTTTGGGGTGCTGCTAGATTCACCATCCAAGCCACAGGCTGTGTGCAGAACTAACTGCCCGTGTGTACCCTGCTGGTGTGCTCTAGGTACCAAGAGTGCATTAACATAGTCCAGCAGAGCCCATACAGAACAGCTAGCGTGCAGCACACAGCCTGTCACTTGGGTGGTGAATCCAGCAGTGCCCCCAACCCATTCAAAATCGCTGCAACTTGCCTCCTATCAGGCCCTCATCACGCAGTCAGTGCATGTGCTCCAGGTTGACTGAGAAGAACGCCCCCCACTGCCATGGCATTATCTGCTGTTTTTGTCACGAGTGGTGAGGAGTAACACACACACATGTGCATGTTTGCAAAATTAGTAGATTTATGCCTGAATTAGTAACTTTGTAATTACATGTAAAAAGTGGGAGGATTATGGAAAATTAGTGAGGGCTGGCATCTCTGCAGGGGAAACATATTGTCTAAATACTCTTAATCCAGTATGCAATATGGACTATTTGAACCTCACCTGCTCACCTCAGAGAGCAGAAGAAATGCTTCCCCCTCCCCACAATTTATACCTAGTTAGGAGATTTTGACCTCTACTCTCAGATGTTGTCCTTATCACACTTTGCCTTGGTCAGTGACGTGCTGCCAAAATATCAACAAAGAGCTCTGTAAGATTCATATCTCATTCAGTGATACATGTGATATTCCCTGGATAAAACAGCCCCATCCTCTCTCTCTCTCAAAAAAACCTCCAGACTATTAATTGCTCTCTTCTGCCATTTAAAAACAAAATAAATCATTTATATACTCATCCAACCCTCAAACCCAACAATCCTTTTACCCCCACCCCATCCAAACGCAACAACCCTTCCACCTCTAAGCCATCATACTTCCCACTCCCCAGAGCCTTAGATCCTCCAGGTGGCTCCTGTATAGCAGTGGTTCTCAACCAGGGCCCGGGGTCCCCTGGGGAGCCGTGAAAAGGTTTCAGGGGGTCTGCCAAGCAGGGCCAGCATTAGACTTGCTGAAGCCCCACTTAATGGAGCTGAAGCCCGAGACCTTCAGACCCACCACCCGTGGCTGAAGCCAAAGCCTGAGCAGATTAGCTTCACAGGGGCCCCCTGTGGCATGGGGCCCCAGGCAACTGCCCTGCTTGCTAACCCCTAATGCCAGCCCTGGCTTTTATATGCAGAAAACCAGTTGTTGTGCCACAGGTGGGCCGTGGAGTTTTTAAAGCATGTTGGGAGCGGGGGGCGGAGGGGGGGTTCAGAAAGAAAAAAGTTGAGAACTCCTGCCGTATAGGGCAGCTATTGCTGAAACCAACGGCCATAATGGCAGGTGGGTTATCCTGTGACCTCTGGCTGTGGGGGCTGTTGGTTAGATGGGGAGTGGGGTCTCCTGGCGGTGGTCCATTGAGAATGCACCCCCTCCCTCTGGTTCCTAAATTGGGAAGGTCTACCCTGACTGCTGGCTATCTACCATAGCTGGTGCGTGTGTGGCGGGGGGAAATGCTTGGATCAGTTGCGAAACATGCTGTTTTCCCTGCCGGTAGTAATGGAAATATCCTCTGCGGGTAATGGGGCTTCAGGCTCCCTCCCAGTACAGACTCTGATCTCAGTGCTGAGCAGGCAGGTACTGCTGGGGGATGTTGTAGCTGTGGCACTCTGACATGGTACAGCAACATCTTGGCCTTGCCTCTTCTTTGTGAGCAGCTGGAGTGATCTATAGAGGGGCAACATATCCTATCTCTAAAAGTGCATGGGAAAATGCTGGTGGAAGACACAGAAGGGGAGTTCCACCTACAGCAACTACCACAGTGGCTGCACCAGTTTGCAACCGTGTGTTTGAGAGATCTCCCTCCCTCCCTGCCAACCTCACAAAATGAAACTAAGAACTCTTGACCTTGTAATGGGGAGTGATATCAATCATTATCACGGTACATGCATTTATGATCTAACTTCAGCTTCAATGCCAGTAAAGGCTTTTTTAATAACTCTGCTTAACACAGAACTCCCCAACCCACAAAAGAAACTTACACCACTTACTCAGGAAAGGCCTGAATGAAGAGATAGTCCTTGCATCATGCTCTGAAAGAAAGTAAACCCAAGCCCCTGGAATGGAAGAAATCACATTCTAGAGGCAAGAGCCTCTGCACTTAGAATGCCCTACTAAAAATCCCTTTTCTGCTCCTGGTTTCACTGCACAACCTTCCTTCAGGAGCCCATTGCTTCTTCTCCAGTCAGTCTAAGGTGAAGGGAGGTTACCTTGTGATAAGAGGTATATTCTTCCCCTAGGGTCCGAGTGCAGGGGCTACACAGCACTACCAGCCCTGCTAGCACCATAAGCACAAAAACAAAGTTGGCCCAAAAATTCAAAGTGCTGCTCCTAGACTGCAGAGATATACCCTCAATA
This sequence comes from Mauremys reevesii, assembly GCF_016161935.1. NCBI lineage: Eukaryota > Metazoa > Chordata > Testudines > Geoemydidae > Mauremys > Mauremys reevesii. Next base: position 34,556,594 of record NC_052625.1, read on the forward strand.
CAACCCAGTTTGCATCTGTCCTTCCATGTTCCCCTCTGACCTTACAGTACCTTGGCACGCTCCCATTCTGGGGTTCTGTGCTCCTAATTCTTCTGTGTCTCTGTGTAATCAGTAATGTGAAACTGATATTATCTTGTCAGTTCTCTGTGGTCTTCTTGTCTAGCCATGAGAAGTGCTCCTTGCAGCACATTCATAGTTCTCCACTGCCCAAGGGATGGAAAAAGAGAGAGTGAGAAAAGAAGAGGAATGTTAATCTCTCCTCCTTCCCCTCCAGCAGAAGTCTGTGCTTCTACCACACAGAGGCTTCCCAAGGGAGTGAAGGACATAAAATCTGTGGAGCCCAAAGCTGATGGAGAAAAGTGACTGAAAAATGGCTGCAAGCTGCTGTCTCTTCAGTTCTGTTGCTGCAAGGAAGGCTAAAACCAGTCAATGAGTTGCTGATGGAAGATCAGTCTATGGAGTCTTCAAAAAAAATGCAGGGCCCTTAATTCAAACCCATCCCATAGCCTGGCAGGAACATTAAAGTTGGACTGACCCAAGATTGGATTGCTTTCACTCTGTGGTTCCTGCAGATGCTGCTATGTAAATATCTTGTGAAGGACAGGCAGTACAGGTGGTACCCCAGCTGTGAGACTCTCCCTATGGGGAATTTTTAAAATGAAGTGATAGAGGAAGGCATATGAGAAGATATATGAAAACCTGCGATCATGCAAATTTAAATGGATAGAATCTTACCATACTCCTGATGTCAACCCCAGAGCTTAGGAATCACTCTCTGTAAACAAGCCCATCTCTTCACGATAAGCTTATAAAAAGGAGTATGCAGTAAAATATCAATAGATGAAATATTAAACTTTGAGCAGTGGCTACTACATATTGCTATATTCCGTTTCCAAATAGAGTTCGAGTATGCACAGTACCGTATATATGCCATATACAAGGATGGGGAAGAAGCCCTAAGCAGGAAATAGTAGCTAGCATTAGATTAGCACAGCTCACGAAATGTAATAGTATGCTCACATCTGGTTTTGATTCGCAAACCCTGCTGACATGACGTAAGAGGTTATTTGGAATTAAAAATAAAATAATCAAACTAAACTGAATCAAATATTTCTCAGTAACAGATGGGTAAAACTTTAAAAAGATGTCAACTTGTGAACTGCCAAACATGACAATGTTTCTTTCCATGCCACCCAACCCCCATTTTGACAGAATTTAGCCATCATGAAAAGTACCAGGCTGACTGCTCTGGAGTTTCCTGTCCAGAATAGATGCAGCAAGAATGTTTCACCTGCATAGCACCCCTCCAAGGCAACACAAACAATTCTCACTTAGAGGGACTCCCTCTATCGGTGAGAGGATAGGTTAGTCTCAGTGACCTGTGGAGATTTCCCCAAGTGTCAGTGCGAGGGCAATAGTGTGGGCTTGAGGATGTGAACACCTAGCTGCCAGGAAATGGATTGAGACTATTCACGTCTTTAACAGATCACCAAGAATTCTCTGGATGGTAACGACTTGTGGTTACTAATGACTAAGGGCTTGATTGTGCTCATGCAATTTTCCCTGAACAATGTCCAGAACAATGTGCAGCACTCTAGGAGCAATGCAGAGAAGAAACTGGGCCACAGAGAAATAGGATTCCTAACCATTAGCAGAATACTACCCCCTGCACCAGGTTGGAGTGGGGAGCCAAGCTTCTGCTCAGTAACTTGGGAAGGGACGAGACTGTGCATAGCATCCATTTACTCCTACAGTCTCAGACCCAGGTTCAGCAAGCCTATGTATGAGTTAGAGTTGCCAACTTTCTACTGGCACAAAACCAAAACACCCTTGCCCTGCCTCTGCGCCCCCTCCGAGGCCCTGCTCTTGCCCCCCACCTTCTCTAAGGCCCCACCCCCTACTCATTCCATCCCCCCTCCCTCTGTTGCTCACTCTCCCCACCCTCACTCGCTCATTTTCACTGGGCTGGCTCAGAGGGTTGCAGTGCGGGAGGGGATGAGGGCTCCGGATGTGGGGTGAAGGCTCTGGGGTGGAGCCAGAAATGAGGAGTTTAGGGTGTGGGAGGGGGCTCCAGGCTGAGGCAGTGGGTTGGGATGCGGGAGGAGGTGAGGGCTCCAGCTGGGGATGCAGGCTCTAGCGTGGGGCTGCGGATGAGGGGTTTGGGGTGCAGGAGGGTGCTCCGGGCTGGGATCGAGGGGTTCCGAGGGTGGGAAGAGGAATCAGTGCTGGGACAGGGGGTTGGGGTGCAGGCTCTGGGCAGCGCTTACCTCAAGTAGCTCCCGGAAGCAGTGGCATGTTTCTCTCCAGCATCCTATGCAGAGGTGCAGCCACGTGGCTCTGTGCATTGCCCTGTCCACAGGTGCCGCTCCCGCAGCTCCTACTGGCTGCAGTTCCCGATCAATGGGAGCTGTGGAGCCAGCACTTGGGGCGCGAGCAGCGTGCAGAGTCTCCTGGCTGCCTCTATGTGTAGGAGCCGGGGGGGGGGGGGGCAGGGAGAGAAAGAGAACATGCCGCTGCTTCCGGGAGCCACACGGAGCCAAGGCAGGCAGGGAACCTGCCTTAGCTCCACTGTGCCACCAATCAGACTTTTAACAGCCCTGTCAGCAGTGCTGACTGGAGCCGCCAGGGTCCCTTTTTGACCAGGCGTTTCGGTCGAAACCCGGACACCTGGCAACCCTAGTACTATGAGTGCATCCCTCCTATGACTGTATCCCCACAAATGACCAGATAGGTCAGATCATGATCCGGCCCTTAAATTGAAAATAAGCCAGAAGAAAAATGTTTAGTAGTCTCATCAACAATCCCTTTCCATTCCTTGGTCTGAAACTCTTCTATTCCACTGGCATGGTAAGTCCCCATCCCACGCACCAACCTTCTCTCAAGACTCATATTCCATCCTGAAATTATGTTTGAGTCAAAGGGGGGGGGCACCTGATGCTACAATTCATACCTTAACAGTGAAATTTCTTGCTGTTAACTTATGCCATTATTCTAACTGTATTTAAACACAGCTTTTTGTATTTTGCCTATCTTGTTATCATTAAATAAAATTTGTGAAAACCTCTCTTCCACACACACGCATACTTTAGACTGTTTACACATTTAGTCCAAGAGGATGTCCTCATTTTATAAACAATCTGACTAGTGACTGCATTATTAGCAGGGGAAAAAATGACTTGAGGATAAAAACGTAGGCAAAACACTGTCTGCTAAAGCCCAAAAGTGGAACAAAGACTAAACACCAGAGTTAAAAAAAAAAAAAGGGATTCATAATTAAAGCTGAGGAAATAAATAATAGCATAAGATATGCTCAACTAGTTTTGCCCTTTCCCTACTTACAGAACATTCTTGAATGTATTCATATTTGAGAGTTTAAGATTTAAAAAAAAAAACTGATTGTGAGCAGGTCACTGTGACTATCTGATACAACTTTCTAAATTTGACTTGTGTTGGTTAGTTATAACTGGTCACGCAAGTCACGTGGCATTGTTTCTGTTATCTGATAGGATGAGCACAACACTTACCAGGAAAAGTGCTTGAAGAGTCATGACCTGAGTAGCAGATAAACAGGACCAGGAAAGCACATACTGTAACACTTTAAACCTTTTCCTTTCTGGGCTATACAGGCCTTGCCTTGATTTCCTCTTACCTTATTATTCCTGGGGGCTGGGGGGGACAATACTCTACTACAAGATTTACTGACTAGGTTCATCATTTAAATTTAGTTTTCTTTTGGCTCACACTTTTTTACACGTGCATATATAGTCCTAGTTGCAAAGAGTATGGTCTGAACCCTGCGTAGCTTGCTTAATTTACTGCCTCAAGGCTATGAGAGGGATATTGGGAAACCCATCACTCCATATGAAATATTATTTCCAGTGTGAATATTCGCACAAGATTAACATTTGCTATTCACAAGTACTTGAATGTCTGAGCATAGTTAGCTTTTTGCGAGCATTCATATGAAAAAAACTCAATTGCCTGAATATCTGTGAAGAGCAAATACAAGAACGTGTCAGTGTAGCCTAAATGAATTAGGTTTTGATTAATCTCAGACTTTTTTTGGTGGTATTTGTCTAGCTCTATTCAAAATGATGCATCACAGATTTAGTAAGTAACTTTCTTACCACTCAAGCACTCTGACGTAAATAATAAAGTGAGATCACACTAGGTTTGTGCAAGACAAAAGTAAATTTGAGTCTTAAAAAAAAAAAAAAAAAAAGAGACATTGAGGGGTATATATATAGGCCAAAAGAATATTTAATTTTATCTAGTTGACATGTTACTTCTAAAGCAAAAAAGGTGTGTTTTACAACCAAGTGTATTGAGCTAATTCTGGGGAGTTGAGAGCATTCAACTGAAGTCAGTGGAAATACTCTTGGCAGTAAGTAAGTGTTTGCCATAATGGACCCTTGACTATGGAGTCATTCTTTAGTGTGCCTCACAAATGGAATCTACGGAAGACAGTTTTGCTGAAAGCAACCCTTAAACATCCCAACTCAAGGAGGGGGGGGGGGGGAGCCAAGAATATCACTAAAAATGTTCCTCTTAAATAATAAAGTATCCCTTATATTTTAGCCTTCTAAAATATAATTGCCTGAAACAGGAATTTGTTTTATAGTCTGTTTTCATATGTCTGTAGTTTTAAAAATGTGACTGTTTCAAACTCTTTGCATGGAGAATGTTTGTAGACTGAATTTAAACGCAAAGATAGACATGTTATAATTAACTATTCTTTTGGTTCTGCAGGGTGGTCAATGTGCATTCTATAGAGGAACCTGAATCATCCTATAGACAAGTGCTGCATTCACAGGGTATGGCTTTCCACTAAAAGCAAAGTAGCAGCCTGAAAAGGCACGGCCATGGGAAATACATAACCAGAGGACAGGAATGGGTTAAACCATTATTTTCCCGCCAAAGATGTCATCAAGTTACCCACTACTTCTGGAATGTGAATTTTAAGTGATATTGTATTACTGCACTTTAACACGTACAAATTTCATTACAATGTTATACCAAAACAAGATTACCACATGTAAAGAATCTGATTACACTTGTCTCGGGTACAAAGGTTTTCATCTGGCAACACACATGGGCTTTAAACTTCAAACACCTGAAAGAATCTGCTTTAGGTGGGAGGGGAGAAAATAAACTATCCTTCAGAAAAGGAAAATGCTGCTAAACAAAGCTATAGCTCTCATTTCTTCCCACCAAATCAAGTCATTGATAAACAGAAACCATTTTAGACAATTTACTGTAATCAGCCTGGGTAAAATTTTAACCAAAGTATCACTGTAAAAACTAGTAATGTGGTGACACTCTCATTACAGCACACACATTCTTTTTTATAAAGACGTTAAAAGGCTAATATAATAAACTCAAGATAGCGTCATCGTTTGCAAAATAACTGGCATTTTTCTAAAAGCTTTTCAGAAGCATGCTCAGTTTACATCTCCACTTCCTGTTACTATCTCTCCTCTTTGCTTTTCATTCTTTCAAACAAAAATTATATTACTGATTCTACAGCATTTCAGTATCAGGATAAGGATTCAGGACAAGAATTTTGAACGACTGGTCAGTGGGCGTGGTGCCACTGCCACAACTTTACTGTGAACAATCAAATAAACTAAGAAGTGTATTAAAGATTTATTTACTATACTTCTAGTATTCATGTACACTATAATACTTTGACACAGTCTGTATCTGCAAAAAGAACATGAGAACAATGGGTGTTACCTGTGTATAGTATTGTTACCTGTGTATGGTAACACCCATTGTTTCATGGTGTGTGTGTGTGTGTGTGTGCGCGCGCGCGCGCCTACTGAATTTTCCACTGCATGCATCCGATGAAGTGGGTTTTAGCCCACAAAAGCTTATGCTCAAATAAATTTGTTAGTCTCTAAGGTGCCACAAGTACTCCTGTTCTTTTTATAATATTTTGGTATGTGCAATATATAAAAAAAATTTCCATCAGACAAAGGCTGCTGACAGGGCAAAAACTGGGGCCCAATCCCACGAAATTGCCATTAACAGTGTCCCTAGAGGGGTTTCTAAAAACAAAGATGTTGCAATTAAAAAAAGAAAGAAGCGGCAGTGAGCAACAGGCCAGCTTATCTCATTTCTGCACTCTTTGGTGTGAAATCTTGACGCAGGCTTAAGACAAGATAGCGAGTGTCACAACCACTTCAAAGTTTGCATTCATATATTTTCAGTGCAATTTTAAAACTAATAAAGTCTTTATATAGCCAAGCTTGTTGCTTTGTTCCAAAGTTAAGGTCTCAAAATAAACTTTATCATAATGCAAAAAAAAAAAAAAAAAAAACCTTTACAATTGGCCAAAGCATAAGAATGTTGTTCAATGTTATCATTTACTATTTTTCTTCAAATTAATTGAAATTAACCAAATCCTAAATTTCTTACCTATTCAAATCCCTCACTGACTACAAGAATGATACTGAAAAACACTTCTATAATTTATATCTTTTCCTTTACAAGATGTTCTTGTGCCAACAATGCTGAACGGTCATTACTAACTCAGTTTTCACAGTAACTGACAACAACCTCTTTGCTGCTTTTGTAGTTCACATTATGAAACAGCAGCCTCCCACTTATTTCAGTTTCCAAATTAAAGTGTCTTTTCTCCACTAGTCCTAAAAATATGAATCCGACTCCTTGTTTATGTTACAGTGGATGTGGTGAAGTGGAGGATATCTGGAGGATTTGGTCAGACTGCCGAGAGGTTAGGGTTTTTTTTGACTAATGTTATGTCTAATACTATGCTAATAAGGTTGGTAATAGGAGGCATTTTACCAATAGAGGGGCATTTTCGCCCTAGCGCTCCCCAGGTACTGATCTGTTGGAACCACAGATTTTCTACGTGAACCCACTTTATTTAGGGTTAATGCCAGCCAGTTTCCCACTGTTTCTGAGAAACTATTTGGCTTCTCCAGTCAATGAGAAAATGATGTAAATATAGAGTAACGCCATCAATTTCCGTAGAATTACTCTGTATTTACACCACTGCAAATAAGATCAGAATCTGCTCAGAGGTTGTAAAAACGTGAGACTTTAGTGATGAAAAACATTCAAGCCTGAGAAAGGATACTTTTAATAAACAAACAGATTAATTCTGCTCTCTTTTCCTACAATAAACAGAACTGCTCAGCTCAGAAGCATCTTTGTTCCAGTCTTCTAAAGTCTAACCCTGTTTAGATTTTTCATGGACTTCTATACATGTACTACAATCAGAGTTTGGTACTGTGATTCTGCTCAATATTTTACACTTTACTCATATTGTACTCCACATGAGTGATTTAGAGATTCACCTTAGTGTTGAAAATGTCTCCTCTGCTGTACGAATGGTTATGTGCATTCTATTTTTATTTACAGCAGGCAAACAGACATCATTGTACATTTTTAAAGTATTTATGGAAGTTAAATGCCTAAATACGTTTAAACATCTGGCCCAAGGTAAAAACAGTTTAAAAAGTACTAAATATGACTACTTCACTAAAAATATTTCAGACTACGACTTTGATTCAATGAATATTTTTTTAAAGGCAAAACCCTCCCCACTATAGTGTTATTTATTCTTATGCTATATTGAACGATCACATTAAGTTTTGCCTCTTTTGAGCTCAGGGAACCAGCATGAAAACTATAATAAAAAATTAAGATTAACTATTAGGCAAATTCATAAAACATCATATATTTTCAAAAGTAATGATTAAAAGTATTATGGGGAAATGTACTGCAGTATTGCCCTTTATGAGTTTTTACAAGTCATACTTTCAGTATTTTCTCTACTTTCTAAATGCTAACACACACATTTACACAAAAGGTATTGTGCTTATGATATTACAATATACAAGTATTTGTATAAATAGCAGAGAAAAAAAGAAAGGATTGTTATTATTCGTTATGCATGTAGGACCTGTCAAAAATAACTTTTACAGGATTGTTACACATAAGTGCATAATGGACACTAATAAAATATTTTAAGAGAATAAGGGCATCATGGCTGGCCACCCCAGTTTTGTGCCAACCGCTATTCACAACAAGTAGCTTTCATAACAATTTTGAAATCAAGGAGACACAATGGACACTGAGTATTCCTCACTATTTTTCCAAACTGAATGCAGTTAATATTTATATTTTATTTATGCTATGCCCAAAGCTCTCTCGATAGGAAACAAAAATATAACTTGAAGGCAACTTTACTCAATAAAACGCCAAACTAAGCTGCAGAACATTTCACTAATCTGCCTTCCAACATTCAACAAATAGAGAAGTGAGGAAGGATGTATGACGCTTTGATTAAAACACTGGACTGAAATGCAGGACTGAAACTAAATTCAACTCCAGGCTCTGCCAGTCTCCCCGCATGACCTCTGGCAAGTCACTTTATACCCCATCTGTAAACTTGGACAATGATACTTACTTTCTCTTCTTGTCTACTTAAATTGTGAGCTCTTCAGGGCAGGGATACTCTTGCTAAGCAAAGTGTTTGTCCAGAGCATGGCATAAAGAAGCCCCAATCTTAGTTGGGAGCCTCTAGATACTATCACAAAAAAACAAACTATCATCACCTATACCAACAGAAGGTTAAAAAAGTCTGGGCCAATTACTGAAGAAAAATCTAGACCATCTACTAGGCCAATTTACACTGATGAACAAGTAGGCTTAGAGCAGTGTATCCCAAACTTGGGACGCCACTTGTGTAGGGAAAGCCTCTGGCGGACTGGGCCAGTTTGTTTACATGCCCCATCCACAGGTTCGGCCAATCACGGCTCCCACTGGCCACGGTTCGCTGCTCCAGGCCAATGGGGGCTGCGGGAAGCGGCGCAGGCCGAGGGATGTGCTGGCTGCCCTTCTCGCAGCCCCCATTGGCCTGGAGCGGCCAATTGCGGCCACTGGGAGTGGCGATCGGCCGAACCTGCAGACGGGGCAGGTAAACAAACTGGCCCAGCCTGCCAAGGGCTTTCCCTACACAAGCAACATCCAAAGTTTGGGAAACACTGGCTTAGAGTATTTCAGACTCACAGGATCTCAGTGGAGAAGCCCTGCCTCCTAACCTCTGAAGATTATGGTGTAGGATAGTCAGCAAACCCAAACCTGTTGATTCCAGCTGCTATAGCAGCACACAAGGTAAAATAATAATATGTTGCATGTACATAGGAGCATCATTCATCAGAAGATCTCAAAGTCCTTTACAAACATTTAAAGATTAAGTTCTCCCCTGCAGAGGGGAACTCAAACTACTCATGTCAGGGGAGGCAGAAGGGGGAAAATGTCAGCTCCGAGGCATGCTCCCCAGTTCCCTGGGATCCCATGGAAACTTTTCCACTACCTCTCCCCACAGCTATATTTTCTAGGTTTTGGGGTGCATGACTGAACAGAGTCAAGTAAAGCTGTACTGCACTACATGCCTGGGGTGACCACATTTTCAAAATAAAAAACAATAAATTAGTCATTGGTGGGAGAGTATTTAGGGGGCAGTTTTAGTGGCCATTAGCAAGATGAGCATGAAGGGGGATGGGGGAAAGAGAGAGAGAGAGAGAGAGAGAGAGAGAGAGAGATCTACCAACCAAGCAATGCCCACTGACACCTCACTCCTTGCCTGGTATTCTGTGGATTTGACTCTACCATACAGGAGGGGACTGGTTTAAGGACTCACACAAAGAAGGTCTGTGATGGTACAGGACAAGGTGTAAATATAGGACAGACCTGCTGGGGGTAAGTTTTTGAGGTGCATGTGCACTCAAACAGCAGTCAATTTCACCAGCTCAGTGGGTGGGGGTTTCCTCTGGTGTCTAGTTGGCATGAGAGTGACAAAAATACAATATTGGTTACTAGGAATGATCACCACAGACATCCTCCCCTCCAGGCACCACATATTTGTCATCTGCTTGAAGTAGTATTGACTCACGTGGTTCCACATCTTCTACTACATCACCTCAAGGCCTGCCAGCATTGCTCCTGAAGGAATTTTAGAAGCTAATAGAATTATTATCCACATAACAAGCAAACCTGAAGGACTCAGCCTGTGACCAGGCTACAATTTTGGGCCCAACTCAAGTAGTTTGATTCAGCAGAGTTCATCGCTCATGAAGTACCTCAGGACCATGACATTCATTTCTAAACTGTAAGCTCCTCAGGACAACACCCACCACTGTCAGTGTTCAACAAATAAATAATGTCCCTCCCAAAAAAACCACAACTCCCCTCTCAAGAGGAGAAAAACAGCACAAATGTTCAGGTTACTCAACTAACACACCATCATACTTTCCACAGCTCCCAGCTAAACCCACCTAAACCTCCAGCTTTCCAGACCAGCCTCTGGTTCCCAGCCACCCCCCAACACTGGCCTTTTCAGTCCATGACAGGTGAAGCCAGTTGCCAAGACTCTCTCTAATCAGCACTCTCCCCACCCTCAGCTGCTCTCTGGTTCAGATTTTGTAAAGGAGGAAGGAGCTGAGGGAGCACAGCTGGTTGGAGGAAAGAGGTGTCACATAGCAGCAGAGTAGTCACCCCCACCTGTCAAAAGGAGGGGACTTAAGCATAAGAACTCTCTCTGAAATACAGGTGGAATATTTGTACTCTGTGTGGGGACAGGAAGGGGGGGGGGGTTGCACTCTCCCACAGCCTATCTTGTAAAGTACTCCACAGCCTGAGAAGTCTGCTTTTTCTGAAGCAGGGATAGTGGCACCTGATTCCCTAATCCTTAAAGGTCTATACCAGGGGTCGGCAACCTTTCAGAAGTGGTGTGCCGTGTCTTCATTTATTCACTTTAATTTAAGGTTTTGCATGCCAGTAATATATTTTAACGTTTTTAGAAGGTGTCTTTCTATAAGTCTATAATAGAAAACTAAACTATTGTTGTGTGTAAAGCAAATAAGGTTTTTTAAATGTTTAAGAAGCTTTATTTAAAATTAAATTAAAATGCAGAGCCCCCCAGACCGGAGGCCAGGACCCGGGCAGTGCGAGCACCACTGAAAATCAGCTCACTTGCCACCTTCGGCACGCGTGCCATAGGTTGCCTACCCCTGGTCTATACACTTCCTTTTTAAAGAATGCAGACCCTTTTCCACCCACATGGGAACTCACCATTTCTTTTTCTATTCCTTTGGAACTGAATAAGGGGTATCTTTCTACTATAAAACACTTCATCTGGAAGCCAAGATACTGTAGATCTGAGACATTCCTCTTGATGGCAACCCTTTACTTATACTGCATTTGGCTAGAATGTGTCTGGGCACTTTTATAATAACTTGTATGTATGTGTCTTATAAGGAAGTCAAATAAACTCACTTATAAATGTAAAAAAATAAATAAAAATAAATAAATAATAATAAAATAAAACACTTCACTCTACTACAAACACATCTTGCTCCACGAGCCCTTCAGCTTCACTTCGGCATTTATGAGCACAAGGACACATTCATCTGCAATGTAACGTTACTGCTACATGCTTCCGAATACATCAACCGTGTAAAAACACTGTAGAACTGAACAATATATTCTACAGTTATTTGCATGTCTATGTACAAGTTCCTCTAATAATGTAATGTGTGCTAAGCAGAGCAGCTAGCTATGATGAAGTACAATAGAAGCTTACACACATGTGTGTATGTTTATTCACATGTGCTTATACACCTATAAATACACTCATTCTGTGGGAGTCAAAACTCTGCCTTTTGATACACTCATACAATTCCACAAGACTCAAATTTGTAACTTTTCAATGGCAATAATAAGCTCTAAAATGGGCTGATTTAGTTTAATATTTGAGGCAAACAATGGGGATTCTGAACAAGCATTAGCTGAATTCTGGTGTTCTATAACAAGTCAAGTTCTAATTTTATGGATTTATTGTGATATTTTAGAAGCATTCTCATAATTTTTAAAAGGCTGAGTTTAAAATATATTGAGCCTAGTTCTAAGGGAATACAGTAGGTGCAGAACTGCCATTTTTAATAGGCTTTTTGCACCTCCTCCCCATGCACTGCTTTATAAATCAAACTCAATTGTTTTTTTGTTTGTTTTTTTTTAATTATAAGAAGCTCAATCTAGCAGAAAGGGCCAAACAGCAATAGACACAAAAATTAGAGGTTCATAATTATTAAAAAGGAACAAAAATGAAGGAAAAAGAAAAACTTCTGTACATGTTTCAATATTTTTGTATAGTAGAAATCCACTGGCTTCCAAGTCTGCCCAAATTTTCTTTTTCTGTAACAGTTTTCTGAGTTTATTTTGTTTACAACTGTATACTTAGCAGAAATATAAACATATAAAACAAAATTATCACTCACTATATATGTTTTTCAATTACAAAATCATAGATGCGACTTTAATATCTGTGAATTGGATAAAGCATGCTCTGAACTGGTACAGTATCTGCCTCAAAATTAATACAAAAAGAAAGGGGAAAGGATTAGTACCAGTTTAATATCCATGCTTGTGGTATTAAAAAGGTCAAGTCGTTTTTACAATAGATACTTAAGGCCAGTCTATACTACAGAATTTAATATGTCAGTAAATTACATATTATTGTACCGTAAGACTGAAGATTTGCTTGTCAAATAGGACAAACCATGGCCCCAACTGACTGTGCCCAGATGCACCACTGCACCAATGCTAAATGCCACTGGCTCCATGCACAGACAAATTGCAAGATAAAGCCTATGTCATCAAAACCATGGTCTGGAACTATATTTCAGCCTCAGAGTCAAATTCACCACTAGCATAAGTAGATGCAACTCTAGTGAATTCATATTCTGTCTACATAGGCAAGACCAAATAATGTTACCACACAGTGTCCTGATATGGCAAATTATGTAATATAGACAGGGGATACTGTGGCCGTGTAACCTAATTTTCAGTTACCAACATTTTATCAAAATAAAAATAAACAGAACTGACCACAATACAAATTATTTTCTTACATAAAGAACAAGGTGAGAAATATAAAAAATAGTAGAGATCAGTAGCAAAGTAGAGAGTTACAGTTTATATTATATATAAAGTTATAATAATGATATTTTTCTTTATCAGTTTACCCCATTTGGTTCATCTTTCCCTTCTGCAACCCAATTTTCTGTTGGGATTCAGGTTATTAGATATGTGCCTAGATTAAAATGACCGGTTGAGCACATGACTGTACAATAACTTGTATCATCTGAGTTCTGCGCAGGATTTTCCAACCTCCTTTCTGCTTAATTTCAGAAATCAGAGCAATGATTAAAAAAAACCAGCATCTGCCATTTCCATATGTGCTTCATGTTGTATTAATTTTCAGCCAAAACTGCAAAAAATAGTTTCAGGGAAATTAAGTCCCCACTGGCCCTTAAATTTTAGATCTCTTTACCTCCAAATCACTGGTCCAAATCCAATCCAGGGCAGTAATGACTTAACGTTTTTACCAACTGAGGACCACTTAGTGGTCTATTGCACTTTGCTAAAAGTCCACAACAGATTTGCAGAAGGAATGGCAAGTATTCAGCTGCACCATTACAATTGAGACAAGGAGGGACTACAGGACAGAATGCACCGGTGAGACTGGCAATGGAGTAAGGTTGCTGGGGTCCCACCCCCGCACCAGTTGGTGAGGACCAAAAGATGCAACTGTGGTGGTACCAGATATTTCTTAGATGGCCTACGTAAAATGATTTTCAGTAGTTTCAATACAGTTTCCTGTGGAGTAGTGCGCACATCACAAACCAGCACCACATTTTCAGAGGATTTAAATGGATACAAACTGAGTTATTGACTCTCACCCCCCCAGAAGTCACTCCTCCAAGTCAGGACTAAGCAGCTATGTGAACTGGGACTTCTGCACCTGTTCCAAGGAGAAACAGGACTTCAGCCTCCAGAACTGTCAATCTGGCACCTTTTACTAACACTAAATTCACAACAAATATATTTTCATACTTAAAACTGTCTGATTTTTACCCATGGCAGTCTGTCAACATAATGAACTCCTGTGATGGACATAACGATGGGAAATCATCTGGGAATATTTTTAATCCCTGCTCCAATAATTTATTCTTGCAGAGGACAAAATTAAATATTACTCCTTTAAACTCTAGCAAAGCAAAATTATTATTTGTCTACATTTTTCTATTGTGCCTGTTCCAAGAGCATCCGAGCACTTTACAGTTTAAACAAACATGAAGGATAAATCTAACATTCGGCCCAGATAGCTTCCTCCTACACAACGATATTCAGAGACTATCCAGGGATATGCGTCTGCACACTCGTGCTCTCTCTTATGTGAATATATCTAAATTTCCTCCTACCTTATTTTTCCCATATGGTTGCTGCTGAAAGAAAGCTAGGCTAATGGAGTGATCTAAAAATAGAAACTGTGCAAGAATGAAAATCCTTGATTTTTATGCACCGAGAGCCTGATCTAAAACCTACTTAAGTCTATTCATGACAATGAGTTTTAGATTAAGCCTTGTTTTCCAATGTGCATTTATCGTACGAGATTCAAATGAGCCCACAAGTGTGTGTTTAAGTTGAAGTTAGCAATTTAAGTGTACGTCATCAGATATTTTGATTGTCCCAATGAAATAAATGCACTTGCTTTTATTTCAATGTGTAAAAGTAAATATACAATATAGCCCTAGCACATTGTTAATAACACAGCAAGTAGAACTGCACAGGGACTGAGATAAGTTGTCATCTGATTTCTGTACAAAATCCTTAGGGGGAAGAGAGGAGAGATGGGAAGCATGGAACTCTTTCTAGTTCCAAGATCTCACACAGATATGTAGACTGTTTGGCGTCAATTTCAATGAGATTGTGCAAAATAAACCAAAACATTAAAATGAACTTCACAACTTGTTTCAACCTCACATTCCTGATCTTCAGAGAACTTTATCATTGCCATACAGCCAAATCGGATTGAGAACTGTGCCAAACCACTAGTGTAGGCAGGTGTAACTTCAACAGAATTACACCCAATTATGCCAACAATGATCTTGGCCCTCGGTCTTCAAAGAGATGTTTGAATTACTTCCTCTCCAAAGTAATTTGTCATAGTCCACTCTAATCTCAGTTGAAGAGATTTTTGTAACAAATAGCTGAAGTTAACAATTGAGTAAGGACAACTTGAGGCAACTGATCAAAATAATGACAGAAATTATAAAGACTGGAAGAGATGTGAGGATCCATGGGTGATTAAACTGTCTAGCTAAAAATTTAAACAAAAAACTTAGAACTGATCTAAACCAAGTTTAGATTAATTCAAAATATACCACTGAAAAATTTTGAAAGTGTGAAAGTTACTTTTATCACGCTCAGATAACTCAAAAGCAGCCACACAATTTGACAAAAAAGTTTCCACTGCATAAAAAGTAGTTTTTCAACTGTAAGTTCCTCCAAGCAGGGACTTTGCTTTAAGTATTTGTAAACTGCCATGTACACCTGTTGTGCACTAAAGAGTAATTTTCCTGAAGTTTCAACTTGGCAAATGGAAACAGGAGGAGTTTATAACAAAAACAAACAGAGCTCCTCTATAACTGCAGCACTGCTACCATCACATCAGAAATTGGTGTTTTACACTAAAGCAGATGGAAGACTTCCCAATAAAAATTAAGCCTACCTACACAGGACAGGCAGAACAATGTTCAGTACTAATAACATGTAAGCACAAGTTTCTAAAAACTTTGTTGCATAATTTATTAACTTTCATACCACAGTTTCACAGGTTAAGACAGAAAGCAACACTGAGATAGCTGAAACACTTCTTTCTGCCATTAGCTCAGTAAATTACATGTCTCAGAGTATTTTTAACTTGAATATACAGTGGAAATAATATTTACTTAAATTCCCCAATCTACAAAGTCATCTAACTGTAGTTTAGTAGAGATATACATCTGCCAAGCATCATAAAGATTTACAGTAAGCAGTGACTTACCAGTACTTCATACATAGTATGTGTGTCACTGACTCAATCTGAAAGTTTGTTTCATTCACATGAAAATTGAGGCTCTCTTTCTTATTTTTTTAATCTGATCCAGAAGGCCAAATCCTCCTCCTCCTAAAAATCAACAAAACTCCCACCAACTTCAACAGAGCAGATTCAAGAGCTTAATACTACTGTACAGAGTTGGCCTAAAGTTTATTAGATTCCCTACAAAAAGCAGAACAGGTGCCATCATGCCCACCACTAGACTGTGAAAAAATTTTTTTGTCCTGCTTCCTTTGAAGGGCTGCTGTATAATAGGGGGATCCCAGCACAGATAGTATCTACTGTTGCTTACAGCTGGCCATGCTATTGAATGAACTGTACTGATTGTCAACATTCAGCTAGAAGTTTCAAGAGCTAAACTGAACAATACATATGTGAAGTATGTACATCTCTAAAAAGTACGAACTTGGTTTACTGCTAACAGAAATAACACTAGCAGCATGCACTATATGCTGTTAGAACTGGTACATACAGCTTTACAGTTGATGGAATTTAGAATTTGCGTTCTTTTTATTTTCTTATTTCTCATGACTTAAAAGGATTAGTTTTAAAGATTCCCTGGAAGAATCTAGAAGTTAAGTGCTACATGTGAAAACAACATTTATGGTAAGCACAGTGTGGGGTTTAAACTTGACAGTTTATCTTTAGGTAAATTATAGAATATAATTACAAAGTAGACAGTAACACTGCTGCACTAAAAGAAACAGCTATAATTACTCATGTAACAGAAGCACTAACCTATGGACCCGATGCTGTAAATCCTTACTCATGTGAAGTCCATGGAACTATTCATATGAGGAAAGACTACTTCAAATAAGTAAAGATTACAAAATTGGGCCCCTGTGGGCCCAATCCAAAACGGACTGAAGAGAGTCAGAATTTTGGATAAGGCTCTACATGCACACTTCTACCAAGTCTGGATTACCACTTCCCTAGTTTTGAGCCATCACTTCAAGGGTTATTTGCATTTTCTTCTTTTAAATCAAGTCAATAAATTGGATCCAAATTATTCTGAGAAAGTCCTCAGCTTTAAGGGCTTAACATCTCAACATAAACATCAGAACATGGCTGTTAGTACAGAGATCGCCCAGTCCAAGAGACATTGCAGTCTTTTTTCAAGCCATTATGATCAGTGGAATCAATGTGTGTATGATTCACTCATATATATTAAACATTCATATTAAAAATTCTTACTGAAACCTGAATTACAAAAAATGCATATTAAAAATAAATAGTTTAGGACCAGATTCTTTCACCCTTGCTCACGTTCTATAGTACTTTAATTTGCAAGTAGACAGACTATGTCTATGGGACTATTTGACAAGTAAGGTACTATTCACCAACAGTCAGAGCAGCGATTCGACTCTGTCATTTTACAATTTTTCTATGGAATTTTCTATTTAGGTGCATTATTTCTTAAATCAATTTTTTGCTTTTAAAACGTAGCTTTTAAACCTCTTATTTCTACCATAAGCAAGATCAAGTATAAAATTCATCCTCTGTAATGCATCTGTGATTTTCAAACATATGAACAAAGAAATCATCCTTTCATTTTCCCAATAGGCATATTCCCATAGTCCTTCCTTTCTATTATTATAACACCACCTTTAGGAATGTTTCAGTTAAAATTCACTAATTTCATAATTTCAAAAAAGATGGTGGTTCTCCTCTCCTCCTAATGTACTTCACTTCCCCTTCTCTATTTTTTACTGTACTAAAAAAGGCAACAACTTGTTATTTTATAGAGATCCATGGCTGATCAGGTTATTGCCCATTAGACGTGGAGTGCCACCCGCTGTGTTGGGACTTCCTGCCTTGTAATAGTACAAAGTGGGTTTAGATCTTCTGATGAAAAGGTACAAAGACTCAGCACTATTACTGCTCATGGGGGGGAGGGGAGGGGAGAGCTTTACTATGTTTTCACAAATTTTCCAGCTCTAATTACTAGCACACCCTTGAAACCAAAGATTGACATATAGCCGGATCCAAGTCATACTTATAAACATGGTGTAACATAATGCCAGCAACTCATATTCACAACAACTTTACATTTGAAAAAGTTGTCTGCTGATTTAGAACCAGACCTCCCAGATGTTGTTGGACATGTGTGGCTCCCATGGTATGTTATAGTCATCAAATCTGAGTGTCACCCCACGCACTGCGAGTTCATATCCAACCCAGGATAGAAATCTGAAATAAAAAAGGGGGCAAGTTGTTCCAATCTACTGCTGTCAAAAGGGGTTGTGGAACCCATTTAACTGGAGGTTTATAAGAATAGGTTGGACAAACACCTATCAGGGATGAGCTACACATACTTGGTCATGCCTCAGTGCAGGGTGATGGACTAGCTATTCTCACAAGATCCCTTCCAGCCCTACATTTCCACGTTCAGCCACAGAAGTTTATCAAGCTTTCATGGTTTGGCAAATGCAGTGCCTACTATCATTGCATCAAGTTTTGGGAGGTGTATATAAATCCCTCTCATTCCTGCTGAATCACTGGTTTTCTTACAGACTCATCATTGTTCATGTTCAAAGACATCCAACAGTATTGATTGCCATGTTCCTACAAACTGCCCTACCTTGAAGCAATGGAATGGCAGGTGGTATTCCTTTGGAGAGGAGGCAAAAATGCCAGTATACACACCTCAATTCATCTACAAATTAGTGCTCCCTGCCCTACTCTGATCTGGGTGTTGATGATCACAACAACAACTATGTTGCAGAAGCAATTTAGAAGCATCAAACTTGGACCTCAGATATGTTATATGAAGCACCTTGGTTCATGTTTTTACCATGTCTACAAGACACATGTCAATCTCCAAGGTGTTTTTCTGACCTTTTTTCCCCAGGACCTGTTTGTTGGCTCTCTCTCCCCCCATATACATACATATACACACACACAATCTTAAGCAAGATAAAATTTACAAATAAAAAAATCCCACACATCCCATAATATAGACCATGTCTGTAGAGAAACCATTTAAGAAAACAAACAGATTATAGACACTTTTGAACTATTACTGGGAAATCACAATTAGTGTATTTCCATCAGTTATCTTTTATCTCTGATTGGAAATGAGCAACAACAAAAAAAGTAATAATTCTGGAAGTATATTCTGAAATTACAGATACTAAAACAGAGAAGCACACACACACAAGCAGCTACCTACGTGGGAGACATTCAGTTGAGTTTGAACAGTACTGGCTGCTGAACAGACAACTAAAACATCAGCCCTTGTTGAGACCTGCACCATACAATATGTGTTAACACTTACTGCTGCTTTTGTGGTGGTATATTGAAGTACACTGGTGTTCCTTTGAAACACGGAGTATCTGTACTTCAAAGGTGAAAACACACAAATATAGCAGATGGGTCAGAAACTATTTTGCACCTGACACACCAAGTGTGTGAAGCAACAAAAACTGCTGATGCCATTTTAAACAATGAAAAATGGCTATTAGATGACCAAGAGGACAATCCTTCATACAGCTACATAATAGCAGCAGGTTTGGTAGTGGGAGTCTTGTTTTTGATCCTTGAACTCTTTTTTAAAGTTCTACTGTGGTCTAGGAGCCGTCACAAAGGTGAGACTTTCAGCCTTCAGAGAAGGAAAACATGAAATGCTCTCTCACATGTTACAAATGGCAAGTTCTGCCTCCATCTCAAGGAAGACTGCCTGTCTGCAAGGTAAGTACAGCTCCTAAAAACTGGGATGTGACGAAACAAGACAAAAGACAAACTAAAACGATATGACTTGCAAGAGTTTTAAGGAACTCATAATAGAGCCAAAGTAATGGCCTTGTGGACATGAGGGCTCCATCAGCCTACACGGGAAGTAAAGAAAAACCCATATCTGGCTGGCTGGGACCTTCTAAGTTGTATCGTTTGGGGGCAGAAGTAAAATTGTATTACTTCATATAAAAATAGGTCAGGTTTAATTTCTTATTCAATAAATAAATATCATTACTAAAAAGACAAATCTGATCTTTGTCTGAAAGAGTGAAAAACTACAAAATGCAGGTTTAATCTATTAACAAAGATTGTGTCTACACTAGAAAAAACAAGAATTGTAATTTTCCACTAGTGGAGCCCCACTGATGGTACAAATGGGTGGGACATGATGGCAGTAAAAATATCCTACATTTTCCACCATTGCTACCACTGGTGATGCTGCAACAATTCTGAGTTACAAGTCCCAGATTTGCCAATGAATATGCAGTGTCATTTACAATGTGTGTAGTTTTCCTTCATGTACTGCTAACTAGTCTGAGGACAGTGAATAATCTGTGACCAAACTGAATAATAATTGATTGTAACTTTTATGCCTTAAAACAGTTGTCTTCACTTCTACATTTTCAGAATTGAATACAGTGTCTCCCAATTTGGGTTTTTTATTTTTCACATACAGTTCAATAACCAAGCATTTGAAGTCACTTAAACAGGATATATGATAATATTGAATACTACACATTGTCTCACATGCCAACTGATGACAATTTTAATTCTGTATGAATAGCAGACGGTTACTCAACTACAAGTGAAGCTTTTCAAATAAATATATTTATTTCACAATTTCTATGGGTACAGTACATAGTTAAAGACATGACCCTGCAAAAAAGTAAGGATGGACTTAATTATACACACATGAATATTCCCACTGCAGGATCACTGTGTTAGATGTTTACCTTATTCACCTATCCAACACTGCACATCTGGGGAGACAGCATTAGTCTGTTCAGAAAGAACAGAACTTCTGCTTAAGCCTAGTCTACACTTCAAAGTTTCTATACTGGAGATCTTTACCTGCGAAAGCTTCCTAGTGTACATGCAGCTTATACCAGCAAGAAAGCCCTTTTGCCAGTTCAGTGTATTCCAGTTTGGTGAGTGAAATAAACCATATAGGCAAAAGCACTTTTATGCTGGTATAACTGCTTCTACGATAGGGCTTTTGCTGGTACAGAAATGACACCCAAAAAACAAAAAGGAAAACACTAACATTTCCCTGACACTGCTATACCAGCAAAAGTTTCTATTGTACCTCTGGCCTTAGATAGATTTCCACATCCACATTTTAAACACACCAACCCCAAGATTGTTTATATAAAAAGAGAATGTTAACATTTTACACACACACACACACACACACAGGGGGAGACTGGGGAAAATGCAAACTCCCCCCCCACCCCCCATCAATTAGAAGAAAGGGGAAACGAAGGGATGCAACACATTTTCTTTTTTTGGTCAGAGAAGTGTTATGCAATTTTTTTTCCTGTAGATATAAAATTTAAGAAGAAAATCCTGGATGTGTTTAAACATAACAAAAATTTAAAGTATCTCTATAGTTATCTCATTGCTTTATAGGGCAGGAGAGCAAAGCCATTTTCAAATGACTATCATGGAAACCTCTACAGTATTCTTTTGATTTACAGATAAATTAATATGGTGTAAGCTCCAAACATACACGTCCTTAAAAAGTGGGATGTCTAATCAGGAGCAATGTAAATACAGAATCTCTAAGGATATATATTATATTATTCTTTCTACACTTAGTCATCGCCACTCTCAAAGACCCAGTTGTCAATATGACCATCCCTCACTGCTTAGGGTAAGCTGCTGCTAGACTTGTACTTGCCTACCAAATTAATATTTTCTCAACACCATATTTCGCCAGTTTTATCATAGGGCCCCCCAAAAAATCCTGCTATCAGTCACAACTTTCCCTCCACCCATTAGCATGCATAAGGTATCTAAAAAAAAAAATCCAGATATCAAAAAATAGCAATGCTGCTTCAATATAGAGACAATGGAGTCAAAGTATTGCACAGTTTTTTTCCACGCAGCACTTCAAGGACACATCACAACTCAGCCTCTTTCAGAAATCTTAGAATGAGCAGCTGACAAGGGGGAAAAAGATTGACTGTTTTCTATTTAGACTAAAGTTAGACACTAAAAAATGTGAGATATTAACAAACGTCTCTTATTTTCGGGAAGGGAAAATTTAATATTTCTTTATGCCCATATGGCTCAGAAAATGACCTACCCACAGGCATGCTATGCCAGTGAAGAGTACTGAAGAACTCAGTGCTCCAGATAAAAATTTGACAAATTTTCCAATGGTGACGTGGGGAAAAAAAAATACCTTTTCATACAAGTCTACATAATAGCAGTATCTTGGGTCTTTCTGTAACACAGAACTAGACAACTATGCAAACTTAAGTGGGCTGTTTGCGTGATCTGTATCACACTTCATTACAAAGTAAGCTAAAACCACAAAACTAATTTCACTTTGAACCTCAAAATGCACTTATAAAAGTACTACTGCAGCATTCTGGATGATTTCTGTATCTCTACTGTAAGATGGAGTGTTTTGGACTACTGTTGTAGAATACTGCAGGATACAGTACTGACAACCCCACGCATTCAAAAATTATGGGTCAGGCCCCAAAAAAACATGAGACTGGCTTAAAAAAAAAAAATCACAAGATTTTAAAAAAATAGTAATTGTGAGCTCTCTTCATTTGCCTTCTTGGTTTTGAGCCTTTAGGACAGTCTCAGGTCACATTTTTCAGCTTGTCTCTGCAACCATGAGGGCTAAAATTTTGTATTTTTATTTTTAAATAATGAAAGCCGAGATCATATATTTAGAGCACTGCAGGAACTCGGACTTTAACAGACTCACAAAATATCATGAGAGTTGGCAAAACTAAGTATGTATATTTGGACTTGAAAATATTAGATTTTTTAATTGGAGAATGTAGATAAATACTGATTTCACCATACAAACACAAACTGAGGAAAAATATTTCCATTGATAATCAAATATACAGATATGCAAAGTAAGAAAAATGGTGCTTGAGAATTTATTGCACTTGATTTAAGGTGATTTACTATGTATATTTTGACATATTGCCAATTTGTGTTTTAACAGTTATAAAGCTTTAGCTTTTTTAATCTCAACACTCAATGTCATTAAATAATTTTTCTCTGATGTCCCCATTGTCTGAACCCCCCATAATTTCCCACAACTGTGAAAATTTAAATACATAATAGAAAAAAGTGCTTAAAAATAAACATTTTAAATATAATTTTGGTGGATAATATTAATAATTCTGCCAAGCCTATTTTAAGGGCAGACTATAATACAGTACTTTCTGGGGACAAATTCTGCCCTGGTCTGGAGGGTCACTGCAGTTCCTGGACACAGCTAATTGGGGCAGTGTAAATAAAGAGTACTCCACTGGAAATAAAGAGTCCACTATTATTCTTTCTATACTACCCACTACCACTTTCAGTGACCCAGTGTCAATATGACCATTGCTCACTCCTTTAGAGCAAATTGCTGGACATTAATATTAAACTTGTACTTACCTTAGGAGAGTTTAGGGATCCAGGCCTATGCAGATTCATTGACAAAGTAGATCCCCCATTCCATTCTCTTGCCAGGGCCAGACTCAACAACTGCCGAGATCTATACATTCTATGAATGGGCAAGCTGTTCCCCGCACCTGCCTAAGAGCTAGGGGCAAACATGCTCCCAACAACGTAGAATGGGACTGTAGAATATTGTACACAAGTGCTACACACTTCTATGTGCCACTGAGGAGCAACCACACTGGATCACTTCAGTTATTTTCTCCCAAAAAAAGGAGAAGAAAAAGTATTTTCTTTATTTTTTAAATATCCTTTGAGTCATGCTCTGCCATAGGGTCTAAAGAAAGAGCAGCCCTTCTTAAAATATATTTGAATGTGCTATGTTCTGTTTCTCTTAGAAGGCAGGATTTCCCCCATTACCTTGAAATTGATTAAAAGAATATTTTTAATACATTTCTCAAAGCTAAACATGATGTAAAAACGGGTTTTATAGTACTCTATGTGGCTAAATACCTGGAATTTGCTTCCTTAGGTATTTAGTTTAAACTGGAGACCCCCATTCGGCAAACACTCCAGCATCTGTGTAACTTTAATGGGACTATTCACGTAATTAAAGTCAATAGTACTACTCACATAAATAAAGTTATTCAAGTGGTTAAACATTTGTAGTATGGAAATCACAAAGAGAGAATTAGTATATGTGCATAGATTGTATTTCTATCTGTATCTAACAGTGTCAAACAATATTTTAGAATTTTAAAAATGCAATTTTGATTAAGCTTCATCATTGGTGCCAATACTGTCCCAGGAGTTTTTTATTGGGGGGAGGGGGAGAATGAAAACTCCTCTTTCATAACTATCACACCTTCATTTTTTTAAATTCATGTTTTCAATGGAACTAATAACATCTTTTATACAGTAAGGCAGTGTCTTTTAAATGGCACTGCCATGTCACACAGACATCTTCATATACCAATGCCAGTACAGACCTGAGAACAGTGTTTTGCTTAGCTGCTGTACTGCTGAATTATCAAAAGAGAGAGAACAAATATTCTTCTCAAATGTTTTGCCAAAATAACGCAAGTTTTTAAATTTCTGGCAGATTTAAAACCAAATTTTAAACTATTCACAACAGAGTAAGCCTCATACCATGAAAATAGGGTATTTTGGGTTTAAACTCAGAACTAAATCATTCCATCAAAATATAAGCAGAAAGTGGGAGAAATCTGAATGGATATTGACAAAACCAGGCCAGTACATGAGGAAGGGCTGAGAACATGAGCTCAAGCAAAATCATTCCCCACTCCAGGATCTGACAAAGAACCTCCATGAAAACATTGCGGGTTCAAGGCTCCCAACCTTTAAGGAGCATGGCCAGGTTGAGGAAAAAAAAAAAAAGGGAGGGGGGGTGGAGCTTATATTGAGCTGCTGTCCCTAGCCTAAATGCAGCTAGTCAAGCAGCAAAATATTTTGCAAAAATAGGGAGTTTATCATCAAGTTTTAGAAAAATGTTGATGTTCTCTCATTAATAAAAATATCTCAATACTGCATTACTCCATGATTACACAGGACATATAAGAGTACTGTCCTTACATTTTTCTCCTATTCTCCACCTGTTATGGAAGGAGTTACATTAAACACTCCAATAATGATAGTTACTTTCTTGGATTCCTGAAAAGACTAAACTAGCCAGAAAAATTAAACTGATGGAATTTTATTTAAAAACCTAGGAACTACCTTCCTAGTTAAATGGACGTGCCTTAATAAACCTAAACTGAAACATGTACATATTTTATGTTATTGAATATTGTAATGCACTTGGAGGCATGTGACCAAGAGCAATATACAGACCTAAAACAATAAATGAATAGGAAATACAGCCTGACAACATCCCAATGCCAAATGAGTCACTTAACATCAGACAAAGAGTTTAGTCATGCTCTGGTTTATTTACTCGAATACCACATCGTTTTCAAATGGGTCAAACAGCAGGGCAGGACATCTAGTGAACTATTCAACAGCCTGATCCTGCACCGAAGTCAATGGCAGAATAGACATTACAACAATATGATCAAGATTGGCCCTATCATTTCACTTAAGGGCCTGATTCTGCACTGCATACTCATGTAAAATTCCCACTGCACAGCTCATTTTAAAAAAACACTTCTGTCCTTAAAGCTACATTATTCACATCTTTTCTTTTATATAGAGTCTGTCACTCGTCAGTTTGACTAGGTAGTCAGATGTCTGAACACTGCTCAGTTTCTTGCTGAAGTTCTCTGGCTTCATTTTGTTACATAAACACACTGTTATTCAAGCATAGCAGAAAGGATAAAAAAAGATATTAGTTAATTACATCACTTGTGTGCATATCTTATGTATTGACTTTTAACTCTCTCAAAATACACATATACATAAACTTTATGGAAATAACAGTGTTAACTGGTAATTCACAAATGTGACCCTAAGGAATGTTTATAATGCAGCTTTTTCATGTGATAGAGGAAATAATTTAACTAAATAAAAAAATGCCTATTTGTTAAGCTGTACACTCCCTTTATTTATAACAAAGCGTTTTAAATTAACATCTTCAAAGTCCCATAACATATATAGAGTATTTGAACCAAACAGTACATCTGATGTTAAATGTATGCCTTAACAAACCTTATACAAAAGTGAACATACCTCAAAAGGAGTGGCCCATAGTAGCATGGCAGTCAAGGCCTCGAAATGTAATAAATGCCTGAATTTTCTTTCATCTATCTAAAATACCCATAAGATTGTAATACCAAGGATGTCAGAGAAATAGCTCTGCTCCAGGCCAATTAATGTCCAGTCAGGACCACAAATTAAATAAATGTTCCAAAAAATGTTCTGTGCACGAAAACTATACATACAAATGGTTTATCCATACATTGATACCATAAAGATAGGTTATTTAATTAAGGCACAGAACATATTTACAGATTTTGAGAAAGGAAAATATTTAGGCTCTGACCCTGCAAAGTTCTCCACATGAGTGGATCCCTGTGCAGGGCTCACTCCATATTGGTGTCTTACAGTAATATTTTAGTTGCCAGAGACATACAAGTTTAACCAGTTAATCACTGGTTAAACTTGTATGTCTCTGGCAACTAAAATAATCACAACATTTTCTCACAAATAGTTTCATTATTATTCACATTTTCTAATGCTCTGTTATTTCAGTCTGTAAAGATCTGCACCTATCTTAAGTAATTTGTTAGCACAGCAAAGATGTATTAATTTATTAGACCTAAAGTACAAAATTTGCAAAGTTTACATGTGAGAAGTCAAGTGTAGGTAACTGACTGATAGACATGAACAACTAACCTATAAAGCAAGCAGAGGAAGAAGAAAGCATTATCCATTTATTAACTGATTATTAATTTTACTTGTAAAACATCTGTCTCGTATTTAGACATCTTGTGTACAGTTTTGCTCCTTACGCCACACATTTCAAGAGACCACAAAATTAAGTACTTAAAATCACTGACAGTGACCAGTTTACTGTACATTCCTTATCTGAGGAAAGCAATAATGTATAATTTCCAAAGAATAAAAATAACAAAAGATAAATTCCTATGCAACCATGTGATTCAGCTGCAACAGCCTGTTGAGACAATAATCTCAGATAGAAAACTTAAATGTGATCTTGTTAGAAACAGATTCACATACATGGAAGTACGGTAAGTTAGCAAATTAATATTTCAAGTATGCCACACAGAACACTTGAATTTGTCAGCCACCCTGTACAGCTAATTCAAAGTACCATTTCTTCTCCAGTATTTGCAAGCTATTTACTGGCCATTAAGTAGGAACCAAGCCATTATCTTGCCCTACGAGATCACAATATAAGTATAATTACAGCAAAATGTTTCAGAACCTGAATCCACATCCCTTTCCAACTTCCCCAAGAAGCAACCACCACCAGCTCTCATTACTTTAAATCCTAAACCCTTTTCAGGGGTGCACATCAAGCTCAAACCCCTTTTAAATGCAAAGCCCACAGCATACATCCATATTTAATTTCAGGCTTTTGGCCTGAGAAGTAGGGATTTTTCAAACTCTGGGGCCTGCCTCCAGAGTATCTGGACTTTCAGTATTGCAGCTCTGAATGTGACACTGAATAGAATATGGGAGGAACCTCTACAGGCAGGCTGCAAAAAGGCAATTCTAAGAGCCACGTTTTTTGGAATCACAAAGTACTGGAACATATTTTCCTGATTTTAAAAGCACACTTTTATCTTCGGCAATATTTTTTGTCGCTTGCCAAGGAAAAATGGTAGGGTAGAGATTTAGGGAGTGGCCAAGATGAAAATCTCAGGTTTTTCTATTTCCCACTGTAGGCAGGTATGGCTGCATATTATCAAGTGCCAAATCCACGCATACAGTAGCTTGCCACACCACAGCATTGACACAAATGCACCCTGTGAAAAGATTCATCCCTAAGGAGTCCTGAGGTTTCTCGGTTACAGATTGAGAACTTTATCACATACATTCCTTTAATTACATTCCCTAAGGCCTGCACATAGCGCACACTCCCCCCCCCCCCCAAAAAAAAAAAAAGCAAGCACAGGACACTAATAAACTGCCAGCCGGGCTGCCCTCTTCTCCCTGCTGGGATGTCTTGCAACAGAAGGAAAAGGCTGCAGGGAGGGCCTCGCCTACTCAGCACTACAGAGCGAGAGTGAGCTGCAAACTTTTTGTTTATTTAGGGGAGCCCCAGCTAATGCAAAATGAAACTTGCTAAGCATTTGCCTACCTGGTGTAAATCTGCAACAAGTGCATGCAGGATCCGGGAGCACAGACCTGGCCGGACTGGGCACAATTTTTCCCTTTTGGGGGGGCGTCGATGGTGCAATTTAAATACTAATTTATTACAGAACTGCCTTTGCTCGGTCCTACTTTACTTACAGTACAGATCTCATCCTGTAAACAAATATCGCTCCGCCAGGAAACATACTCCTCCCTCCCCTTCCCCCATGCAATACCCTCCCCTAAGCAATTGCACTGGGAGCGAAGAAGGAGTGGTGGAAAGATCCACCCACCTCCCCACACACTTTGCAACCCCACACTAGGAAAGGTTCCGAGAACCTGGAACTTACCTTTTGCATGATCCCCCTTTGGGCGCCCAGTCTGGTGATCGGGGGAGAGGTTGTTGGGGGGTTTCTTTCTTGTAATCTCTGATGCAAAATCCCAGTGTCAGCAAATCGCTGTCAAATTATTTTCTTGCAAAAGAAAAAAAAAAGCAGAAGCAGAAATGGGCGGAGGCTCGAGGAGGCGAGCGGATCCCTCCGCCGAGATGGGTCGGGCCCTGGGGTTGCGAAGCAGGAAGTAACAAGGTGTCAGCAGCAGCGATCGCCCTGAGCCCCCCTCCCAGGCTGCCGCGCAACCCCCCGCCCGCAGCCGCCCCGGGGCTTTCGGTGCAGGGACGGGCCAGGCCTCGCGCTCGGGCTGGTCCCTTCCCGGGGAGCCGGGCTGGGCTCTGCCCAGCTACCCCCTCAGGGCTGCAAACTCAGCGCAGGTGCGGGCGCCTAGGGACCCTGGGAGGCGGGCGGGGAGTTGGCAGCTGCGCCCCCCTGCTTCTCGGGGGGCTGGACGGGGCGATGCTGGGGCTGCAGCTTGCCACGCTGCTCCCGGGCTGAACGCGAGGAGGCTCCATTGAAAGAGGCGCAGCGAAGCGCTCCTGGCGGGGGGGCGGGGGCACTGCCTGAGACCAGAGTCCCGGGGAGGGGGCGCCCCCCGAAGCTGGGCAGGGCTGGCTTGGGGGTGGGCGCGCTCACCCTCTCCTGGGCCTGGGAGGTGGCGAGGCCGGGGGCTGCTAGGACGCCCTGGGAGCTCTGGGAAGAGTTTCCCCGGCCTCACACGCCATGACTGCACAGCGTGGGGGAGGGTCACACACAGGGAGCCGCTCTCCTGGGCTGGCTTGTATTGGTGCAGCGCGCCCCAGACCTGAGCCTCTCTCTGCCTCGTGGCTCCGCCCCCGGCGCGGGGTGTGTTGGCTGCTGGCTGCGGGAGGGAACTTCGCTCACTGCGGCCGCCGCCGCCGCCGCTCCATTTTGGCGAGCGAGCGAGCGCGCGCACAGGTGGAGGCGTCGTGCCCTCAGCAGGGGCTGCCACGCGCCGGCCGGCCGGCTTCGCCCTCGGCCCCGGGGCGGCGCCTGCATTTCGGACTCATTGTTAAGGCTTTTTGCCCTTTTTTTTTTTTTGTAAAGATAGTGGAAGCTGCACCAAGTTGCTCAGCGGGCCAGCACTCCTCTGAATCAGGCCTGCAAGTAGCCACCACACCCGGGGGCAGCGAGTTGTATTGGCCCATGGTGCCTGGGCTCCAGCAATATTCAGGGCCCAGGAGTCCTGCTCCACCAATGTTTGGGGCCATGTCTCTCCCCCAGCCCTGCCTGCCACCCCCACGCGCCTCCCTCAAGTATTCCCCAGCCCCCTCTTGCTGCCCCAACTCACTTCCCCCAGAGCCTGTAGCTCATGCTGACTCTGCTCTGCCAGCTCCTGGCATCAACTGCTGCCAAGAGTCCTAGTGCCCCCATCCATAAATGGCAGGGCAGGCTGCCCTTATCCTGCCCTTCCACCCTAGCCCTGAGCCTCTCCAGTGCCCCAAACCCCTCGGGCCCGGCCCGAGCCCTTATCCCCCTGCACCCTGATCCTCTGCCTCAGCCCTGAGTCCCCTCTGCAATCATGAACCCCTCAGTGCCAGCCCCACAGCCCTCACCCCTGCACCCCCTCCTATCCCCAAACTTCCTCCCAGAGCCTGCACCCCTCCTGCACCCTAATCCCCAGCCCAGGGCCTGCATCCCAGACCTCCTCCCCCCACCCAAACTCCCTTCCAGAGCCTTAGGCAGGTGGGGGGGGGGAGTTTGGGGGATGGGTTCTGGGCACCACCAAAATTTCTACAAATCTGCCACCCCTGACCACACCTTTTCCTGGGAAGCATTAAGTCCTGCTCTGCATGCACCGCATTCTCTTGGTGGGGGGAGGGGGTTGGTCACTGGGCACAGGTTTCATGCGGCACTTCCCTATTGTTATGAATATTTTGCAGTGTGTCCGTAGGTTTAAAGCTGTCAGAGCCCCAGAAGCGGCGCCAGGGTTTCTGGCGCCCTAGGCAGAATTCAGGGGGTGGCATTTTGTGCGCTCCCCACAGGGCGCACAGGAGCTTCCAGTTCCATTCCCATCGTGCCGCTGAAGAAGGACTCTCCACCGAAATGCCGCAGGCAACAATGGCAGTCATTGAGCTGCTCAATTGCCTGCCGCTGTTTTCCGCGGCACGTCAGCAGAAGGTCCTTCTTCGGCGGCGCAACAGGAGCGGAACCTGAAGCTCCCATGTGCCCCGTGGAGAGCGCACAAAATGCCGCCCCCCAAATCCTGGTGCCCTAGGCAACTGCCTAGGGTCGCCTAATGGAAGCACCGGCCGTGCAGCAGAGGTGAAAGTAAGCTGGTACTGAGATGGGTAAGAAAAGGAGACTGCCTGAGGGAGGGAGAAGTCTGCCCCCTGCATAAGAATGGTTTAAACTCAGCTGTTCCCTGAGTGGTTCAGCCCTCCGGTTAGGAGTGGTTTCTGGCATCCTTGTTAATTTCACTCACGGTAGCTGAGAGGAGTGGGGAGTGTGTGTTTGACCATGGCAGGGGCAGTCCTTGTCTGCCCCCCGGGATGAGGGGATCTTGTCTCCAGTACTAACATACACAACAAATACAAGCATTTGGCTGCACAGCTTAAATCCAGAGCTAATAAAAGCAGGTGGAAGGGGAAAACTCACTGTCACATTGGTTTCTCATCTCCTCCCTCTCCCTCCTCCAGCCAGGCTGCAGACAAGGCTCTGCATTCCTCTCTCCCTCTCCCCGCCCCCCAGCAGGGGTTCTCCTCTAGGCTCTAGCTTGCAGGGTTAGAAGCTGTTTCTGGCATCCTTGTTAATTTCACTCCCAGTTGGTGGGGGGGAGGGTGTGTGTGACCATGGCAGGGGCAGGGGCAGGGGCAGTTCAAAATATATTAATAATTAAAAAAAGTTCTTTTCTGCCCCCTGGATGGTATATCCAGGGAAGGCAATACAAAAGAAGCATAATCTAATTGTGTGGACCGCAGTATACTTGGGGGTTAAGAGTAGGCCGTGGAGAGTCAAGACTTCTGACTGGATTATTTTCCCAGCTTTCCAAGCGACTCATTAAAGGATTTACCCAAGGTGACAGGCCACAATTTTCAGAAGTGTCCACTGATCTAAGTTTTCAATTTTGGGTGCCTGTTTTGAGACATCTGGGGTCTGATTTTCAGAGTTGTTTGGAACCTGCAGCTTCAACTGACTTAAAACATGAGTTGTGGGCATTTATCACCTCTGAAAATCAGGCCTTAAGTATCAAGTTGAGCATCCAAAATCAGTAGCTGAGCTAATGCGTGGGAGGCATGACAGTCTGTCCCCCTCCCATCCCCTGGCAGCCTTTTGGTATATGTGTGGCACCTTTTTAAGCATATTATACTGTTAGGATTGCCAATTTCTAGTCGCACAAAACTGAACACCCTAGCCCTGCCCCTTCCCCAAGGCCCCACACC
Organism: Mauremys reevesii; assembly: GCF_016161935.1. Lineage (NCBI taxonomy): Eukaryota > Metazoa > Chordata > Testudines > Geoemydidae > Mauremys > Mauremys reevesii. The sequence continues at coordinate 34,588,516 of NC_052625.1, forward strand.
TGCCCTTTCCCTGAGGCCCCGCCCCACCACATTCCCCCTCCCTCCATGGCTCGCTCTCCCCTACCCTCACTCACTTTCACTGGGCTAGGAGTTGGGGTGCGGGAGGGGGTGAAGGCTCTAACTGGGGGTGTGGGCTCCAGGGTGGGGGCCAGAAATGAGGGGTTCAGGGTGCGGGAGAGGGCTCCGGGCTGGGGCACGGAGTTGGGGTACAGAAGGGGATGAGGGCTCCTACTGGGGGTCCGGGGTCTGGGCTAGGGATGAGGGGTTTGGAGTGTGGGAGAGGGCTGTGGGTTGAGGCAGGGGGTTGGGATGTGGGAGGGGTGCTGGCTCTGGGCTGAGGATGAGGGGTTTGAGGTGCAGGAGGGTGCTCCGGGTTGTGGGGGGGATCAGAGCTGGGGCAGGGGGTTGGGGCAGGTGTGTGGGCTTACCTCAGGTGTCTCCTGGTCAGCGGGGGGGCTAATACAGGCTGCCTGTCTGTCCTGGCACCACACTGCACACGCCCTGGAAGCAGCCAGCAGGTCCAGGTCCTAGGCGGGGGTGCCAGAAGGCTCCACACGCTGCTCTCGCCTTGAGGCACCCCCCCAGCTGCCATTGGCCAGTTCCCGGCCAATGGGAGTGCGGAGCCAGTGCTCCAAGTGAGGGCAATGCATGGAGCCCCGTGACCCCACCCCACCTAGGAGTAGGGTGACCAGACGTCCCGATTTTATCGGGACTGTCCCGATATTTGCTTGTTTGTCCCGTGTCCCGACCAATGTTAGGTCGGGACACTGGACAAACAAGCAAAGGCTCCGGAGCCCGAAGGGCTCGCGCCCTCCCCTGCCCCGACTCCGCCCCCTCCTTCCCCCATTAGATCCTTCCACAAATCCTCGCCCCCATCCCCGCCCCCTCACTGCCCCATTGTCTCCCTCCCCAAATCCCCGCCTCTTTCCAAGCATGCCATGCCCAGGAGACTCAGGGGAGTGCGGGGCCGGGGTGAGTGTGAGTCTGGCCTGGCCCCGAGCAGGCAGGACTCGGTACCTGAAGGGAGAGTAGGGGGGCGGCCCGCGGGGCCAGGCGGCGGCTGTTCTCCCCACCTGGGCAGCAGGACTCGGGAGCAGCCGCTGCTGCAGCTCCCACTGCCGCGGGGGGAGGAAGCGGCCAAGCACGTGGCGCTCAGCGGCAGTGGGAGCTGCAGCAGCGGCTGCTCCCGAGTCCTGCTGCCCAGGTGGGGAGAACAGCCGCTGCCTGGCCCCACAGGCCACCCCGTACTCTCCCTCCAGATACCGCGCCTGAGTCCTGCCTGCTCGGGGCCAGGCTGGACTCACACTCACCCCGGCCCCGTGCTGCCCTGAGTCTCCCGGGCCTCCCTCCAGCGCTTGCGGAGGGAGGAGGAGTCGGGGGTGGGGGATTTTTTTTCTCTGCCGCCATTTTTTCCCCCTCTGCCCCCGCCCGGCCCCCCCCCCCCCCCGCGTCCCGATATTTGACCTGGGTGATCTGGTCACCCTACCTAGGAGCCAGATCTGCTGACCGCTTCCGGGGCGCAGCATGGTGCCAGGACAAATAGGGACTAGTCTGCCTTAGCGCCCCAGCACCGCCAACCGGACTTTTCATGGCCCATTTGGCAATGCTGACCAGAGACACCAGGGTCCCTTTTCAACTGAGTGTTCCGGATGAAAACCAGACACTTGGTCACCCTATATTGAGAGTGGCAGACTTGTGAGGGGTCTGATCTACCCTGCACTAAATTTGCTGTGGCACAAACAACCTATCTGGGCACACCCTGATGTTCATTAACAGTTTGTTGAAAAAGTCCTCTTTGAAACTTGGATAGATGAAATTGCATTAACAAACTGGTAATGCACAGCAGCAGGCTGGACACAGTGCAGAGGCCTTTGCATGGGACCATGCAGCTGGAGGGCCTGGCCTGGTGAGGGCACTCTGGTGGAGCTCACAGCCTGACCCATGCCTCTCTTGGATAATGGGGTGAGCAGCAACCAGGTAAGTGGCACCCCCCGCCCCTCATCGGCTCCCTGCCCTAATCCTCCTGCCCCTCTCCACTCATGTCTTACCCCCTCAGCTACCCTTGCACCTCTAAGATCCTGTCCTCCGTTTCCCCCCGTCGTAATCCCCCATCTCATTCTTCTTGCCATCTCTTCTCTACCTCTACCTAGTTGGCTGGCTCCACTACTATTCAAAATACATGAGCTTTTTTCAAACCATGTGGGCTGTTGCTCCTTTTGTCTACATGCAGTTAACCAATGTTCAAAGCTTTTAAGGTCAGAAGGGTCATTAGATCATCTAGTCTGACCTCCTGTATAACACAGACCATAGACTTCAATCCAGTTACCCCGGTATTGAGCCTAATAACTTGTTTGACAAAAGCATATCTTCCAGAAAGGCATCCAGACTTTAAGGAATGGAGAATCTACCACATCCCTTAGAAATTTGTTCCAATGGTTAATCATCCTTACTTTTAAAAATCAATGCCTTATTTCTCATTTGAATTTGTCTGGCTTCAACTTCCAGCCATTGGTTCTTGTTATGTCTTTCTCCAGTGGTGGATTTAGAGTTAGTGTGGCCCTGTCCACAGCTTCATTTTCGGGGGACCCCCTTGGGACCCAGCCAAGAAGAATTCTTCCATCAACCTAGCACGGCCTACACAGGGACTTAGGTCATCTTAATAATGCAACTCAGGTGTGTGGACTTTTTACATCCCTGAGTAACAGCTAAACGGACCTAATTTTCTGTATAAACCAGCCCTCAGAATATGTCTACATTAGAAACCCTACAGCGGCACAGCTGCATTGCTGCAACTGTGCCACTGTAACTCTATAGCGTAAACACTTACTACAGCAATGGGGTTCTTCCATCATGGTAGTAAATCCATCTTTCCAAGAGCCAGTAGCTAGGTCGACAGAATTCTGTCAACCTAGCAGTGTCTACATCGGGGCATAGGTTGCTATAATTACATCACACAAGGAATGACATTTTTCACAGCCCTGACCAACGTAGTTAAGCGGACCTAACAGTAGCCCCTAGGTTAAAGAGCCCATTAGCACCTGATATTTTCTCCCCATGAAGGTTCTCATACTCTAATCAAATCACCCCATAATCTTCTTTTTGATAATATAAACAGAAACATAATTGGGAAGTAATTCAGGGCCTATGGCCTGTTTGTTTCTATTGGGATGAGAAATCAGTAATATTAGGAATATTTTTAACAAAGTCCTGTTTCCCGGAACACAGTAAAAATAAACAACAGCAGGTAGTTTCCTTGCTCATAAATCCCCAGATGTGTCACTCAAGTGAGCTCAGTGTCAAAGAACTCAGTCTGTTTCCTCTCAAGGGCCATGTCTACACTACACAATTATGTCAACCTAACGTACGTTATTAAATTGCTTGTGTGTGTGCATACTTGGCTACTTGTGTCAGTGGTGTGCAATCTTAAACCAGGAGTATTTGTATTGATTGTATTGTGGGACAGCTCCTGAAAGCCAGTAAAAATCGATGTAAGCAACCTTCAACCATGACTCTACGCTGCTTGGAGAGGTAGTGTTACTAAGGGTATGTCTACAATGGAAACTTCAAAGCGCTCCCACGGGAATGCTCCCCCGGTAGCACTTTGAAGTGTGTGTGTGGTCGCACGTGAGCACTGGGCGAGATCTCTCTCAGCGCTCCTGGTAATCCGCCTCCATGAGGGGATTAGCTCCAAGCCCTGGGAGCACAGCTCCCAGGGCTCGGAGCCTGTCTACAGTAGTGCTTTAAAGTGCTCAGACTTGCTGTGCTCAGGTTTTTCACATCTTTGAGACAGCAAGTTAGAGCACTATAAAATGCAAGTGTAGACGAGCCCTAAATCAGGCACTTATGTCTGCAGGTGTCAAATTTAAGTGAAGACACTTGCACAGCTAGGTCGACACAAATCAGATTACATCAACCTAACCATGTAGTGTAGACCAGGCCAAGGTCACACTCAACTTGTCTTCTGGCTTTCTTGCTCTAGCATGCAGGTTCAAATCCAATAACTTACCCCCTGCCTTTGCAATCAGGGAAATGCCCTCAGTCCACAGGGCTTGGGTCTGACTTGTCACCTGCCTTGGGTGGTTCCTCCAGTTTTTGTGGCTGTCTCTACTACATAAAGGAGATTAATTGCTTGTTTCAATTAGTATTCTCACCACCACTTAGGTCTATGACTGTCTTTGAATCAAAGACTCTCTTGATGGCAGCCATTAACATCTTTTTGGCATAGCCTGGCCTTACACTTTTTTAAATCTCAAGTCACTAAACTATAAAATGGGTACAATAATACTTAACAAGGATGTAAAACTACTTAAAGTTTGTAAATTTTCTGGTGAATGATGCTAGGGATGTGAAAATTAGTAGTACTAATGTGTCTGATAATCCAGATGATTATTTTTTACCCTACTTTATTAATGTTTGTAAATCTCTTTGAGATTCTTGGATTAATATGCACTATAGTTCAAATTGTTCAAGGTACGTTGTCTTAATCACTCTTATGCCTCATTTTTTCTACAGTTACAAGAAGCAATACCTAAGATTACTGAAACTGAAAGATTAGAAGATTTTTTTTCCATCTTATTTCCTTTGTGCATCTGACAGCACTTGCAGTATAGTCAGGTTCCTTTTCCCCTGCAACCTCACATGTGTCCTGATCCCATCAGGAACTCCGTGTGGTGTGGGCAGACCCAGGCATAATGGGGCAGTCAGTGCAAAGGACCTATTGACATGGAACTCCTTGCAGTATTAGCTGTCTGTTTCCTCTTTGTGTCGGCCTTTCACACAACACTAGAGGAAAAGAAACTTTTTTTTTTTTTTAAAGTGGAATGTTTAGTTGTCAAATCATAAACTTCCTAAGGTGGAGTGCAGGACAGGACACTTGAGACTACTGAAGTCTTTTTACCCCCAATGACTGTATTTCAGATTAGACACAATGGATGAGATATTCTCTTTTGTTGGACCTGTTGGTGAGAGAGAAAGTTTTTGAGCTTAGACATTGCTTTTCATAGACCTGAAGGAGAGTTCAGTGTAAGCTCGAAAGTTGGGGCTTGGCTACACTTGCAAGTTGCAGCGCTGGTAGAGGCTTTCCAGCGCTGCAATTACACCCCGTCCACACCTGCAGGGCACAACCAGCGCTGCAACTCCCTGGCTGCAGCGCTGGCTGTACACCTGGCCAGGTTGGGGTGTAGTGATTGCAGCGCTGGTGATCCAGCGCTGCTCATCAAGTGTGGACACACACCAGCGCTTTTATTGGCCTCCGGGGAATAAGGAGATATCCCAGAATGCTTTTAACTAAAATTACTCCCTTTGTTTTGTTATGCAGCCTGTCTTTGTTTTGTTGTGAACCTCGGGAGCTCCGTTTCTACCGGAGCTGCTTATCAGCTCCTGTTTGCTGTGATCAATCTGTGAACAATCAAATGAGATCCTCCTCCCTGTTGTGAACAGCTCTGTGGAGCTCCTCCGTTGCTGCTGCTGCTATCTAAAAAACAAACATAGCTCCTGTTTGCTGTGATCATCTGTACCTGGCTGTAAACAATCAAATGAGAGGCAGGCAGGGAAACAGCGGGGAGTCGTGCAGGCTGTTTGCAATTAAGAGTTAAGACTAAGGGGTCAGAAAAATGTTCTGATTTTTCAAGTCAGGAAGCTAAACACACAGTGTTGGCTCCAAAAATCCCCTCTCTCTTTCCCCCTGCTCCCTGTCACACTAGACCCCACTCCACCCCCCTCTTTTGAAAAGCACGTTGTGGCCACTTGAATGCTGGGATAGCTGCCCATAATGCATCACTCCCAACAGCGCTGGAAATGCTGCAAATGTGGCCACACACCAGCGCTGGTAGCTGTGAGTGTGGCCACACACCAGCGCTGCTCCTACACAGCTGGATGACCAGCGCTGCAAACTACCAGCGCTGCAAACCGTAAGTGTAGCCAAGCCCCTAGTCTCTCTCACCAACAGAAGTTGCTCCAATAAAAGATACTACCTCACCCACCTTGTCTCTCTAATATTTTGGGACCGACACAACTACAACACCACTGTCTACAAGAATAAATTTCATATTGAAAATTAATAAATAATACCTAGCTCTTGCATAGTACTTTTTATCAGTAGATCTCAAAGTGCCTTACAAAGGATGTCAGTATTATTATTCCCGATTTACAGATAGGGAAACTGAGCAACAAAGAACTAAGATATGTAGGGACCTAATTCCCATGTCTAAATGGGGATCTGAGATTTTGCCTCTTTGTCACTCAGTTTTCCTGTCTGTAAAATGGGGATAATAATACTTGGCGAACCTGGCCAAAGTGACTTGTCCAACATCTCAAAACCACCCAGTCTTTAAAGGTAAGCCCAAAAGTCACTTACTTTAAGCCACTTGGAAACCTGAAGTCCCCCCACTCACCTGGTGCTAGTTTCTGGGAAGACTCTAGACTTTGTTTTAGGAGTGGCCCTCTTAAGTGTTTCTTACAACTATCTTGAAAGAAGGGTGTGTTCACACATCAGTCTGAATGAGATTTTAACTCAACCCATAGCAAGGGTTCACCCAGGTCATAACAATAGTAGGGAAAAGGAGAAGCACCATTTAAATAGTATTCATCTCTCTCTCTCTCTCTCTCTCTCACCCAAATGACCGGGGCGGCTCCAGGCCCCAGCACGCCAAGCGTGTGCTTGGGGCGGCATGCTGCGGGGGGCGCTCTGCTGGTCGCCAGGAGGGTGGCAAGCGGCTCTGGTGGACCTCCCGCAGGCGGGCCTGCGGAGGGTCTGCTGGTCCTGTGGCTTCGGTGGAGCATCCGCAGGCACGCCTGTGGGAGGTCCACCGGAGCCGCGGGACCAGCGGACCCTCCGCAGGCACGTCTGCAGGAGGTCTACCGGAGCCGCGGGACCAGCAACCAGCAGAGCGCCCCCCCACGGCGTGCCGCCGTGCTTGGGGCAGCAAAATGGCTAGAGCCGCCCCTGCAAATGACACAATAATTTGTTGGATAGTAGAGTTTGAGTACAAGACCTGATGTCAGGAATTATGTCTAGAATTACTTTATTTACTATAAAAGTGGCAAAGAGTCCTGTGGCACCTTATAGACTAGCAGATGTATTGGAGCATGTAGTAATTTCCACTACATACATCCGACAAAGTGGGTATTCACCCATGAAAGCTCTTTCTCCAATACATCTGTTAGTCTATAAGGTGCCAGAGGACTCTTCGCCGCTTTTACAGATCCAGACTAATATGGCTACCCCTCCGATACTTTATTTACTATATATACATTACCAATTCATATTTTACAGAAAAAGATCACCACAAAGTGTCACGGTGACATCCATGATCAGGCTACTGGCACTAATTAGACCTTATCATCATCAGGAGAAAAGACCTACCCTTAGTGCAGAACACTTGCACATTCCACAGTGCTGATTGTGACACTGACCACTCCTTGATTATTAGCAAAGTGAAAATATATTCTACTATGAACTTGCTTATTATTGCATGCCCATCCTGGATGGAAAGATTTGGGTCACAGGTCATCCTGGGAGGGGGAGGGACCCAGATCAGCATCTAGCTGGTAGAGGCACATCCATCCAAAGGGCACTAGGGATTAGGAACAGGAAGTGAGACAAAGGATTAGTGTGCATGTTTGTGTGCATGCATGCAAGCAGCTGCCTGGGAAATGGCCGTGTGATGGGGAGACTAGGTAGCAGAGTCTAATAGGCAGCAGTTGTAGGTATAGCCAGATAAACATGACCAGGATGATTGGCCTGGGAGTTCCCAGGGAAGGGACTGAGAGCTGAGTTGGAGTAGGGTTGAAAAGGAGAAAGCAGACATGACAGAAGCAGTTCTATGGTTTCCAAGGAACCATATAATATGCCGAATACCAGGTTTACAATGGCACCAGTGGTGGCATGGCACCGGACCCAGGCTCCGAAGGGGCCCTGGCCCGGCCCGGCCTGCTCCACTTAGGCTGCGCTCCGAGGCCCTGCCCACCACTCGCTCCTGTTGGGTCAGAGGCCGTCCGAGGGCTCCTCTCTCCCCCCCTGCCTGCCACCCTCTCTCTCTCTCTCCCTCCTGACAGGCTGGGGAGAGATCTGGAGCCTGGTGCTGCCTGCCTGCTGGCTGCTTCCCCCCCCCCCACACCCACACACACACTGGACTCCTCCTCTCCCCCCCTGAGCTCTACATGCCATGGCCAGGGTCTGGGGTTGACCCCTCCTTCCCTCCCCAGCTCCACATGCAGTGGCTAGGGCTGACCCCTCCCATGAGCTCTGCACACCACTGCCGGTACTGGGGCTGACCCCTCCACCACCCCAGCTGATTAGTTGGCAAGAGCAAATGGGACAAATGCCTGTTTTTGTCAAAAAAAGTCAGGATGGCCAGGACAGAGCTTAAAAAGGGAACTGTCCCGGACAAAAGGGGATGTATGGTCACCCCACTTCCAGGCAAGTGAGTCCTGAGGGAGCCCAGGTGGGGTGAGGGCAGACCCTGGCCTGCCTGATCGCGCCACTCCTGAGAGGCCAGAGTGATTCCCTGCCCCGGCACTGGACTGGCCCCGGCCGCGCTGCCAGCTCAGCCTGGCAGATGCACTCACCTCCCAGCAGGGCTGGTGAGTGTGGCCAGGGGGCAGGGTGTGAGGGAGTGGGTCTCTGTGTGAGGCAGTTGCTGGGCAGTGTGGGAGGCTTGTGTGTTTTGGGTGCTAGGCAGTGGGGGGGTCTGTTGAGGGGCAGTGGGGGAGGTCTGTGTGTTCAGGTGCTGGGTAGTGGGGGGTCTGAGTGGAGTGCTGGGTAGTTGTGGTGGGGCTGTGGGGAAGTGCGTTGGGCACTAGTGGGGCTATGGGGGGGATGCTGGATGGGGCGGTGGTGTGCAGGGTGCTGTGCATTTCTGGTGGGGGGGCTGCAGGGCATAAGGGGTTGGGGGCTGTGTGGCATGGCATAGGCCCAACCCTGAGGGGAAGGGGCACGCTGGCAGCACAGGGCTGGGCGGGCCAGTGTGCATCTGGTAACTGCCAGTTTGTATATAGTGCCCTTGCACTGGGCTGCGCGGGGCCACCCATGCCATGCCATGCCCAATCGCCCCTGGCCAGCCCCTCGCTCCGGGGACCAACCTCCCCAGGCCGGGGAATAGTTGGAGCATAATGCACATCACCCCATATGCCAGAAGCTGTGGGGAGGGAGGTATAGAAGCTAGTTGGCTCTATATAGCTGGGGAAATCCCCAGCACGGAGATTGTGGGTTGTTTTCACTTCCTTAACCCCTAAGTATTAATTGTGGCCTTTTTTTTTTTTTCACCTTTGTGAAATATGCTCAGCCCTGAGACTGAACACGACAGGTCTGTAGGTTTGTTCCATTATATATCCTATCTCTGTTGTTCAAATATTGCATTGTTAGAGGCCATTTCCATTGAAATATTTGCCCAAACTCTCCTTAAGTACAGTGGTTCCGTTCAGAATCACCACCTACACGGAGGTATATTTCCTAGTGATGATCCCATGTTTTCCCTTTCTTCACTGCTAGGCAATCCAAAGATGTTGGGTTGTTTCACACATGAAAATACAGGTGTCTTTACTTTACTCTCTCTGACCTTGCTACTTGGTAGGTTGGAAACTTTTTCTGTTTGTTTTTTGTAAGACTGTTTCATAATCTGAGTAATGTGGGTCACTAGGCTTCCCGTTTCCACTTCAGTAATGTTTATTGTATTCATATGTATGTATGTCTAGTTCAGTGTTCACATTTGCAGCTCCTGCATGTATTCCATCCGCTTCTTCACTGCATTTGCAAGTACTGTCTGCTCTCTCTCCTCAGCTCACCTCCTTTTACCAATGATAAGTCCACTCTTACTGAAGCACTACAACATGGCATCTTTCACTTGTCAGGAAACAGGATATATAGGGTCAAATGAATAATCTTGACATTTATTTCCTGTTTGCCTTAGATATTTTACAATAGTTTTATGAATCTCAGATATTATACATTTTTGGACTTTCTGAATGTCTTAAATATTCTTTACCTGCTATGTGTAGTGGCCCCCAAAGAGGTGTCTGGCCATTAGAGATTCTGACACCCTCACCCGGCCCCCCCGGTCTGGTTCTAATGATCCAAACAATGAGGTTCCACCACTTCCCTTGGTAGACTTTTGCACAGTGCACGGTAATAGACCCCCTCCACGTTAGGGATGTTTTTACTAATATGCATCCTACATTTCCTTTGCTTCATTTCTTCACATTCTAATTATATTCTCTTGGACCATCTTAAAACTTCTATTCTGTCTCTAGGTAAGAATATGCAGTACCATACGCACACATCTTTGTCAAGCTGATCATAAGTATCCTGATTTTGTAAAAAGAAACAAATAAATAAATCAGAATCTCAGAGTTTGAACCCAGCTCTGGAGGCTACAGAATGCTCCAGTCACCTCTTAACCTGACTACTGCAACATCCTGCTTTCTAGTTTCCCCTCTCTATTCCCATCCAAAATGCTGCCACTAAAACAATTTTATTTTTTTCACCATTTCAGACATGTCTCCTTCATTCTTGAATCTGTACATCTGCTTCAGTTCATTTTCCTCATTTAGTCTCTCTCTTTACCTGTAAGGTCCTCTGGCTGCATCTATACTCATAAACCATTTCCTGCATTACACCCAAGCCTCACCATTAGCCCCTGTGTCTCCTTCTACTGCTACAGACTCATTCAGTAAAAACAGGTCAGGCTGCCTAAAAGTAGGTCTATGCTGTGTCTCTAACCATTTTTTAAATAAGCGTAGCTGAAAACCAGTTAGGCAATTTTCCCAGTGTAGATAGGCCCGTAGAATGAAATATCTAGGCACAATAGGGTCCATTAAGTAGCCCAGTGCTGTGTTAGCAGGAGAAGGGATGACTTTTGTGGGTTTGTCAAACCTTTATTTGTTCTTGTTTGTTTTGTATTTAATAGGCTTACCTCTGTGTCTTTGCTCTTTAGAGCACTGTATTATACACTGAAATGGATGGTTCCTTTCAGCAATTAAACAAAGCCAATAACCTGAAAGGAACCATAGCTCAAAAGCACAATCTTGACCTCTGATTGACCTTGATATTTACAAGGAAAAAGAACTTTTCTTTTAACAGACAAAACAAATCAGTGAGCCAGGAAGAACTAGAAGAAAATGGTTGTGTTGCTTTTTAATTACTTTGTTTAAACCAACATAGTACATGGTTTACAATACTTCATTTCAATGTATTAGGGCTTGGAGGTGATTTAATGCCTGTTTATAATTCAGACAATTCTTGAAATAAACAAGTGAATGCTTGGAAAATGGATGAAGCTGGTCTGCTGGAGACATCATTAAACACATCTCTGAAAAGCAAAACATGGGCATACTATATTTAAATTCCTTTTCCTCCTACCTTTGGCTGTATTTCAAGAATTTTACCTAATGATGTATATTCAAAAGTAATGTTGCATTATAAAATTGCCTGAGTGTTTAAAATTGTCTAATACCTATAAACGCATAGGGCATTGCTTTGGACACAGAAAGGCCAGTTCTTCAGGGTTTTTTCCTCCCACTTTTAAAAACTGTTTAACCTTTAAAAACAGGGAGTGAAGGAGAAAGGAGAAAAGGCAAAAGAGAGGAGGTAGTACCATTACGCTAGACTCCCTCGCTGGAATCTAACTTAAACCTGCTGCAGGCAGCTTTCATTTATGCTGACTCTTTTATGACGTTGGAGGGGAGAACTGTTTAAAATGAGGAACTTTTACACTTGTCCAAAATGTTCCTATAGTCCCAGGTAACTTATTCACTCCTCCCCGCACCTTTGGGGCGGGGGGGGGGGGAGGATTCACACTTTGCCTTATGTAGCACCCACAGATCTGCATTTAAGCATGATTTCCATTGCTTTGTGAAAAAATTTGGAGGCTGTGTTAGTAGGTAAAGATACCTTAAGTGGCTGCTACTCAGTGCAGACATTGCCACCTTATTTTCCACCCCTCTGTTCCCCCCCCCCCGCTGCTTTTCATTGCCCCATGAGTCATCTTCCCTTCCTCAATCTCTCTACTTTCCGCTGAAGATTCTTACCCCAAATGTATTGTGTAGCACTTTCACATTTGCAGATTTCCCTCTCCCTTTCCTCCCTGGTAACCACCTCCTTCCCTTGCAGATGCTTTCCCTTTTACCCTACCGTTTCCCTCATGCTTCATCTTCCCAAAGGGTCTTTTACTCCCTCAGGCCTACCTCCCATCTGTCTATCTAAGAATTTTATACTGCCCCCACTCTCATCATTGTAGTACCTGAGAACCTTACATTTAAAATCAGTAGCAATAGTGAAGTCCTTAGTGGACTTCACAGAGTCTTTGGCACTTGTCTCTCTCTCTCTCTCTTTTTTTTTTTTTTTTGGTTGGGTGGGAGGAGTTGTTTTGGGTTTTTTTTTTCAGTGAGTCAGTAGAACTTTGGGAATAGAAGTGGAGTTTGTATTGTGAGCATCACTTGCGATGGAAAAACATCCTCAAAGACCAAGTTTTTTGCAGTGTTTCCTAAAGATGGATAGACAGTGAGTTCATCTGATCTCTGCTGGAAGATTGTTCTGTAGCCAGATACCCTTGACTGAGGATGCTTTGTCCCCGGCTCTCATATCCTTCATTCTGGGCTTTGTTACCAGCATTGCCCCAGAGGAGTGCAGCTGTTACAGTGATTAATAGGTCAAACTTGAGTCTGATGTAGCTGGAGCTTGATCCATTAATTGCTTTGAAAATTAGGACCAAGGCCTTAAAATGGCACTAGAAGCTGTCTTGGAGCCAGTAGAGGGACTTTAACACAAGTCTCATGTGGTCATGGTGACCCGAACCACCGTAAAGGTGGGCAACCATATTCTGTACCAGATGGACCCTGTGCATTGTCTTGACATTCAGCTGCAGATACAGTGACTTACAGTAATCCAGTCTGCAGCTGACAAATGCATGGATTACTGTGGCCAGGTCACCTTTCAGAGGAAGGGACAAAGATTCCTAGCAAACTGGGGGCGAAATAAGGCATTTTTGGAAACTGATACTATCTAGTCATCCAGCCTTAGTGATGAGTCAGACATGAGTGCAAGGAACTAGACTAGATGACCTCTCAAGGTCCCTTCCAGTCCTAGGATTCTATGACTCTGAGGCTTTGGACCACTCTGAGAAATGGAGGCTGTATAATTTTGATGAGAGTTGGATACAACATCTTGGCCAGCTCTTTGAAGTACTTCTCCTTTCCAACCAGCATCACTTCAGTCTTGCCTTGGTTCTGCTTGAGCCAGCTGTTCTACAACCAAGAGCTAATTTCCTGTAGGCTTTCTAACATTTTAGTAGTGGTGATGGTTGCATCAGTTAAGAATGAGATATATAGTTGAGTGTCATCAGCATACCGTTGGCAGCTAACCCGATTGCATTTCACGGTCTCTCCCAGAGGTCTCAATAAATATTGAAGAGAAGCAAGTAGAGGCAATGTGTAGGGGGGACATGTGGGGTCAAGTGCCCCGCCCCCCCGAAGGGTTCTGTCCTTGCAAAGTCAGTGTGAAACAGGACTGGCTCCTGACTTAGCCATTCCTTCAGGGTCTGGAAGGCCCTCTTGCAGTCCTTGGACCACTCCGTGGCCGAGAGTTCTTCATGAGGTCCAAAAGGGGGACAGCTAGGGTGGTGAAATCTGGTACAAAGCATCAATAGTACCTTATTAGCCCGAGGAACTGCCTTACCTGCTTCTTGGTCGTAGGGATGGGGCTGTCTCTCAGGGCTTGTACCTTGTCCACAAAGGGGCACGCCTGATCCTTTCCCACCATATACCCCAAGTATGTCACTTCTTCCTCCCAGGATCCACCCTCCCACTCTTTCCTCGACCGCCTCCGCCCCTTCCAATCAGCCTAGTCTTGGCTGACCTCAGACCGTTGGGTGCTTGAAGTAATATCCTCAGGTTACACCCTGCAGTTTGTGGCCAACCCTTCCTCCCTGTCCCACTTCAAGGACCCTTCTCACGAGCAACTCCACGTCCAAGAGGTTGAGAACCTCCTGCGCCTGGGAGCAGTGGAGGAGGTCCCTCGAGACACGTACTCCTGCCATGTTTTCTGCTCAATTAGGGGGAATCAAGAGAGGCTCCCTGTCGGATGTTTTTCTACTCCTGTGGTCGGGGGCTCACCAGCAGCCATTTCAAAAGTTTCTCTGTCTTGTATTGGTTGGAGAGGCTCCGTCATCTGCCCTCCCCCACCAGGATCTCTTAGCAGGTCCTGGCCATTGCCCACATTCTCTACCATGTGTGGTGTTGAGGGAGGCAAAGGTGGGAGAAGGTCCCCCTTTGGTTGAGGTGACCAGATGTCCCATTTTTAAAGGGACAGTCCTGGTTTTTGAGACTTTTTCTGATATAGGCACCTATTATCCCCCACCCTCTGTCCTGTTTTTTCAAAGTTACTATCTGGTTACCCTACCTTTGGTGAATGTGGCTCCTTGCAGTTGAGGTAGTGAGGCCTAGGAGTCAGAGATTAGGGAGCTGCCTGTGCCCTTGGGGCAGTGTGGCCTAGTGGCCAAAGGGTATAGAGGGATAGGGGGACCCAGGCCCACCCTATTCTACTGGGTCCTGATATGGAACTAGTAGTCCTGTCTTCAGGCTTAGGTCTCTTGCTCCATAAACATGTTCCTTGAGCTGCTTCTTACCCTTGCTTCTAGATCCTGCAGTTCCTCCAGGGTTAGTGGCCTTCTGTCTGGGATCCTGCCCTGGATTCAGCATATTCAGCCTCGGTGGGCTGGTGCTCCAGCAGTTCCCTGGCAGGAGCCTGCAATGTGCATCCATTCTCCTCTTCGGTCAGCTCAGACTCAGCTGAGCCACCTCCTTTTACTGCTTCCAACTGGAGCATCGCAGCTAGGGCGTGGGCCGTGGGGGCATGGCCTCCTGGGCCCAAAGTGCATGGTTAACCCTTGCTGGGCCAGTGCATGGTTGGTACTCCCCATCACACTGGGTTTGGGGGAAATCTAAGGCAGGTGGTTGCCCCAGGTCTGTGAGACTGGGTATAGAGAGGCTGGCAAAAGCATTGTCACAGAATGAAGCAGCAGCAGGACACCTTAGAAGCAGCACTACAACACACTGCCACCAAGTGCTAGGAATGCAAAAGAGCAAGGTTTGACTTCTGATCAGCGCTGAGAGCCTGCTCCAGCCATAGGGAGAAGTTGTCCATTAGGAGGTGGCAGCCCCTAGTAGGGTTGGATGAAATTTTTCTGCTGAGATTTTTTTTTTGTACCAAAAATGCAGATTTGAGTCAACAGAATCATTTAATTAATTCATGTATATTTTGGCCAATTGGTCAAAAAAAGGAAAATAAATTTTAAAATATTGAAACAGTTCATTTCAATGTTTTGTGAATAGTGCCTAACTCTCCCTGTGAATACAGCCTATCATTACCAAATTTCATTTGCTTTTATTAAAAAAATTAACAATGCCAGAAATCAAAACAAAATGTTTAATTCAAACAAAAATGAATTTTTTTTGCTTCTTGATTTGCCAAAACTTTCAGTTTTGGATTTGAAACAATGTTGTTGTTGTTTTCAGAACTGCTAGAGAACCGAAAATTGTTGTATGCAGTTGTAGCCATGTCGGTCCCAGAATATTAGAGAGACAAGGTAGGTGAGGTAATATTTTTGATTGGACCAACTTCTGTTAGTGAGAGAGATAAGCTTTCAAGCCTCACAGAGCTCTTTTTCAGGTCTGGAAAGGTGCTCTGAGCATCACAGCTGAATACAAGGTGGAACAGATTGTTTAGCATAAGTAGGTAGCACATATTCTAAGGCCTGGTCTACACTATGAGTTTATCTTGAATTTAGCAGCATTAAACCGAATTAACCCTGCACCCGTCCATACAACGAAGCTCTTTACTTCGATATAAAGGGCTCTTAATATTGATATCTGTACTCCTCCCCGACGAGGGGAGTAGCGCTGAAATCGGTATTGCCAGTTCGAATTAGGGTTAGTGTGGCCGCAATTCGACAGTATTGGCCTCCGGGAGCTATCCCACAGTGCACCATTGTGACTGCTCTGGACAGCAATCTGAACTTGGATGCAGTGGCCGGGTAGACAGGAAAAGCCCCGCGAACTTTTGAATTTCATTTCCTGTTTGCCTAGCGTGGAGAGCACAGGTGACCACGCAGAGCTCATCAGCACAGGTAACCATGCAATCCGAGAATCGAAAAAGAGCACCAGCATGGACTGTACGGGAGGTACTGGATCTGATCGCTGTATGGGGAGAGGATTCCGTGCTAGCAGAACTAAGTTCCAAAAGATGAAATGCCAAAACATTTGAAAAAATCTCTAAGGGCATGATGGAGAGAGGCCACAATAGGGACTCACTACAGTGCCGCGTGAAAGTTAAGGAGCTCAGACAAGCCTACTAGAAAACTAAAGAAGCAAACGAGGGGAGGGAGGGGGCAGAGCCGCAGACATGCTGCTTCTACGCTGAACTGCATGCAATTCTAGGGGGGGCTGCCACCACTACCCCACCCCTGACCATGGATTCCGAGGAGGGGGTAATCTCAGCCAGGCCTGAGGATTCTGCGGACAGGGAAGAGGAGGAGGAGGAGGAGGAGGAGCTTGCGGAGAGCACACGGCACTCCGTTCTCCCCAACAGCCAAGATCTTTTTCTCAGCCTGACTGAAGTACCCTTCCAACCCTCCCAAGGCATTATCCCAGACCATGAAGCCATGGAAGTGACCTCTGGTGAGTGTACCTTTGTAAATATAAAACATGGTTTAAAAGCAAGCTTTTTTTAATGATTAATTTGCCCTGAGGACTTGGGATGCATTCGCAGCCAATACAGCTACTGGAAAAGTCTGTTAACGTGTCTGGGGATGGAGTGGAAATCCTCCAGGGACATCTCCATGAAGCTCTCTTGGAGGTACTCCAAAAGCCTTTCCAGAAGGTTTCTGGGCAGTGGAGCCTTATTCCGTCCTACATGGTAGGACACTTGACCACGCCATGCTAGTAGCAAGTAATCTGGTATCATTGCATGACAAAGCCTGGCAGTGTATGGTCCCGGTGTTTGCTGGCATTCAAGCAACATCTGTTCTTTATCTCGCTGTGTTATCCTCGTTCATGGTAACCTGGTTGAAATACGGGAATTTAATTAAGGGGACAGAGGGGGCCATTCCTACTGGGCTGTTTGCCTGTGGCTGAAAAGAAATCCTTCCCTGCAGTTAGCCAAGCGGGGGGGGAGGGGAGAGGAATTGACGCTGAGCTTTTTGCGTTTGGCTAGCAGGGATCTTCCCTGATACCAGCCATGCGGTGCGGGGAGGGGTAAAGCGATCATCCCAGAGAATTGGATGCGGGGGGGGGGGAGGTTAGTTTGGTTTCTGCTGCTGCACGTTAACAGAAAAGCCGCAGCACTCAATGGGCTTTGCTTGGTATGTGGGAAAGGAGGGTGCTGGTTTTATGAAGGCTGCAGAAGCCGAAAGGCAATAGCTTACCATGGCCACATGCAAGCCGAATTCTGATGCCCGGACCTGCGTCTGTGATCTCTAACACCAAAGCCGCAGGCACTCAATATTAAGATGGAAAATGCGACCTTGTACTGAAATCACATGTGCTATGTAATGTGAATAGTGTTGTTCACCGTGAAAGAGTATAAGCATTGTTCTGTAAAATGTATCTTTTTAAATACTTCTCTCCCTTTTTTTCTCCTCCCTTCCGCAGCTGCAAATTTTTCAAGCCTCCCTCCTCCGTCCCGACGGCTATCTCAGATAAGGCGGCGGAAAAAAAGGATGCGAGACTAAATGTTCTCTGAAATCATGGAATCGACCCGCAATGAAAGAGCTCATCTGAATGAGTTGAAGGACGTGGTATCAAAGTACAGGAAAGATGCCAGTGAACGTGAGGACAGGAGGGACCAACGTGAGGACAGGAGGGATGAACATGAAGAGAGGAGGGACGCTCTAGATGAGAGGTTTCGGCAGGAAGATCAGAGGAGCCATGATGCAACGCTGGGGCTGCTGCGTGATCAAACTGACATGCTCCAGCATCTGGTGGATCTTCAGGAACAGCAGCAGGATCACAGAGTGCCGCTGCAGCTCCTGTAGAACTGCCCTCCCACCTCCCCAAGTTCCATAGCATCCTCACCCAGACATGTAAGAACGCAGGGGGGACGACGGGGGAGGCTCCCAGTGGACAGCCCAAGCAAAAGGCTGTCATTATTTTGAACTTCTGAAGTGGCCTTTTCCTTCCCTCCTAGCCTCCTCCCAAATCCCACCCGGGCTACCTTGTCAGTTCTCTCCCTCTTTTTATAATCAGTTAATAAAGAATACATGATTTTTAAACGATAATGACTTTATTTCCTTAGAAAGCAAGCTGTGATCAAAGGGGGAGGGTGGGTTGTTTACAGGGAATGAGTCAATCAAGGGGGCGGGTTTTCATCAAGGAGAAACAAACAACTTTCACATTGTAGCCTGGCCAGTCATGAAACTGGTTTTCAAAGCTTCTCTGATGTCCAGCGCTTCCTGGTGTGCTCTTGTAATCGCCCTGGTGTCTGGCTGCGCGTAATCAGCGGCCAGGTGATTTGCCTCAGCCTCCCACCCCACCATAAATGTCTCCCCCTAACTCTCACAGAGATTGTGGAGCACACAGCAAGCAGCAATATCAATGGGGATATTGGTTTGGCTGAGGTCTGAGTGAATCAGTAACGTGCGCCAGCGACCCTTTAAACGGCCAAATGCACATTCTACCACCATTCTGCCCTTGCTCAGCCTGTAGTTGAACAGCTCCTGACTACTGTCCAGACTGCCTGTGTATGGCTTCATGAGCCATGGCATCAAGGGGTAGGCTGGGTCCCCCAGGATAACTACAGGCATTTCAACATCCCCAACGGTTAGTTTCTGGTCTGGGAAGTAATTCCCTTGCTGCAGCTGTTTAAACAGATTAGTGTTCCTGAAGACGTGAGCGTCATGAACCCTTCCTGGCCATCCCACGTTGATGTTGGTGAAACGTCCCTTGTGATCCACCAGTGCTTGCAGCACCATTGAAAAGTACCCCTTGCAGTTTATGTACTGGCTGCCCTGGTGCTCTGGTGCCAAGATAGGGATATGGGTTCCATCTATCACCCCACCACAGGTAGAGAGTCCCATTGCAGCAAAGCCATCCACTGTGACCTGCACATTTCCCAGAGTCACAACCTTTGGTAGCAGCAGCTCAGTGATTGCTTTGGCTACTTGCATCACAGCAGCGCCCACAGTAGATTTGCCCACTCCAAATTGATTCCCGACTGACCAGTAGCTGTCTGGCATTGAAAGCTTCCAGAGGGCTATCGCCACTCGCTTCTCAACTGTGAGGGCTGCTCTCATCTTGGTATTCTGGCGCTTCAGGGCAGGGAAAAGCAAGTCACAAAGTTCCATGAAAGTGCCCTTACGCATGCGAAAGTTTTGCAGCCACTGGGAATCGTCCCACACCTGCAACACTATGTGGTCCCACCAGTCTGTGCTTGTTTCCCGGGCCCAAAATCAGCATTCCACAGCTAGAACCTGCCCCATTAACAGCATGATCTCCAAAGCGCCGGGGCCCGCGGTTTGAGAGAATTCTATTCTACAGGAGTCTATGTCCTCATCACTCTTGTCGCAACGCTGCCGTAGCCGCCTCCTCCTCGCCTGTTTTTTCAGGTCCTGGTTCAGCATAGACTACACGAGAATGCGCGAGGTGTTTACAATGTTCATGACTGCTGTCTTGAGCTGAGCGGGCTCCGTGCTTGCTGTGGTATGGCGTCTGCACAGTTCACCCAGGAAAAAAGGCGCGAAACGGTTGTCTGCCATTGCTTTCACAGAGGGAGGGGTGAGGCTGTACCCAGAACCACCTGCGACAATGTTTTTTGCCCCATCAGGCATTGGGATCTCAACCCAGAATTCCAATGGGCAGGGGAGAAGCGGGAACTATGGGATAGCTATGGGATAGCTACCCACAGTGCAACGCTCTGGAAGTCGACGCTAGCCTCGGTAAATGGACGCACACCGCTGAATTAATGTGCTTAGTGTGGCCACGTGCACTTGACTTTATACAATCAGTTGCCCAAAATCGAATTCTGTAAAATCGGAATAATCCGGTAGTGTAGACATACCCTAAGGGACAATGTAGGTGAAACCAGACAATCACTACACTTTCAGCTGAACTCACATAGGAAAATGATAAAAGACAAAAACACCTTATCACCTGTAGGTGAACACTTTTCACAAAGTGATCACTTTATGTCTGACCTCTCAGTCCTCATCCTCAAAGGAAACCTGCCCAACATTTTAAAAAATATGAGCCTGGAAGATTAAATTCATAACTCAGCTAGACACTTAAAATTCATGGACTGAAGCAACTGGATTTATGGCTTAATTACAACAATCTGTAACCCACTACGGCTATGTCTATACTACAGACCTTATAGCAGCACAACTGTACCACTACAGATGTGCTGCTGTAGCATCTCCCACGTAGCTACACTTTTCCAGCAGGAGACAGTTCTCCTGCTGGCATAATTAAACCACCCACAATGAGCAGCGTTAGCTATGTTGGCAGGAGAACCTCTCCTGCTGACATAGTGCTATCCACATTAGCACTTCTGCTGGTGAAACTTCTGTTGGTCAGGGATGGGTTTTTTCACACCCCTGACAACAAAAGTTTTACAGACTGTGGCTGGTCCGTGGTTGCATAGCCTAGTGGCTAGAGTCAATACAGCAGCCCTTGAGTTCAGGGAAGCATGGCCTAGTGGCCAGAGTCAATATAGCTGCCTTTGTCTTTGGGGCAGCATGTCCTTGCGGCCAGAGTCAATATAACAGCCCTCAGGCTTTTGTAGGTGACAAATCTGAGGAACTGTCACAGATTGAAGTGTCACTAGAGGAGGTTTTGGAATTAATTGATAAACTCAACATTAACAAGTCACCGGGACCAGATGGCATTCACCCAAGAGTTCTGAAAGAACTCAAATGTGAAGTTGCGGAACTATTAACTAAGGTTTGTAACCTGTCCTTTAAATCGGCTTCGGTACCCAATGACTGGAAGTTAGCTAATGTAACGCCAATATTTAAAAAGGGCTCTAGGGGTGATCCCGGCAATTACAGACCGGTAAGTCTAATGTCGGTACCGGGCAAATTAGTTGAAACAATAGTAAAGAATAAAATTGTCAGACACATAGAAAAACATAAACTCTTGAGCAATAGTCAACATGGTTTCTGTAAAGGGAAATCGTGTCTTACTAATCTATTAGAGTTCTTTGAAGGGGTCAACAAACATGTGGACAAGGGGGATCCGGTGGACATAGTGTACTTAGATTTCCAGAAAGCTTTTGACAAGGTCCCTCACCAAAGGCTCTTACGTAAATTAAGCTGTCATGGGATAAAAGGAAAGGTCCTTTCATGGATTGAGAACTGGTTAAAGGACAGGGAACAAAGGGTAGGAATTAATGGTAAATTCTCAGAATGGAGAGGGGTGACTAGTGGTGTTCCCCAAGGGTCAGTCCTGGGACCAATCCTATTCAATTTATTCATAAATGATCTGGAGAAAGGGGTAAACAGTGATGTGGCAAAGTTTGCAGATGATACTAAACTACTCAAGATAGTTAAGACCAAAGCAGATTGTGAAGAACTTCAAAAAGATCTCACAAAACTAAGTGATTGGGCAACAAAATGGCAAATGAAATTTAATGTGGATAAATGTAAAGTAATGCACATTGGAAAAAATAACCCCAACTATACATACAACATGATGGGGGCTAATTTAGCTACAACGAGTCAGGAAAAAGATCTTGGAGTTATCGTGGATAGTTCTCTAAAGATGTCCACGCAGTGTGCAGAGGTGGTCAAAAAAGCAAACAGGATGTTAGGAATCATTAAAAAGGGGATAGAGAATAAGACTGAGAATATATTATTGCCCTTGTATAAGTCCATGGTACGCCCACATCTCGAATACTGTGTACAGATGTGGTCTCCTCACCTCAAAAAAGATATTCTAGCACTAGAAAAGGTTCAGAAAAGAGCAACTAAAATGATTAGGGGTTTAGAGAGGGTCCCATATGAGGAAAGATTAAAGAGGCTAGGACTCTTCAGTTTGGAAAAGAGAAGACTAAGGGGGGACATGATAGAGGTATATAAAATCATGAGTGATGTTGAGAAAGTGGATAAGGAAAAGTTATTTACTTATTCCCATAATACAAGAACTAGAGGTCACCAAATGAAATTAATAGGCAGCAGGTTTAAAACAAATAAAAGGAAGTTCTTCTTCACGCAGCGCACAGTCAACTTGTGGAACTCCTTACCTGAGGAGGTTGTGAAGGCTAGGACTATAACAATGTTTAAAAGGGGACTGGATAAATTCATGGTGGCTAAGTCCATAAATGGCTATTAGCCAGGATGGGTAAGAATGGTGTCCCTAGCCTCTGTTCGTCAGAGGATGGAGATGGATGGCAGGAGAGAGATCACTTGATCATTGCCTGTTAGGTTCACTCCCTCAGGGGCACCTGGCATTGGCCACTGTCGGTAGACAGATACTGGGCTAGATGGACCTTTGGTCTGACCCGGTACGGCCTTTCTTATGTTCTTATGTTCAGATACAAAGCAGGGCAGCCTAGTAACTAATAACTGAAGGGTAGAAGGGGTCTGGGCCCATACGACTCCACCAGGCCTCAACCCAGGACCCTATCAGTGGTCCGCCACTGGGTCATCGGGGAATCCCACCGAAACACAGTAACCTCACACGGGTGGTAGATACCACTTGCTCACCCTCCCTGGGTCACTTCCTATCATGCTTCCTGAAGCTGTAGTCCATGGAGTATCGGGGTTTCCAGGCTCCTCAGTGTGAGTAATTCCCTGGGGCTCCGTTGGCCACAGATCTCCAGTGTGGTTTTTGGGATCTCTGGCTCTCGCAGGAAAGGGCTGTGATGATTCCTCAGCTGGGAACTCCACCAAAGGTCCTCCGTCTCTGGCTGTCAGTCCAGACTGAGCCGGGCTGCTCCCTTCTATTCTGGCACAGCACTTGGAGCATGCTCAGTACAGTCTGCCCATAGTGTGGTATTAACCCCTTTCAGCCTAGTGTGAGGTATGCACACCCTGTCACACAGACAAAACTGGTAGTGTAGACAAAGCCTAACCCACTTTCTTCCCCATATGACTGTAGAGATGTTAACAGGTCACTCTGCTTTGAATGGTCCCTTAGAATATGTGCTAACTACTTATGCTAAACAATCTGTTCCAGCTTGCATTTAGCTGTGAGGCTTGGAGTATCTTTCCCAGACCCGAAGAAGAGCTCTGTGTGGCTGGAAAGCTTGTCTCTCTCAACAACAGAAGTTGGTCAGATAAAAGATATTAGGTCACCTACTTTGTCTCTCTAGAGAACAGAAATACCAGTTACTTGCACAGCCATTTCCACTTACGCCTTCCTATTGTAGCAGTCCCAGCTGAGCTTTGCCTGCTGCTATAAATTCCTGCTGCTATAAATCTAAACATAATTTTGCATCACCTTTGCCTGCCCTCTTTCAAATGTCATCAGCCTCATCTGGTACCTGCCAGAAATTAAAGTGTAAATCTTTAACACACCATACATATCTGAGAATAGATTAGGTCCCTTACATACTAACTTTATCTCTGAAGCTGCTCCCATTGTAATAATGAGTTACTACTAAAGAGCAAGACATGGCTCTTTATTTGGTGCAGAAACTTTTTACCAGTATATTTGAATATACAGTAGTACTGTTCAGAACTTATGATGAAAACAAACATCATCTGGTACAAGTGTTTTACAGTAGTGTTCCTCCACTTAGATCAGTGGTTCTCAAACTAGGGCCGCTTGTTCAGGGAAAGCCCCTGTTGGGCCGGGCCAGTTTGTTTACCGGCTGTGCCCGCAGGTTTGGCCAATCATGGCTCCCACTGGCCGCAGTTCACCACTCCAGGCCAATGGGAGCTGCAGGAAGCGGCACGGGCTGAGGGACGTGCTGGCTGCCCTTCCTGCAGCCCCCATTGGCCTGGAGCGGCGAACCTCGGCCAGTGGGACCTGCAATTGGCCGAACCTGCGAACGCAGTAGGGGCTTTCCCTGAACAAGCGGCGGCCCTAGTTTGAGAACCACTGTCTTAGATGCTTATTTTTTTCCATATAACTAATTACTGACTAATGGTTACTCTGGCTTCTCCAAAAGCCCGTCAGTGGATGGCACGTTGACCTAATAGCTGGAGATCCATGTTGTCATCAAATGGAGTTGCAAAGAGTTGCAGAACAATCAGTTTATAAGCACCTGGAATATAATAGGGTGATAAGTAATAACCAACATGGATTTGTAAAGAACAAATCATGCCAAACCAACCTAATTTCCTTCTTTGAAAGGGTCATGGGTCTAGTGGATGGGGGGAAGCAGTAGATGTAATATATCTTGATTTTAGTAAAGTTTTGACACAGTCCCATATGACATTCACATAAACAAACTAGAGAAATGTGTTCTAGATTAAATTACTGTAAAGTGGGTGCACAACTGGTTGAAAAATCATATTCAAAGAGTAGTTATCAATGGTTCACTGTCAAACTGGGAGGACATAACTAGTGGAGTCTTGCAGGAGTCTGTTCAGAGTCTGGTGCTATTCAATATTTTAATTAATGACTTTGATAATGAAGTAGAAAGTATGCATATAAAATTTGCAGATGACACCAAGCAGAGAGGGGTTGCAAGCACTTTAGAGGTCAAGATTAGAATTCAAAACAACCTTGACGAACTGGATAATTTGTCCGATATCAACAAAAAGAAAATCAGTGAAAATAAGTGCAAAGCAGTACACTTAGAAAGGAAAAATCTAGTGCACAAAGACAAAATAACTGGCTAGGTAGTAGTGCTGCAGAAAAGGATCTGGTGGTTATAGTGGGTCACAAATTGAACATAAGACAACAATGTGATGCAGTGGTGAAAAAGGCTAATATAATTCTGGGGTGTATTAACAAGAATGTTGTTTGTAAGACATGGGAATTAGTTGTCCTTCTCTACTAGGTACTGGTGAGGCCTGAGCTGGAGTATTGTGTCCAGTGCCGCACACCACAAGAAATATGTGGACAAATGGGAGAGAGTCCAGAAGACAGCAAAAAAAATGCTAAGAAGTTTTGAAAAAATGTGATCTATTAGGCAAGGGAAAAATTAGGTATGTTTTATCTTGAGAAACAAAGATTGAGGGTAGACCTGATAACAGTCCTCAAATATGTTAAGTGCTGTTACAAAGAGGATGATGATCAACTGGTTTCTATGTCCACTGGCAGTCAGACAAGAAATAATCAACTTAATCCATTCTGCAGCAAGGGAAATTTAGACTAGATATTAGGCTATGTCTAAACCACAGCTTATGTCAGCATAATTTATGTCATTCAGGAGTGTTAACAACCCCTCTGAGTGACATAAGTTACATCAACATAAGCTCTGGTATGGACAGTGCTATATTGGTTGGAGTGCTGCTACCGCCTCTCACGGTGGTGGTTTTATTATGCTGATGGGAGAGCTCTCTCCTGTTGGCACAGAGCACCTTCATCAGATGTGCTTCAGTGCTCTATGTGTAGACAAGCCCATAGAATTTTTTTTTTTTTAACTATAAGGATAGTTAAGCACTGGAATATGCTTCCAAGGGAGGTTGTGGAATCCCTGTCATTGGTGGTTTTTAACATAGGATAGACAAAAATCTTCCAGGAATGATCTAGGTATACTTGTGCTGCTTCTCAAGCAGGGCTGTCCCTAGCTATTCTGGGGCCCTACACAGCCCCCCCGTGAGGGGTGTGTGTGGGGCCCCAGGCCTTTGTGGGGAGGAGCCGGGGGACAGGCGAGGACTGAGCCCCAGGCATCCACAAGGACGGGGTGGGGCTGGTTTGGGGGGCAGGGTGGAAGCACCCCCCCCCCCAGCACTCACCAAATTTCCTGGTGCCCTATGCAGCTGCATACTTTGTGTATGGGTAAGGATGGCCCTGTTCTCAAGGTCCCTTCCAGCCCTACATTTATGATTCTACGGTCTGACATTGCATTGTAAGGCATGCCATTGCATGACTAAATCATGTCATTATCACATGCTGAAATCATATTAGCAGCAGTTCTCAACCAGGGATACAGGGCCCTCTGGGGGGCCACAAACAGGTTTCAGGGGGTCAACCAAAATAAACCAGAGAGCAGGGCCAATGTTAGATTTGCTAGGGCCCAGAGCAGAAAGTTGAAGCCTGAGCAACTTAGCATTGTGGGGCCCCCTATGGTTTGGGGCCCTGGGCAGTTGCCCTCCTTGGCTACCCCCTCACACCAGGCCTGGCTTTTAATCTACTGGATATGCAGAAAAACAGTTGTTGTGGCACAAATGCGCCATGGAATTTTTATAGCATGTTGGGGGCAGGGGAACTCAGAAAGAAAAAAGTTGAGAACCCTTGATATTAGGATATGAAGATGTAGCATTACCATTCCCTGGCTGATAAGAGAGAGGGAATATTTCCACCCTATTCTCTCACCTCATATTCCCTTGTGATAGAATCCTCACTGACATGCAGGTCTGTCTGCATAGTTTCACAGTAGCAGCCGTGTTAGTCTGTATCCGCAAAAAGAACAGGAGTACTTGTGGCACCTTAGAGACTAACACATTTATTTGAGCATAAGCTTTCGTGGGCTACAGCCCACTTCTTCGGATGCATAGAATGGAACATATATTGAGGAGATATATATACACATACAGAGAGCATGAAAAGGTGGGAGTTGTCTTACCAACTCTGAGAGGACTGAGGGAGAAGAGGACTCACTGGGCTTTTAGAGTAACAGGGAAGACAGAACTCTGGGAGAGTTTGCCTACAGTAACTGGAAGAGGATTGCCTTGATCAGTTTGTTGAGATGATCTTCCGGAACCAAGATGTGTTCTCGACAAAACCGGGTCGAACAACCGAGACATATCACCACATCGTCACAAACCCTGGGGCCAGAATAACAATGAGGCCCTATTGGGTGCCAGCGGCCAAAAGGGAGGAAATAAAAGCAGAAGTAAAATAAATGCTGGAGTTGGGGATCATCGAAGAATCCCAGAGTCAGTGGTCCAGCCCAATCGTGCTGGTGCCCAAACCTGATGGCACCACAAGGTTTTGCAATGACTTCCAGTGACTAAACGAAGTATCCCAGTTCGACACGTACCCCATACCTCGCATAGAGGAGCTAGTGGACCGTCTGGGGAATGCCCGGTACTTGACTACCCTAGACTTGACAAAGGGGTACTGGCAGATTCCCCTTGCAGAAGACGCAAAGGAAAAGACTGGGTTCTCTACACCAGAGGGTCTTTTTCATTATACTGTCCTCCCTTTTGGACTACATGGGGCCCCAGCTATTTTCCAGCGCCTCATGGACAAGCTGTTACGCCCGCATAACAGTTATTCTGCTGCCTACTTGGACGAGGTGGTCATTCATACCCCAGACTGGAAAACCCACCTAGAGAAGGTGGAGGCAGTCCTTGATACCTGCAGGCGAGCTGGCCTTACAGCAAACCCTGCCAAGTGCGCTGTAGGGTTTACAGAGGCCAAATATCTTGGCTACATTGTGGGAAAAGGTCTGGTAAAACCCCAAGTGAACAAGTTGGAGGCCATCCAAAATTGGCCCCAACCACGTCGCAAGAAACAAGTTCGGGCATTCCTAGGTGTAGTGGGATATTACCGACGATTTATCCCCCACTTTGCCACAAGGGCAAGCCCCCTGACAGACCTAGTGAAAGCCCATGGACCTGATCTGGTGAGATGGTCTGACGCAGCAGAGGAAGCATTCACAGACCTATGGACTGCCCTCTGCAGTATGTACTGATAGCCCCTGATTTCACCAAGGAATTTCTCCTGCAGACAGATGCATCGGAAGTAGGGTTGGGGACCGTTCTATCACAGATAGTCGGGGAGGAGGAACACCCAATTCTCTACCTCAATAGGAAACTTCTTCCGAGGGAACAAAAATATGCAGTGGTGGACAGAGAGTGCCTCGCTGTAAAATGGGCCATGGAAGCATTGCACTACTACTTGCTCGGGCGCAGATTTGTCCTTGTGACCGACCATGCCCCTCTTCAATGGATGCAGTGGAACAAGGAGAAGAACACAAGGGCGACCAGGTGGTTCTTATCCCTCCAACCTTTCCAGTTCCGTGTGCAACACAGGGCAGGGAGCCATCACGGCAATGCTGATGGCTTGTCACGTGTGCACTGTCTGGCATCCCAAGCTGCCCAACCCATTGGTGTTGAGCATGGGGGAGGGATATGTGACAGACCCAAACCAGTGGGGTACAGGAGTCTGGTAGAGGGCAAATATACTGGTCACTGGATGAGTAGTTTTCTGTTCCCTGAGTGACCAGAGCAGGGGCTGCACTAGAGTAATCAGGAACCTGCTAGAACCAGTTAAGGCAGACAGGCTGATTAGAACACCTGCAGCCAATCAAGGCAGGCTAATCAGGGCACCTGTGTTTAAAAAGGAGCTCACTCCAGTCGGGGATGGAAGGGGGGAGCCAGAGGAGAGGAAGTGCGTGTGAGGAGCTGGGAGCAAGAGGTGCAAGGAGCTGAGAGTGAGAGGGTGTGCTGCTGGAGGACTAAGGAGTACAAGCGTTATCAGACACCAGGAGGAAGGTCCTGTGGTGAGGATAAAGAAGGTGTTTGGAGGAGGCCAGGGGGAAGTAGCCCAGGGAGTTGTAGCTGTCATGCAGCTGTTACTATAGACAGCTGCAATCCACAGGGCCCTGGGCTGGAACCCGGAGTAGAGAGTGGGCCCGGGTTCCCCCCAAAACTCCCAACTCCTGATCAGACACAGGAGAAGTTGACCCAGACTGTGGGGAAGATCACGGAGGTGAGCAAATCTGCCAAATAAGCGCAGGACCCACCAAGGTAGAGGAGGAACTTTGTCACAACATATATATGCGGAAGTCTTCCTTTGTGAAATGTATCTTATCAATGTATCAACTACTGGGTTACATATTTCCCTTTAATTTTATAATTTATGTTATTACTGGTGAGATGCTATTTTGGACAAGACAAGAAAGAGAATTTGTAAATGGGACTGACAAATCTGTTCTTCCAGTATTGACTTCTGGGTTAGTCTTAACTAAGAGAATGATAGGAGACTGTGACTGTACACCTCTCCAGTTGGCACTGGTGGGAAAAAATATGCAAATTTTCATATGCAAAAATATGAAATGGATACAGCTTAAAGTAATCTACATTTGCAATGCAAAGTCATTGCAAAGGTCATTGAAATCTAACTATGAGGCCTTTTAATATTAAATAAAGATGACTGAGCAAACAGTTCTGTCAAAATCATTGCTGTTAGAGATATAGGCCCTGCTCCTGCAAAGACTTACACACATGCTTCACTTTCGCCTCGAATGGCACTATTTATGTGCATAAAGTTAAGCATGTGATAACACTTTGCAGGATCAGGACTTTAGATACAGGTGTTTGATATCAGCCAAATGAAAACAAAATGCTGATAATTTGTTTTAGGGGTGTGATAAATGAAGGGGGACGTAGCTTTCTTTTATGGACACTCAGCCAGCTAGTAGCTATAAAATCCCTCTTACTAGCTGTTCTCTAATTGCTCTACCTGTAAAGGGTTAAAAAGTCTCACTGCTATGCATAGGTAAAAGGAAGTGAGTGGGCACCTGGCCAAAAGAGCCAATGGGAAGGCTAGTACTTTTTAAAATTGAAACAAGACTCCCCTTTTGTCTGTCTGTTTGTTGTTCTCAGGGAGAGGCAGACAGGGAGCAGTTATGCTGTGAGAGAGCTTGGGCCAGGTATGAAAAATCATCCGTACCATACCTAAAAACTACTCATCTAAAACCCCAGATATATAAGTAGATCAGGAAATGTCTAGTAAGATGTGATTAGGTTTATTCGTTTTATTTCTTTATGGCTAGTAGATTTCTATGTACTAACCCTAGGTGCTTTTGTTTTGCTTGTAACCTTTAAACTGGACCTCAAGAGAGCTATTCTTGATGCTTAATCCTTGTATATATAGATTACATTGCTGTTTGGATCCCATTCCTTCATATGCAAAGCATGATACCTCTCACATGATCAAACCACAGAGATTTTATTGCTTTTTCCATGCTTATCTCAGAAGGAGGGGCATCTCATTATGTCATGTAGCTTTCTTTCCTCTCCCTTCCTTCTGCAAGAGGCGTCATCCTATATGCTTTATGCATCTGCAACTCATAAATAGAAGGTGGAATGGACATCACTTTGGGCATTACGTGGACTTTTATTCAGAAAGCGGCAATGAAAACATTGATAAAATGCACTAGGTTAAAATATACAGCTGTAAATGTTGAAAGTTGAAATAAATATTCCAGTTTGTTTGTCATCTCAGATACCTCGTTCTTCTGGTCTAGTATTAAATGGGGAGACACTCTCACCTGTTTGGAAGGCTTGTTTTCCTGGGTTAGGTCCAGTGAAACTCCAAAGTAAAATTTCATACTCTTATAACACACACATATCCTTGACAAAAACCACAGCCAAGTGAGTTCTGAAACCATGAATCTCCATCAAGCAGTGCTTGCATAATATACCATGTCTTGTGTGTGTCCATGTATGTATATGTACAGTAGATGTATATAATATGCACTGATGCCCTCTACTGGATGGAATATCATATTGTTCAAGAGTTATCTTGTAATGGCATATGGCCAAATGTATGTATGTATATATTATTAATAATACCCTGCTATATGTATATTTGTTGCTTTACAATCAAATGAAAGACAGGACATCTGCCCTGAAGAGTTTGCAATTAGGTCATTAGTTGGGGAAACTGAAGGGGAAAAAGAAAGAAAAAACAACAAACCCAACAAACTTGCACACAAGGATCAAAAGAGACGGATGGAAATTTGCTATCTAACACACATTGTTATCTTTTTATCCCCTCCTTAAAATCTACCATTGCTGTGATTACTACAAATCACCACCATCTGACCATCTGTGACTACTACCTTATACAATCACATCTGTCTCTCCCTTTCCCTTCCACTTCCCTACCTATTTGTCTGTGTATTCACCTGTTGCACTAAATCCTGGATTGTGAACTCTCTGGAGTATCATAGAATCGTAGAATCATAGAACTTAAGATCAGAAGGGACCATTATGATCATCTGGTCTGACCTCCCGCAAGATGCAGGCCACAAAAGCTGACCCACCCACTCCTGAAATAATTCTCTCCCTTGACTCAGATGTTGAAGTCCCCAAATCCTGATTTAAAGACTTCAAGTAGCAGATAATCCTCCAGCAAGCGACCCTTGCCCCATGCTGCGGAGGAAGGCGAAAAACCTCCAGGGCCACTGCCAATCTACCCTGGAGGAAAATTCCTTCCCGACCCCAAATATGGCGATCAGCTGAACCCCGAGCATGTGGGCAAGACTCTCGAGCCAGACACTCAGGAAAAAGACTTTCAATATCCCAACGTTGACCCTCGGTACTAATTACCAGTGGTGGCACGTTATTGACCTATTGATTAAATCACGTTATCCTATCAAACCATTCACTCCATAAACTTATCAAGCTTAATCTTAAAGCCAGAGAGGTCCTTCGCCCCCACTGTTTCCCTCGGTAGGCTGTTCCAGAATTTCACTCCCCTGATGGTTAGAAACCTTCGTCTAATTTCAAGCCTAAACTTCCCGACTGCCAATTTATATCCATTTGTTCTCGTGTCCACATTAGTATTGAGCTGAAATAATTCCTCTCCCTCCCTGGTATTTATCCGTCTGATATATTTAAAGAGAGCAATCATATCCCCTCTCAACCTTCTTTTGGTTAAGGAAAACAAACCGAGCTCCTCAAGTCTCCTTTCATACGACAGGCTTTCCATTCCTCGAATCATTCTAGTGGCCCTTCTTTGTACCCGTTCCAGTTTGAATTCATCCTTCTTAAACATGGGAGACCAAAACTGCACACATTACTCCAAATGAGGTCTCACCAATGCCTTGTATAACGGGACTAGCACCTCCTTATCTCTACTAGAAATACCTCGCCTAATGCATCCCAAGACCGCATTAGCTTTTTTAACGGCCACATCACACTGCCGACTCATAGTCATCCTGCGATCAACCAGGACTCCGAGGTCCTTCTCCTCGTCCGTTACTTCCAACTGGTGCGTCCCCAGCTTATAACTAAAATTCCTGTTAGTCATCCCTAAATGCATAACCTTACACTTCTCACTATTGAATTTCATCCTATTACTAATACTCCAGTTTACAAGGTCATCCAAATCTCCCTGGAGGATATCCCGGTCCTTCTCCGAATTGGCAATACCTCCCAACTTCGTGTCATCCGCAAACTTTATCAGCCCACTCCTACTTTTGGTTCCGAGGTCAGTGATAAATAGATTGAATAAGATCGGACCCAAAACCGAACCTTGAGGAACTCCACTGGTAACCTCCCTCCAACCCGACAGCTCACCTTTCAATACGTAGAGATGGCCTTTGTGTTATTTGTACAATGTCTAGCACGATGGGGCCTTAATCCTGATTTGGAGTACCAGTGAAGTACCACAATTTAAATAATAATCTCTAATTAGTGTATGGCATTTAGGACTGGTCTATATACAAAATTGCACCAGATTAATTGAACATGTGATGTTAAACCAATATAGGTTGCACCTAATGCTGCTAAAATCGAGGTTTGAAACCACTGTTAGTGTCCATGCACAAAGTTACATTGATTTAACTAAAGTGGTTTACCACCACATCTTTAATTATACCAGTGCAAATAGATATATGCTTTGTATGACTGAGAGGAGACAGATTGAAGCAGGTATGAGAAAATACCTGTAATGGAGATGGTGCTGTAGCTCAAATAATAGAATATCAGGGTTGGAAGGGACCTCAGGAGGTCATCTAGTCCAACCCCCTGCTCAAAGCAGGACTGATCCCCAGAGATTTTTGCCCCAGATCCTTAAATATCCCTCTCAAGGACTGAACTAACAATGCTGGCTTTAGCAGGCCAATGCTCAAACTGCGGAGCTATCCCCTCTCCTTCCTCCCTTTTTTTTTGAGTGAGGCCTATGTTTCTGGAATGGAAGGTCTGGGGTCAATGTTACTAAACTACACTTAAGAATAGATGACCTAGGAGTCCTTTAGGAGTCACAGAACAACTTTCAGGAGAGTGTATTTGCAGCATTGCCAACCTTTGCACTATTTATACTTGTCTTAAAGACCCAACTCCTGGATTCATGCAATTAAACAAAAGGAAGAAAAAAGCAAATTTCTAGTCCTGCTAGTTGTGGGGAAAAACCTTGGGACTCACATACACACTAAAACCTTAAAATCTAGAAAATGAATCAACGCAGCCAAAAGATATGGTTTAATAATCTCTGGATTTTTGGAGGCCTTGCTCCTGATTTTTGACCACTTGGGATTGGCAATAACCCTGGAGGGGGGTGTGTGTATGTGTGTGCGTGCGTGTGGAAGCTAACATTCCAGGTTAGGACAAGAATCACACCTGTAAGCTGACATGAGGCACAGCCCCCTGATGCTGGCAAGCTGCAGTGCTCAGGGCCTCAAAGCCTGGGCAAATATATGAGAGAGGGAAGAGGAGAGCGACCAGGGGCGATAATGGCGCCAGCCAGCCAGAGGTGAGGGCCGCGTTACCACCCCGACCAGCAGAGCGCCAGGAGAAAGACTACATCCCCCACAATGCACCGGCGGCCCACGATGGCGTCTCCGTGGCGGGAGGGGGAGGGGTGTTATACGCTGCCCGGGGCGGGGGGAGGAGCGGAAGTGGGTTCTCCCCCCAGGGAGGCCGTCTGGGTCCGGTTCCGGGTGTTACCTACTTGGTGGGGCTGGTAGAAGGGGGAGGAAAATGGCGTCGGACTTGGAGACGGAGGTTCAGGCCATTGACAGGAGCTTGCTGGAATGTTCTGCCGAGGAGGTTGCCGTGGTGAGGCTCGTCCGCCCGCGGGGGCCCGGGGCGCCGTTAGGGGTCGGCCCCGCGCTCGGGGTGGGGGTGTGCGCACGGGCCGGGCCAGGCCGGGCCGGCAGAGGGTCCGCAGTGCCAGGCCCGGGCGGCCGGCACTGGCAGGGGGCAGGCGGTCTCTAGGGCTGCTGGCCGGAGGGGAGGGAGGGCTGAGGGGGAAGGGGAGTAAATGCGCTTGATGGCGAGGGGCGGTTGTGGCGGGGCTGCTTAAAGGGGCCCCGTGAGTTAGACGCACTCTGCCCCCTGCGTCTGAACTTGCTGCTGTGACAAGCCCGGCCAGGTGTGACAGGACCTGGAGGCGAGGCGCAGAAGCAGCTCCCCCGTCTGCTTGGTTTGTGCGTTTGACAGCAGTATAGTGTAGAGTCCGCCCTGCTCTTTCCTCTCTAAAACTGGTCACTTGCACGTCTCTTACTGTAACTGCCTGTATTTCAGATGGCTGGTTCCGCCTCCCTTCACAGTTTTCAAGTTTTGTTCTTAAGATTTCTTGGGAGAAGGTTTTGGAAACACTATTTCCTTCTCCCCCTCCTTAGCTTTTAGGCCCCAGGCTTGGAAGGAACTTCATGTGTACTAGAGACCCGTGAACAGCGTCCTGTCGATTTCAGTGGGGTTCTGTGGGAGAGCAGTGGTCTGCCACCCCCCCCCCCACCCAACCTGTTTAGTGTTGCCAGTGTAGACTAGCCCTAACAGTCTGACAGTCCAATATTGATTTTTATGTCACATTTTTCCTGTTGTTCATTTTGTCAGTCAACTTTTTGGGACTGTTCAGGTAAAACTCATTTTATCCTGCTCTGGGATACTTTACTTTCTCCTCGTGGTCCATACTACTTTGCTTCTGATTTCTGTTTAGACAAGCTAGGACTTTAGTTGAATCTTAAAAGCCCCAATGAGGTCACTTGGACTCTGTATGGACATGGGGCATATGGGGGGTGGGGAGATGACACTATGCAGCTTGTGGCATTGGAGCCTAAAATTTCCACATGCAGTTACTTTGTATAAAATTTAGTATTTGCATATACAACTTAGTTATTTAGCTTTTTTTTTTTTGCATGGGCAGATACTACAGCTTATACATGTAATTGCAATATTTGTCAGACAAATTAAGCAATCAATTTCATGCATGTATTTGAAAATGGAATCCTCGCTAAGATTTTATAGGCTACAGAGTTTTATCTAGCAAACTAAATTCTGTACCCTTTGCTAAAATGTAATCTACTTAAGGGCAAAGTTAAAAAATAGATTATTTATTAAAACATTTAATCATTTTAGACTGACTTTCAAGGATAAATTAGCAGTTTATGTGAGACCCCTAGAGAGAATCTTTCTACCAGTATCAGAATAACCACAATTATTGGAAAGGATAGGCTGCTAACCTGGGAGATGTGATTTTTTTTTCCTCTGACTAGGTACTTGTCTGAGCTTGTAGTAAAACTTATTCACTCCGGTTTTTCCAGATAGAAGGTAGTAATATACTCTAGAGTTGAGATGAAGCAAGTTTAAGATACTTGGCTAAGGAAAGAATTAAAACAATAGAACTAATGTGTATTGCAGAATATGGCCTTGGAAATGACCCACTTTTTGGAGAAACACAGCAGGAGATGCAAGGTCAATTCTAATGTAATTAGATTTCGTTTCTAATACAGAGTAGAAGATATTCAGCACAAGTGAGGAAGACTAGATTTAAAATTCTAAAACTAAGGCTTACAAGAACAGAAAGGTCAACTTCTTGGAGAGAGAAGAAGATAGGGGGGAAAAAAAGATGATGTAGTTTCTTTGATCTTTTAATGGAATGGTCGGTTTAACTATAGAGCAAAATAACTCCTATGAGATTTTTGGTTGCTGGATTTTTTTTTGGTAGTCTTTCACCTGGGGGCAGTTCAGAAAAATTCCAGTTCTCTGAACACCAGAGGTAACTTAGTACTAGAAGATTGAGTAGTTTCATTACCAGGGCTTTGAGAAATCAGTACTGGGGGTAGGGAGGATAGAGTAAATTTCTACCATCAGTTCTAAGAATCGTATCAGAAATAGTCTAAACAGTTTAGAAGCAGCTAATTTTATTGCTAAATATGACATTTTCTCCTATGGTTTTATTGTAGGTGTTCAGCATTTTCCAAAGAGGCACTGTGCGAGTGTCATCAATGGAAGAAGTGCTATATAAATTTAAAATTGCAAACAGTATAAATAAGGGTAAACTCTAAGCTCTTTCATGAAGATTTTTCAGATTAGTGTTTGTCTACTCCAGGGGTAGACAACCTATGGCATGCGTGCCGAAGGCGGCATTCAAGCTGATTTTCAGTGGCACTCACACTGCCTGAGTCCAGGCCACCGGTCCGTGGGGCTCTGCATTTTAATTTAATTGAAGCTTCTTAAACATTTTAAAAACCTTATTTGCTTTACATACAACAATAGTTTAGTTTTCTATTTTAGACTTATAGAAAGAGACCTTCTAAAAATGTTAAAATGTATCACTGGCACGCGAAACCTTAAATTAGAGTGAATAAATGAAGACTCGACACGCCACTTCTGAATGGTTGCCGACCCCGATCTACTCTAATATAGGTCTTTAAGAGAAGACAGTACATTATTTCAGTGAAATCAAGCTATACTAGCTGGTTTCTAAAACCAATTATTTCTGTATAAGTAATTCTTGCTTTTTATCCATCTTTGGGTTAATTCTGAATGAATTAACTAGTTTTCACATAATCAGAAGTTATCAAGAAGTATTTAGTAGTAGTAATTACATGTTGGTAAGGTTTATACACAGTACAGTACTGAATCAGTGCATACTTCTAGTATGTGTATATGTCCATTGTTGATTATATTCTGTAGTAATGATTATCAGTAGTACATCAGTTAAAAATGGCAAACGGTAAAGTCTTCAGTTACATGGTTGAAATAAAACAAATGTAATGAGAGGGACACATTTTTACAATTTACATAATACATCTCACTTTTTGTACCTTGTGTAATTGAGGGGAAAATGTTTTGACTCCAGGGGATACAACAGATACACCCTTTGAAGGTCACTGTTCAACTTGAAACTTTTAAAAACTGAAATTTCAACTTCTGACATATTACCCTTTGAACAGTATGTCCTGAGTTTGTTTTTAAAAAGGTTTCTTTAAACAAAAAACGTATAAGGAATTTTCTTCTTTATTGATATATGAAGGTCCTTTCAGAAAGGAAAGAATAGACTATACACTATGATGGAGATTTTTGAGAGTTAAGCGCTAATTCTCCTTTGTGCCTTTGAAAATCTCCCTGTGTGTGCTGTCAAATTCACAAAATATTTAAATTGGGAAAAAAAGAAATATTTTTGCTAATGTTTATTTGTAGTAATCTATGTTACTTGTAACTGTAGTGGCTGCAAAATTTTCACAGAGAAATTTGACTTTAAAGTTTGCAGTGTCCCTTTAGCTTTTAGGGTGAAAAGAAAGATGCTATAACAGTTATGACTGGGTGGGGTTGATTTTATTTGTGAGTAATTTTGTTTAATGTTTTCTTTTTAATTAAAGAAATGGCTACAAGCAACTGATCTTCCTAAAGAAGTATACCTGCATCTAGCCTACTATGTACCCAAAATTTACTGCAGGGGTCCTAACCCTGCCCCACAAAGAGAAGACATGCTAGCACAACATGTACTGCTGGGACCAATGGAATGGTATCTGTGTGGTGAAGATCCTGCATTTGCATTTCCAAAACTTGAGCAGGCAAACAAACCTTCCCATCTCTGTGGTCGGGTTTTTAAAGTGGGAGAACCAACATACTCTTGCAGGTAGCTTAATTCCACAATTCTCCTAAATTATTAATTCTCAACTTTTTTTGGTGGAAACATTTTTGTCCGAATGAAAATATTAACTGTCCATATGTATTTTTAGTATACTTGGAACATTGTGGGTGTTGTCTGGTTTGTTATTGGTAACATACTGAAGACTTGGTCAGTAGGAGAAAAAATTAATTACAGTATCAGTATAATTAAACAGATTTAGTTTTTGAAAATGTCAGTGTTGGTTATTAAAAAGAAATACTCTTAGATAAAGAGGAAGGTGGCTAAACTGTCAAATCAAGGCTTAAATGCAAAAATTGAAATTAATTTATCATTAATTAATTCAAATGTTTAACATGCATTTACAGATGTCCCTCCTGTGTTCTGAATATCTTTCAATGAAAAGTACAATTAATGGTGATTAGATTGGTAGGCAAAAAAACCTAACTTTCTCATTAAGCCCGCTCCCCTATTCAGATTTCTGTTAAAATCTCATTTCTGTTTTGAAGCCTACAATAAGTGAATAGGAGAATGTTACCAATAAATATTAAAAACCACACCAGCAAGACCTGCATATAACTTAAAGTAGCTATGATTTTATTGTCACCTTGTCTGTCTTGTTCTTTTCCCATTTTTTGCTATCTTAACCTTTGTATATTTTCAGCACAAGAACCACATAAGAATGGTCATACTGGGTCAGACCAATGGTCCATCTAGCCCAGTATCATGTCATCCGACAGTGGCCAATGCCAGATGCTTTAAAAGGGAATGAACAGAACGGCAATCATCAAATGATCCTTCCCCTTTTGCCCAGCCCCAGCACCTGGCAGTCAGAGGTCAAACCCAGAGTGTGGGGTTGCATACCTGACCATCTTGGCTAATAGATTATTTAGGTTAATCTATACAGAAGCCTTGGAACCTCATAAAATTGGGTCCCTAATCCACGAACTGTTGGAACTCATTTACAAAACTTTTCTTAAACATTATATGAATATATTCTCATACTATAGAATTAGAATTTATAATCCCTATTCCATGATGAGATATCTTTGAGCTATAATGTATCTTAATTAAAACTATCTTTAGATAGGTTGTTTCCTCAAAAAGCATTTTATAAAACAACTTTTTTTTATGTTTTTACTCATTGATTTTTATCCACTCTGCCTGAAACAAAACATGTTTTGGCAATTTTAAACTTTTTTCAATAAGAGCAAATGATATTTTGGTCTAGATTCACAAAACTGAGGAGGTGGTGGGTATGGTGATGCCCCTTTTTACCCAATAGCCCAGGATCTGGGACTTGAACCCAAGTTTCCTATATCCCAGGTGATTGCCCTAATAACCAGGGTATTAGTTATTATGGGATGAGTCTCTGAGTCTCCCCTGTTGAAGCTGTTTCATTTTGTATAAATTATTCATTGGAGCAGGGACTGGAACCTGGGTGAGGCAGCTTTTACCCCCTGGTTAGTGTCATTCTCCCTCACTGGATTGATGAATATTTAATTTTTGTTATACAGAGTGGAACAGCTTCAACAGGAGATATTAAGACACAGGGATCTCACCTGGGATATGGGAAATCTGGGTTCAAGTCCCAGTGGGGAGTTGAAGCTGGATCTCCCACATTCTGGGTGAGCAACCTAACCACTGGACTGTTGGGTGTAAGGGTGGTAGTGGCAACAGCATCACCTCAGCCACCTTGTTTTTCTGAGTAGCTCCTAAATACGAATCTAGCCTGAAAAAAATCAAATATAATTCCTAATCATTGGGCTATAGAATCATTCTTATTCTTTCTGATCCAGAAGAATAATACCTTAGCTAAACATGAAACTTCCTTTACTTGAGCTGATGAAAACTGTGCTGTAATTACAGTAACTTCTTCCAAACCTGTGTTTTCAAGACCAACATCACAAGATATTAAGAAAACAATAGCCAGTGTTGTAGGAAAGCATAGAAAAATGCAGTTCCTTGATATAATCTTCAGAGAATAATAGGTTTACTGTTTAAATTCACTTGGTATCTTCATCTCAGTAGAAAATGTGAAGAATAGTTCAGGTCCACTAATATGGGTGATTTTTGCAGTTTTCAGTATGGGAAAGTGGTTTGTTCTGCTAGGCCTATTATAGTACATATATTGTTACTGTGTATCCTTTTGTATTTAATAGCTTATACTTTGTAGTTGGTGGCAAATGGGGGAGAAGAATTTTTTTCTTAAACCCTACAGTTTACAAATTTGTTATTGTTTGTAATCTATGAAATACCTCCTGAAAGTATGAGAACCTGAAAAATGGTTTTTGTTTTCTTAAAAAAGAAGCTTGTTGACCTGAAGCAACTAATGTGTTAGGCTTCGATACATGCCAAATAAATCATCTTTATAACTTCTGGTGAATGGCCATGTGCATTTTTTTTAAATCCCAGGATTATTAAATGGTTAATTTCCTACTACACAATGTAATAAAAATAATTGCCTGTAACCAGAAACAAGAGGTTGTACAAATGTAAGTTATTCTCAAACAAAACAGCTTGCTGGGATTATTCAGTTTTTTTTTTTTTTTTTTGGTCTCACTAATTAAATTTGCACTTAAAATAAACTAAGGTAAACAAAAAATAATATTGGTAATATTTATGCTGTGGATCCATGATTATTCCTCTACTGATACTGATGAATTGGGCCAAATGGAATTAAGAATACTAGTAGGTGCTTCCTAGGTTTTCGTTTATTTTTGTTTGTTTTGAACAAAATAAGGGATTAGTTCATGTGAATTCTTGTTTATATTATTTCCTGATGGACATCTCAGGAAATCCTTAGTTTCTCTTCAGATATTTTTTTAGATGCTCTTTATTTTTCCATTGTGAAATCTGACTCCCTGAATCTATCTCAGTGGCTGTCAGTCAGTTGCCTTTAGTGTCAATATATCATGTGATTGTTTTTTCAAATTTTTGGCTATATGAACAAGGCAATTGCACATTAGTCTTTTACCTGATTTCTAGAGGTGGTACATCCAAGTGTTACAGTTAGTACATGTAAAAAGTGTTTGTCTTCTCTAAGTGGTCCTTGATTTTCTGGTTGTTGTGAAAATCTTTTTCTTCGAACTCATTAGAAGACTTGTAGGGCTAAACTTACATGCAAAAAGATTAGGAACCAACTCTTCGCTTCTAACTTTTCATACAAGGTGTGATGAAAATCTGTTTGCATTGATTACTTAGGACCATGTCTAGGACTTGCATTCTATACCCTGAGAGAACTTGCTTGGTTATGTAGTTTTCATGATTTCCTATACCTTAAAAACAGGTTTGAATCTGGTAACGTGGCTGAATTACCAGTTAATGCACTTGTTTCATTTACTGAAGGTAATATGTACATTAGCCAAATGCTTTTCCAAGCCTACTTCCCAGGCTGTTCTTCATAGCCACTCCTGCTCTAGGAATAAAATTTCCTCTCATTGTCTCATCAAAAATGATCATATTCCTGAATAGCAAACAGTTTAGCAAGAAGTCCCACATTCATGTATTTTGAAAATAAACTGTTGTTAGATGCATAGTTTAAAAGTTAAAGTAATATTTTTTGCTTAATTTTTTCCTCTGTTTGTTTCCAGAGACTGTGCGGTTGATCCAACTTGCGTGTTATGTATGGAGTGCTTTTTGGGAAGTATTCATAGAAATCATCGATACAGGGTTAGTAATCTTCTTGGAGTATATGAATTGGGTATAATGTATTTCTTATGAATGGGTATATTCAGAGTTCCAGTATGTAATTTATATTTAAGAATGTTTTTGTATTTCAAAATAAAGTGTGTATACAAATATACACGCACAGTATGGTTGGAATTAAAAATGTGCAGTGTAACTTTACCAGAACTGGGAATGTTAACCTCAGTTTAAAAGCTTAGCTTTAACAAGACTGAATTAATATTTGAAACCCCTGAGCAAATTGTTGTTGTAGTGTTCCTACACTTCAATCTTAAATACCTTCACAATTCTAAATTAAACGTAAACTGGAGTTAGTTTTATTATGTAAAACTTGTGGTTTTCAACCTTTTTCATTTGTGGACCCCTAAAACATTTCAAATGGCAGTGCAGACCCCTTTGGAAATTCAACCTGTGACCTGCAGACCCCTACCATAGAAATCTTAGACTGAAAACTGGCTGAACAGAATTCAACTATAAGTTTTGCATATGCTTAGCATGGCACTGGGCGCAGTGTGAGAAAGGGCACTAAACTGTGGGCTTCTGTGGTAATGGCACATTCAGATTTTGACCTGGAGGTGGGGTATTCACATATGTAGACACTTTAGACATAGTGTGCAGATCCCCAGGGGTCTGCAGACCACAGGTTGAAAATCACTGTGTTAGACATAGTTTCACTTAGTTTGGGCACTATATTTAGACTTGTGTTTTTGTGTTTTTTAAAGGTGTTGAGCAAACTTATGAGTGAGAGAAGTTTAGTTAAAAAAGTAACCTTTTGGTTTCTTAGATTTAAACATACTTCTGCACTGCCATGAACTCCTGCATAACAGAAGTTTGTTAATGCACGAGAAGGGCCCTGCCAAATTCATGGTCCATTTTGGTCAATTTCATGGTCATAGGATTTTAAAAATTGTAAATGTCTTGATTTCAGCTATTTAAATCATGGTGTTGTAATTCATAGAATCATACAACTGGAAGAGACCCCGAGAGGTCATCTAGTCCCTGAACTCAAGGCAGGACTAAGTATTATCTATTCTAGACCATCCCTGACAGTTGTTTATCCAAACTGCTCTTAAAAATCTCGAATGATGGCGATTCCACAACCTCCCTAGGCAATTTATTCCAGTGCTTAACCGCTCTGACAAT
This sequence comes from Mauremys reevesii, assembly GCF_016161935.1. NCBI lineage: Eukaryota > Metazoa > Chordata > Testudines > Geoemydidae > Mauremys > Mauremys reevesii. The sequence goes on from NC_052625.1 coordinate 34,630,981, forward strand.
TAGGAAATTTTTCCTAATGTTCAACCTAAACCATCTTTGCTGCAATTTAAGCCCATTGCTTCTTGTCCTATTCTCAGAGGTTAAGAACAATTTTTCTCCCTCCTCTTTGTAACAACCTTTTATGTACTTGAAAACTGTTATCATGTCCCCTCTCAGTCTTCTCTTCTCCAGACTAAACAAACCCAGTTTTTTCAATATTCCCTCATAGGTCATGGTTTCTAGACCTTTAATCGTTTTTGTTCTTCTCTGGACTTTCTCCAATTTGTCCATCTTTCCTGAAATGTGGTGCCAAAACTGGACCCAATACAATTGTAGCGGTCCTGACCCAAAAAAGGACTTGTGAGGAGATCACAAGGTTATTGTGGGGGGATTGCAGTACTGCTACTCTTATTTCTGTGCTGCTGCCTGCAGAGCTGGGCTCTCAGTCAGCAGCCGCCACTCTGGCTGCCCAGCTCTGAAGGCAGAGCACAGAAATAAGGGTGGTATGGTATTGCCACCCTTTACTTCTGTACTACTGCTGGGGGGGCTCCGCCTTCAGAGTGCGGGAGAGGGTGAAGGGTGTAGTGCTTACCTCAGGCAGCTTCCAAAAGCGACCCGCACCCCCCTCTGGCAGCAGCTCCTAGGTAGGGGGATGGAGGGGTCTCCATGCGCTGCTGCCCGCAGGGACCGCTCCTGCAGCTCCCATTGGCCTCAGCTAGGGGCAGGGGCAGCGTGCGGGTCTTGTCCATTTTTCCCCTCTCCCCAGGGGCCGCAGGGACGTGCCGGCCGCTTCCGGAAGTGGACCAGGCAGGCAGGAAGCTGCCTTAGCCCTGTTGTGCTGCCGGTGGTGGTGGCGGGGTCTCCGGGCCCTTTTAAATTGCCTGGAGGCAGTGGGGGGGCACTTTGGGGGAGGAGCTTGGGGGTGGCAGGTGGGGCTGGGGGAGAGACCAGGCTCCAAACTTTGTGGGAGCCAGACCACCATGCTCTCATATTGGTGGAGCACGGGCACCATGCGCCCATACAGCTCGCCGCCCCTGAACCTTGTGACCCCTCTGCAACTCCCTTTTGGGTCAGGACCCCCAATTTGAGAAACGCTGGTCTCCCTTGTGAAATCTGTATAGTATAGGGTAAAAGCACACAAAAGACTAGATTTCACAGTCCATGACGTGTTTTTCATGGCTGCGAATTTGGCAGGGCCCTATGCATGACAAATTCTAGAAAGAAAAGTGAAATAGATTAGTTTGTCAAGCTGAGTGAAATATTTAAGTAAACACACAACTGAAATAAGTAAAATAAAAATTTTAGCTTCTTTAATCCACAGTACTGTTAGTAGTACAGGTGAATATATATATATTTTTTAACTTGATGTTCCTTTTAACTAGCACAAATGTTTACTTAATTAGGCCTGGTTTATACTACGAGTTTATCTCGAATTTAGCAGCGTTAAATCGAATTAACCCTGCACCCGTCCACACAACTAAGCCCTTTACTTTGATATAAAGGGCTCTTAAAATCGATTTGTGTACTCCTCCCCAGCGAGAGGGAGTAGCGCTGAAATCGACATTGCCATTTCGAATTAGGGTTAGTGTGGCTGCAATTCAACGGTATTGTCCTCCAGGAGCTGTCCCACAGTGCACCATTGTGACTGCTCTGGACAGCAATCTGAACTCGGATGCACTGGCCAGGTAGACAGGAAAAGCCCTGCGAACTTTTGAATTTTATTTCCTGTTTGCCCAGCATGGAGTGCTGATCAGCACAGGTGACCATGCAGTCCCAGAATCAAAAAAGAGCTCCACCCTGGACCGTACGAGCGATACTGAATCTGATCTCTGTATGGGGAGAAGAATCTGTTCTATCAGAACTCCGTTCCAAAAGATGAAATACCAAAACATTTGAAAAAATCTCCAAGGCCGTGATGGACAGAGGCCACAACAGGGGCTCAACACAGTGCTGTGTGAAACTTAAGGAGCTGAGACAAGCGTACCAGAAAGCCAAAGAATCAAATGGATGCTCACAGAGGGAGGGGCGACTCTAGCAATCCCACAGTTCCCGCAATCCCAGGAGGGGTGGGGGAGGAGGGAAGCAACGGGTGGGGTAATTGCAGGGGCACCCCCTAGAATGGCATGCAGCTCATCATTTCTGCAGGATGTCTGGGGCTCTGATCCAGAGCGGCCATTTGCCTCTCTGGTTCTTTAGTAGGCTTGCCTGATATTCTAGGCAGGACTGACTCTCCATTAGACAAAACTTAAAGAAGAGAATGGGGAGTCATTCCCATTTTTGTCCAGGCGCCCCCGACCGACCTCACCGAGGCCGGCCAGGAGCACCCATGACAGCAGCACACAGTACAGTACGACTGGTAACCATCATTGCCAACTCGCAAAGCAGCAGACGGTACAGTAGGTCTGGTAACCGTCTTTGCTAACTTGCAAAGGCAAGGGGATGCTGCTGTGTAGTACTGCGTCTGTCAACAGCATCCAGTAGACATACGGTGATGGTGAAAAAAGGCTGAACGGGCTACATGGTTGCCGTGCTATGGCATCTGCCTGGGCAATCCAGGGAAAAGGGCAAGAAATGATTGTCTTCCATTGCTTTCACGGAGGGAGGATTGACTGATGACATTTACCCATAACCACCCGTGACAAATTTTTGGCCCTGTCAGGCATTGGGATCTCAACCCAGAATTCCAATGGGTGGGGGAGACTGCAGGAACTATGGGATAACTATGGGATATCTACCCACAGTACAACGCTCCGGAAGTTGACGCTAGCCTCAGTACATGGACGCGCACCGCTGAATTAATGTGCTTAGTGTGGCCGCGTGCACTTGACTTTATACAATCTGTTTCCAAAAATCGATTTCTGTAAAATCGGAATAATCCCGTAGTGTAGACATACCCTCAGTCTTTACATATCAGTCTGTTTCTTTGGTACTGTCAAGTGTGTAATAGAATTTCTGTAGAAATGTTACAGTTGAAACGAATGGCGAGAGCTTCTTTTCCTCTCTCAATACCCTTGATAGCATACTTGCGTTTACTATTGTGGAGAGTGTTAGTATGCACTCTTCATTTAGTAACTACTAATGCAATATGAAACAACAGGAATAGAGGCTTTTGGAGGTGTAAAGTATTCTCTAAAAATGAAAAGAGATCTGAGTGCCTTGACTAACTTGGTAGACAGAAAAGGATAATGTGTACTGTGGAGAATCTGTGCATCAAAAATAGGTCGCAGAATCATTATGTATTTATGAACTCCATTCACAATTGTGATTTAAGAAATAATTGTATTCAATACTTATTTCAAGAGCTTTTAATTTTAAAATGAAGTTTTACTGAAGTGTGGAAATAGAGCAGTGCAATGTACAAATGCAAATATTTGTCATTAGCGAGACACGGTAAGCCTGGTCAGAGACACAGGCTTTTGATCTACACAGAACTCTTCAGGTCACAGCACTGCAAACAGTTTTTTTTCACTATCAACTTTAGTAAGCGTAACGGAATCCAGTTGTTATAAACGTGGCCCTCAAACTGTAGTGACTATCCCTCTGATGTCCTTATATAGTAGGATGTAGCAGTATGCAATTTGTCTTCAAAATAAGTGTCCTATTTATAAACGACATTATAATGCAAAGATTTTAAATATTGGAATTTGAGGAAAAGATTCTATGTTCTGTTTTTAAAATCAGACCAGTCTTCTGTGACTGATTCAGAATAAACATATACTGGTAATTTCTGTGTTCTATAAATACATCAGATGCTGTATGCGACCTCCCCAGGCCTATACTCTAGAGTTACTTTAACAATATAATTGTATGTTGTTGTTTTTTTAAACAGATTAATGATGTAGATAATCTCTGTCTGTCACGGACATTTGACACGCTTTTACCATATTTATTTGAGTAGCATACGGGAAAATCTCTAATAGCATAAGGGTTAATGTGTTGGTGCTTTCAGTATACATAGATCTTGCACATGGATACAGTTTTGTGTGTTTTAAACAACTTCAGATGACAACATCAGGCGGAGGAGGTTTCTGTGATTGTGGTGATACTGAAGCTTGGAAAGAAGGTCCGTACTGTCAAAAGCATGAACTTAACACAGCAGAGACAGCAGAAGAGGAGGTAATAAATACAATTTTAATGTATAGATATTGTGTAATAGTGCTAGTTTAGGACATTATATGTTGCCAGACCAAATTATGCACAATTCTGAAATTCAGAAGGTAAGGGAAAACAAATCTCTAATCATCTTATATGTGACTTTTGTAAGGTTATAAATTCGCCTCAAAAATAAGAAAACTAAATGCTATAGAAATAATATCTGTATACTTCAGTGTTTTAGTGAAATGGTGGACCCTTAAATTTTTAATAAACATTGGAACATTCGTAGTTTTTATGTTAAAGCTTTAAGACCATGAGTGAACCAAATTGAAAATCAGACAATTTTTGTGCTAGAAATTATTTGGTTGGTTGAAAATGTTGTCTTGATATATTGTTTACTATATCATCTCAGCACATTGATATTTGTAATTTTTTATCTAAAGTAATAGAAGAAATTATTTAGGACAGAAGCTGTTAGTCTTCTCTACTCAGCCGATAAGTAAAACAAATTGGAAGCTTGCAGCATGCTAAATATAAATATTGGTACTACACCATATTATACACTAGATAAAATTAATATAAAATTACGTATTAAAACTACTTTAAAAACAGCTATTTAGATTGCAAAGTCAAGCATGCAAAAATAGAAAAAGCTAGATTTCTGGTTGCCTACTAGCCGTAGTTCTGTCCCTTGTGCATCCATCCTGTGCACTGAATGAAGAAAGGGTGCGTTGCGGGGGTGGAGAAATGTAATTAAAGACTGTATCATAATTAATACATATAAGGGAGCAAATTAAGTTTGCACATGCAACCTATATTCTGACATTTCCTAGCATTCATGTGCTAGACCTTGCAACCTAAATAACTTTCTTTTAAAGTAGTTTTTTCTAATGTAACTTCCAAGGGGTTTTTAATTGGAAAAAGTTTTAAAATATAACTTCTGTTAGTTACAACTGTAACAACCCCCTCATCGTAGATCATCAGCAGGGTCTGAATCCTGAATCTTCAGCACTGCAACAGATTTCTACCGGTTGAGAGACAGGACTAATCATGTTAGCTGGTAGCATAAGAAGGATGTTATCCCAGAAAGATGGATGGACAGCTAGTGTCATGTGCTGGGTTCAAGGAGGTTTATGTGGGGAATCTGGTCTGGTTCTCCATTTCTTCTTCACTAGGTCTGAGAGAACTCCTTCCCTTTTTTTGGTGCCCCCACTGAGGAGCTGCAACATGTGCTAAAGGGGGTGGTGGAGGAGCCCAACCTGGCTATGTCTGGTGTGCGTGCGTGCTCTCTTCCTTCCCACCACTGCTACAACTGCTACAACAACTGCTAGATCAGGGGTAGGCAACCTATGGCACGTGTCGGCACGCGAGCTGATTTTCAGTGGCACTCACACTGCCCGGGTCCTGGCCACCGGTCCAGGGGGCTCTGCATTTTAATTTAATTTTAAATTACGCTTCTTAACCATTTTAAAAACCTTATTTACTTTTACGTACAACAATAGTTTAGTTATATATTATAGATTTATAGAAAGAGCCCTTCTAAAAACATTAAAATGTATGACTGGTACGCAAAACCTTAAATCAAAGTGAATAAATGAAGACTCGGCACACCACTTCTGAAAGGTTACTGACCCCTGTTCTAGATGTTTCCAGGTAGTGTGCAGTGGTGGTAGTAGTATGGTGCTGCTGCTTGCTGAATGTGTGGCCCTGACTCTTCAGAATGTTTTGTTAGTTAATTCTGCATGCTGCCAAAATTTCCCATGGAACACAAGTAACAGAAGGGAAATGATGACTTTTAACAGTTTATAGCTCTGCCAGATCTGAAGAGAACTTAATGGGAGAAGGGAAGAAAAGTCCCTAATCTGAGGGCCATGTCTCTGCTGAATTTCAAAGGCCTGCTGCAAGAAATGGAGATGTTTAGAGCCTCTCTAAAAAAAGACCACAAGAAAATTTTGTCACTGAAAGTGTTGGGCATCTCATTACTGTTAGTTTATATTTGTCTAACTGCTCTAGGAGCCTCTGACGTATATTTTAAAAATACATCAAATCAAAGAAAGAAACAGCAATACCATATATTTTTAAAAAGCTAGGGAACAAGGCAGCCCAAATAAACCAGATCCTCATAATACTTTATATTCCCCCAAACTATATGCTGCTTCAGCAGCTCTTTTAAGAAGATGTGCCGCAGCATTTATTATTTTTCATTTGTATTAACACCTCATGTAGGAGTCCTAATAATGGATCAGGACCCTATTGTGCTTGGTGTTGTACACAGAACAAAAAGACAGTCCCTGCATTAAGAAGCTTACAATCTAAGGGCTTGGCTACACTTGCAAGTTGCAGCGCTGGTAGAGGCTTTCCCACGCTGCAATTAGTAACCGTCCACACTTGCAAGGCACATCCAGCGCTGCAACTCCCTGGCTGCAGGGCTGGCTGTACACCTGGTCAGGTTGGGGTGTAGCGATTGCAGCGCTGGTGATCCAGCGCTGCTCATCAAGTGTGGACACACACCAGCGCTTTTATTGGCCTCCAGGGAATAAGGAGATATCCCAGAATGCTTTTAACTAAATTACTCTCTTTGTTTTGTTATGCAGCCTCTCTTTGTTTTGTTGTGAACTCCGATCGGAGCTCCGTTGAACTGCTTATCTAAAAAAACAAACACTGATCACAGCAAACAGGAGCTATCTGTACCTGGCTGTGAACGATCAAATGAGAGGCAGGGAGTGAATGTTTGTTTGACAGAGAAACAGCGTTGGATGCAGGCTGTTTGCAATTAAGACTAAGGGTTCGCGAACATTTTGTGATTTTTCAATCCAGGAAGCTAACACACAGTGTTGGCTCCAAAAATCCACTCTCTCTATCTTCCTCGTCACAGTACACCACCCTCCACCCCGCTCTTTTGAAAAGCACGTTGTTGCCACTTGAATGCTGGGATAGCTGCCCATAATGCAGCACTCCCAACAGCACCGCAAATGCTGCAAATGTGGCCACACACCAGCGCTGGTAGCTGTGAGTGTGGCCACACACCAGCGCTGTTCCTGCACAGCTGCATGACCAGCGCTGTAACTCCCAGCGCTGCAACTTTCAAGTGTAGCCAAGCCCCAAGTATAAGACAAGATATAACAGATGGATACAGGCAGCGAGGTGAGGTGCGGACAAGCAAACAGTGAGGCCTGGTCTACACTAGGACTTTAATTCGAATTTAGCAGCGTTAATTCGAATTAACTGTGCACCCGTCCACACCAGGAAGCCATTTAATTCGACATAGAGGGCTCTTTAGTTCGAATTCTGTACTCCTCCCCGACGAGGGGAGTAGTGCTAAATTCGACATGGCTATGTCGAATTAGGCTAGGTGTGGATGCAAATCGAACTTAGTAGCTCCGGGAGCTATCCCACAGTGCACCACTCTGTTGACGCTCTGGACAGCAGTCCGAGCTTCGATGTTCTGACCAGCCACACAGGAAAAGCCCTGGGAAAATTTGAATTCCTTTTCCTGTCTGGACAGTTTGAATCTCATTTCGTGGTTGGACATCAGGGCGAGCTCAGCAGCACCGGCAGCAATGCAGAGCTCTCCAGCAGAGGAGTTCATGTAATCTCTGAATAGAAAGAGGGACCCAGCATAGACTGACCGGGAAGTCTTGGATCTGATCGGTGTGTGGGGCGAGGAGTCTGTGCTTTCGGCGCTGCGCTCCAAAAAACGGAATGCAAAGACCTACGAGATCTCCAAAGCCATGAGAGACAGAGGATACAGGCGGGATGCAACGCAGCGCCGCGTGAAAATCAAGGACCCCAGACAAGGCTACCAAAAAATCAAAGCGGCAAACGGACGCTACGGAGCCTGCCACCACTGCCCCACCAGTGACCATGGACTCTGACGATGGGACAGTGTCGACGGCCAGTTCCTCGGCGATGTTCGCGGACGGGGAAGATGAGGAAGGGTTTGTGGAGGACGAGGCAGGCGACAGCGCTTACAACGCTGGTTTCCCTGACAGCCAGGATCTCTTCATCACCCTCACGGAGAGCCCCTACCAACCCTCCCCGGCCGTTAACCCGGACCATGAATCAGGGGAAGGATCACTCGGTAAGTGCTTTAAACACATAAACTTTTTATTCTTAATATAACAGGAATCTGAAGTATGTGAAAAGGTGGTCTCTATATATATGGGGATAAATCAGAAATCCTCCTGGGAGATCTCCACGAAACTCTCCTGGAGGTAATTGAAAAGCCTCTGCAGGAGGTTCCTGGGGATAGATGCCTTATTGGGTGCTCCGTGGTAGCACACTTTTCCGCGCCAGGCTTTCATGAGGTACTCATGGAGCCTTGCCTCCCCGAGCACGGCTGCATAGGCCCCTGGTTTGTGCTGGCTTTCACGCAGCATGCACTCTCTATCTCCTTCAGTGACCCTCCTCAGGGCGATCTCGCTTGGCGACTCCTGCATCTAATTAGGAAAATTACCATAATGTTATGCCTAGTCCAAAGTATTTTAAAAAAATCTCCGGACAGACGGCGTAGCAGAGAGTCAGCACGCTGCTGCGTGACAAGTGTAACAGGAAGCCAAAGAATCAAATGGACGCTCATGGAGGGAAGGAGGGAGGGGGGGGGCTGAGGACGCAAGCTATCCCACAGTTCCCGCTATGTCTGAAAATCATTTGCATTCTTGGCTGAGCTCCAAATGCTTCTAGGGTCAAACACAGGGTCCGCGGTGGTTCAGGGCATAGCTCGTCAATGTACAGCCACCCCCCACCCCCAGAAGGAAAAGGGAAATAAATCGTCTCTTGACTCTTGTAAATGTCACCCTATGTGTACTGAATGCTGCTGGTAGACGTGACGCTACGGTAGCATCCTCGCCCCCCCCTCCCCCGCCTCATGGGTGACTGATGGTGCAAAACGACTGGTACCTGTCCTCATCATCAGTCTTGCGGTAGATGATGTAGTGCAATAGGACTGCTACCTGTCCTCATCATCAGCCCATAAGTAGACGGCCTGCTAACCGTCTTCATCATAGCAACAGGGGGCTGAGCTCCATCAGCCCCCGCCCTTCATGTGTAAAGAAAAGATTCTGTAATGCCTGGACTATCATAGCAGCTGGAGGCTGCCTTACCCTCATTTCATTTCCCTAACAAGTCACTGTTTCTTATTCCTGCATTCCTTATTACTTCAGCATACAAATGGGGGGACACTACAACGGTAGCCCAGGAAGGCTGGAGGAGGAGGGAAGCAACAGGTAGGATTGTTGCAGGGGCACCCCCTGTGAATGGCACGCAGCTCGTCATTCCTGTGGGATCTGACACAGAGCGGCTGTGCTCTGTAGTTCTCTGATACACTAAAACCCTAGTACACTTGCCCCATATTCTAGGCGGGACTGTTTCTATTTTTAGATACCATAAAGGAGGGATTGACTCGGGGAGTCATTCCCAGTTTTGTCTTTTGCGCCCCCGGCCGATCTCGGCCAGGGGCACCTATGACAGCAGCAGAAGGTGTAGTGCAATAGGACAGCTACCCGTCATCACCTTGCCAGTTTACATTGGCGTGGTTGATGGTGCAATATGGCTGATAACCATCTCTGCTATCATGCAAAAGCAAATGAATGCTGCTGTGTAGCGCTGCTGAATTGCCTCTGTCCGCGGCATCTAGTACACATACGGTGACAGTGACAAAAGGCAAAACAGGCTCCATGGTTGCCACGCTATGGCGTATGCCAGGGCAATCTAGGGAAAACGGGCTTGAAATGATTGTCTGGCATTGCTTTCCCGGAGGAAGGAATGACTGACTACATTTACCCAGAACCACCTGCGACAATGAAATTTGCACCATCACGCACTGGGATCTCAACCCAGAAGTGCAAGGGTCGGGGGACACTGTGATGGGGTAGAACAGGGGCAGAGTTTATGCTTTCCGGATTGCCTGCTGCAGGAGTGCGGACGAGATAGGTGCTGTGCATGGTGTTGTTCACAGACACAGACTAGACTGTGTTCATTGTTAGCAGAAATGTATCTTTGCAAGGAATTCATTCCCTCTTTCCCATCACACAGCTTCGACTGTCTCCAGACCTGCCACAGCATCCCCCTCACAGAGGCTGGCAAAGATTAGGCGGCGAAAGAGAAAGACATGGGACGAGATGATCGCTGAAGTTATGGGGTGCTCCCGAGCCGAGGCGGACCAGCAGAGCCAGTGGAGGGAGACCCTCTCTCAGCAGCAGCGCTCACACAGCGAACGGGAGGAGAGGTGGCGAGAGGAAGACAAGCAGGCGACTCAAACGCTGCTTGGACTAATGAGGGAGCAAACGGACACGCTCCGGCGCCTTGTGGATGTTCTGCAGGACCGCAGCCAGGAGGACAGAGCCCCCCCGCAGTGTATCTGCAACCGCCCTCCCCCGCCACAAAGTCCCATACCTCCCGTCACCCAAAGTAACCAGAAGGAGTGGCGCCAGGGGCCGTGAAAACGGTCACTGCACCCCAGCAGAGTGCTCAAGTACCCAAAAGCTCTCATACCGTAATTTTTGAGAATTCCTTCCCTTCCTGACTCACCCTAGCCCCAATCCCAGTTTCATCCCCTGACTGTCTGGTTAATTATTAAAAATACTTTGCTGTTAATTACTGTTTCCGTCATGCTTTTTTACACAACACTGCGTTTGAAGGGGTGGGTGGGGAAGGGGGTAGGGTATTGCATAGGACAGTCACCTTTAGCAGGGTACAGAGACGGGGGCAGGATCAGCAGCAGGTCACACACACAGTGCAGTCAGTAGGCACCCTGGTCAGTATGGGAGGTGGTTTGCAGGTTCTGTGTGGGTGGGGAGGTACGTGACTTTGTAGCGGGGGAGGGGGGTTACAGATCTCATGCAACGGTCCCTGTCCTGGACCACAGAGCCACGCAGCAGAGGAATCTGTATCCATCCTCCCCCGCCACAAGGCCACATAGCCCCCGCACAGAGAGTCCCAAAAAGGAGGGATGGCAGGCTCCGTTGAAACAACCAGTCCGGCACTGCAGACCGCTCTGGGAGCAGGAGCCTGTCATTCCTCGAGTTTAGAGGTGGTCTTTACATCACCGCACACCCTACCCAGCACAGTCTGCGTCCCAGTTTCAACCCTTTAATGCAAAGTCATCAATAAAGAAACCTTTGTAAAGTTACAGTGGAACATGTCTTTTATTTTTAAACGTGTGTTGGAAGTGGGGGAAGCGGGGTGGACGGGGTATGTAACTGCAGATGCTGGTCAACAGTAACTTGGTAAAGAAACAGGGGCAGGTTCAGCTTCTCTGTAAAGAAACTGAACAGTCACAGGTCACGCTGCTCGCTGGTACTTGAAGAGTTCCTTGTCGCTGTGCAAGGCGCCTGCATAGGGCTTCACGAGGCAGGGCATTAGCGGGTAGGCTGGGTCCCCGAGGATCACTATAGGCATCTGCACATCCCCAAGAGTTATTTTGTGGTCCGGGAAGAAACTACCTTCCTGCAGGTGTCTAAACAGAGCAGAGTTCCTGAAAACACGCGCGTCATGAACTTTGCCTGGCCACCCGACGTTGATGTTGGTAAAACGTCCCCCATGGTCCACCAGTGCTCGCAGCACCATTGAAAAGTAGCCCGATTTCTCAGCAGCTGACTGTGGAAGAGGTGGACGATAAAGTGCGAGGAGTTGACAACGGCCATAACTGCCGCGGGCTCCGTGCTCGCAGTGCTGTGGTGCCCGTGCTGTCACTGAGCAGAAAAGTGCACGAACAGATTGCCCGCAGGCGCTTTCGGGGAGGGAGGGAGGGCGTGATTGACGGTTCAATGATGACAGTTACCCAAAACCACCCTTGACACATTTTTTCCCCCAGCAGGCATTGGGGGGGAAATCCCAGAATTCCAATGGGCAGTGGGGAGTGCGGGAACTGTGGGATAGCTTCCCACTGTGTACCGCTTCCAAATTCGACGCTGGCCCCGTTACTGTGGACTCACACTGTCGAATTAGTGTTTTTAGTGTGGATACACAAATTCGACTTCATAAGGTCGATTCCACAAATTCGACTTAAGTTGATTCGAAATAGTCTTGTAGTGTAGACATACCCTGAGACAGCATTGTTCAGCAGTGTAGACAGCGGTATCAGTGCAGCAGCAGCCACACAACTATTGTCAATTTTTTTCTGTAGGCATTATGGCAAAGGAAAGCTTTAAGCAGGGATTTGAAAAAAGGCTAGTGAGGTGGCTTTGTGCATGTTTACAGGGAGCTCTTAGCAAGTGTGAGGGGGAGCACAAAGGTTCTTGGTTTGAAAACTTAACAAATGGGTAATGCAAGCTGGTATCATGGGCTGATCAGAGGCAGCATAGGGAATGAGAGTTGCTAGTTATGGTGGGGATAGGCTCAAAGGGCCTGGAAAGTGATGACAAGCAGTTTGTTTTTGGCTTAGTAGGATTAGATTTTTATTGGTAAATGTCGATTTCACCATATACACACACAAATTTGACAAAATATTTCTATCTGTGATGATCAAAATTTACAAATGAGCAATGTAAGCTTGAGAACTTATGATGAGAGTTTGATATTTATTTTGTATATTCTGGCATGTGATGATGACAATTTGTGTTTTAACAGATATTAAATATTAACTATTTGAATCTTAACAGCTACATTCCCGTCCCCTAGGTTTTTGGTGGGTGTGAAATTTTAAATAGAAAAAATGCTTAAAACTCCTAATTTCATGTAACTGAAAGTTTTAATTGATAAAAATCAGGAAAAGAAGCTTAGAAATAAGCATAGATATTATCTGTCAAAATTACAGCAAAAAAAATTTGAATTCTGCCATGCCTACTTATATTTGCTGCTATAAACAAGGGGAAGCCAGGGGAAGAGATGCAAAGAGCAGATGAGAAGCCATCAGTGATAATGGACTGGAAGTTCCAGAGAGGTTGCCAGGTGACAATGATGAACAATGGTGAAAGAGAACAGGTGATGGCCTGAGAGGGGGAACTCAGCAGCAGAGATTAAAAAGAGAGCAATACTTGGTGAAGACCAAGTCAAGTGAACCACCCTTATGGTGAGTGGGAGAGTGTATTCAGGGCTACAGGTTTAATGAAGAGGAGAGGGTGAGGAAACATGCACCTTAAGGGGTTATTATGGAAGTTGATGTCACCAAATATGGGTGTCGGAGGTTGCGAGGAGAGGAAAAGAGGGAGCTCAGAGTCAAAATCACAGAGCAGGACTTGTTGGGTGGACAGTAATGTGAAAGGGGAGAGGAGAGAAAAGTTGACTGCAGCGGAGTTCAAAAAAGGTGGAGGAGTGGGAAGGGGAGGTGGGAGGGATTGGAAGTGACAGGAACAGCTTAGAAGACCAACGCCCTCACCATGGTGTGATCCAGAGTGGGAAATGTAAGAGAAGGAGAGGCCTCTGTAAGAGAAGGCAGCTGTAGGGGCAGTATTAGAGGAAGGGATCCAGGTCACTGAGAGAGGCAGGAGCTGGAGTGAATAATATATGAAGAGGCTGTGGATTGCTGTGATCGTTTTAGAGATGGACAGCTAGAGAAGAGGAGGGAGGTTAGGAATGGTGGCACAAGATGAGTGGAGATGGTTGTGGGGACAGGTGAGTGGAGATAGTGCCAGAGTTGTTATCAGAGGTGATGAGGACGTTTAGATGTGGGACCTAGATTTCTGCTGCTGATAGAGGGAATTAGATGGGGGTGGAGAGGGGCCGAGATGTAGGTAGAAGTGGTGGAACTGTAGAGGGAGTGAGGGTAACCAGGAAGAAGAGGTAGTGGGAGGAAAGGGAGGAGGAGGAGAATGATGATGCAAAAGAGAGATGTGGTGACAGCTGTGGGTGAGTGGCAGATGGCATGAAGTTTAATATATCCTGGGGTATTTTGGACCCGGGGGGAGGGCAAGGAGTGCATTCCAAAGGAGAAAAGCCCTTGCAGAGACAGGTTCCCTTCCCCCAATATCTGTTATACCTCTTTTCCATACAAATATTTATATTTTATAGTTATAGTCAAGTATATATTTAATCTTTGTAATTTGATCACTTATAGTACTGTGAAACACACATCATGAGATTGTTATGGAAAAAGAAATGTTTCTCAGATGATTCTGGACATTTACCAGCCATCTGACTTCCAAGATTCCCCAGTGTTCTTAAGCTCCTCTTTTATTTGTTAAGTCTCTCAAAATATTGGGAAACTCTGATTGTAATCCCAAATTAATTTTTTTTTCTAGATGGATCATTTGTGTTATAGCAGAGGTATTCCTTTAAGATTGTTTAAATACAAAGAACATTGGAAAAGTCACCATTATTCTAAAGATGGAGGCAGGGAAGAAAATTATGCCATAAAAAGGAATGCAGACTACACATCTCAGTTAGAATAATAATATAGTATTTAGTATTGCTGACTTCTTTCACTATACCACTCATGAAAAGTTTTCTGCAGTAAGAGCTATTACCTCTTACTCTCTTGGAATGTACTTTTTTTTAATGACAAATGAATTTCTTAAAACTTAAAACAGCAATAATATGAAGCCCATCAGCCCTGCATGAAATTAATAAATCAGTCATCTGGAGCTTTCTGAAGTTAAATTAGTTCATGGAAAAATTGGCTCTGCTTACCTTGAGGCTATTTTAATTCTCCTAATGGGAAGAAGAGAGTTTTTTGTTTGCTTTTAATGAAAGGCGAAAGCACATTAGCCAGGAAAATAAGAGAAGAATGGTTATTGGAAAGTCACTATATCTGTATTAAGCCTCAATTTTAATAGATTATTTTCAGGAGCCAAAAAGAATGTAACATCTGACTGAAATATCATGCATTATTTGTTTACTTAAATACACATTTTAAACTTAAGTGCAAGCTGTGAAGGTTTTTTAAGTAGTTCCGAATTTTTGTTTCTGTGTCTACTATGTGTGTTAGTATTTTTTTTTTTTTTTTTTAAAAAGGCAGCGTTTTGAAGAACAAACACCATGGAAGTCTATTATAGACTGGCTTCATGCTAGAGGGAAGACTAAACAGTGTAGAGTTAGTGCATGGTGCGGTTTTACCATTTAAAAAACAGGCTTAAAAAAAAAGGTGCAGTTTTTTGTTTTTTCGATTATAAAATAATTTTTAAAAGTAGTAAAATAGCACCAGGTACTCCAAAGGCTTTCTGTCTGATACCTATGGCTCTCAGTAGGCTACCTTTGCTCCAGGGAAGTTCTTAGGTACATCATGTTGCATTCTGATGGATATGGTTGTGGAGTAGGAGTAGATAGCAGTTACTCCAGGGAATCTGAAATCATGAGTGGGCAAACACAACTTGGAAACTTTGCTGTGCTCAGCATCATTCTTAACTTTCCTATTTTCGGATTGATGACATAACCTTAAAGATAGTTAATAATAAAATACCTATGGATCACCTTTAAAATATGTCATTTTACTTCAATATTATTCCCTTGTTATGAGGACCACGTGCTCCTTTTAAGGAACAACCTCAATTTTTCAGCGTTGATGACATCACCAAACTAGTGTGCACTGCTTTCTAAAGTCAAGTTGTACTGCCTCTCACTCATTTATCTTAATATATTATTATTATTGTAATGACAGATTTGCTAAGGGTAACAGTTACTTGTTCTTCATAAGTTAATGCTACTTATCAGGAGGAGGTAAAAACTCTTATAAAAGCTTGCTGTGGAGTAAAACTTGTCAAGAAGGAGGGGAGAGAGGGAATTGGTTTCCTAGCCTTCCTAGCCTGAAGTAACAGTTTGATTTTTTTGCAAACGTTATTTCTAGTTTAAGATTCCAAGTTTGCAGTCATATAGCTCTAAAAGGATTTCAGTTAAATAAATAAGTTGAAATGTGATTGTTCCACAATAGTTTCTAATCACTTGTGTTTTGTCCAAAAATAGAACCATTATCTGCTAATTTTAGTTGCCAATCTGGCTTGTGCTATAGTTTGTGCAATGACCTTACCCTGCTGGGGGCGCACAGTGAACCAACTTCATATTCTTTTGGGTTTTATTCTGTTTTCCTGTTAAGTTATGAAGATGCAATAACAGTTTAACATAAATCAGGGATATTAAGAATGAAACTGTTCTGGGTGCAAGCAGTCATTCTCCATTTCCTTTTCCAATCTCCCCTCTTCCCCCCCGATTATCATTTAATTCCTTAGTGTAGATGACATCTACACATTTGGACCATTTCTGTTTTTCACATGGATATGGGGTGAATTCAGTACCTATTTCCCACCAGACTATAATCACATCAATGAGCCATTACAATCAAACTGGCATTCTTCAGTTTTTTGTGGAATTCATGCATGCTTTACAGACTTTTTTTTCTGCACTGAATTTCTGCTTTTGAAAATAAATTAGTAAGGTATGCAAAACTAGTGATTGGCTATAATTTTAAATTCCACGGTGGCATTAAATGGGATAGTATAAATTTAGTATTTACGTGTTTTGCATTTTGGTGTAAACTTTTAGTTTAGATGTGGCCATTGAGCACCACCATATCTTAGAAATATTTAACAAGAAATTATCATATGGTTACACAGAAACAGGCAAGAGGGAGAGAAGTGAAATATAGTATTTTGGAACCTGGAATCTTGTTTATAATTTGTAACGTACTGTAACTAGTGTGAATACAAAATTTGACAAAAGGAGATGTGGCTTTGATAATTGTTGATACTATAACTTAGTAAGTTAAATTAAATATGAACAATGAAATGTCCAATACAAGCAGGATAATGGGAATGAGGGTTTGAGCCCAAACTCAAATGATTCTTTTTGTTGTTGTTGCTCGTTTTCTTTGTTTAATTTTCCTATAATGTTCTTCTACTATCTCACTATAATCAATTTCACTTTTCAGGATCCTCTGGTGCATTTATCGGAAGATATGATAGCAAGAGCTTATAACATTTTTGCTATCATGTTTCAGTATGCAGTAGATATATTAACATGGGAAAAAGAAAATGAATTGCCACCTGGTTTAGAGACTGTGTAAGTATATTCGTTGTGTCTGAGGTTTTCAAGACGTGCAGGTGTTAAAGTATAAAACTTAAATGCTCACGTTAGTCTACATCAGTAATACTGAGACTGCAGCTCACGAGCTGCAAATGGCTCTTTAATGTGTCTTCTGAGCCTCTTTGCAGCACATGGTATTAAAATGCCGATTTAATTAACAATGAGTCGGATGCTTTTACTATGTCATTAACAAATTAAGTTATCAATTTGCACTGTTATTAGTTTATTTGATGTAAGAATTATATACATACAAACACACTAAATATTTTCCTTGTCATACTGTTTAAATATGAATAGTACTACAGTAAATTAAACACTGAAGTCAGTGGGAGTTGAAGGCACTCAGCAGCTTCAGGATAAAGCCTTGTTGATGTACATCATTAGTGCCAGGGTTAACCCAAGCTTAGATATTCAGATTGTTGGAAATTATTAAAATTAAAAATAGATTAGATGCTAACCACTTAATTATATAAATGTGGTCTTTATTTTATAGCGAGAAGAGTGACACTTACTACTGCATGCTTTTTAATGATGAAGTCCACACGTATGAACAAGTTATATACACTCTCCAGAAAGCTGTCAACTGTACACAGAAAGAAGCCATTGGTTTTGCAACAACAGTAGACAGAGATGTAAGTAACTTCCTTGCTGGCACTTGAGTTAAAAGTAAGGTCAGGGTGAATATATATGACTAAACTTAGTGCTTTTTTCCTTTAAAGTGGTTGTGAGTCTTCCCAGTATTCTTCCTCTCCTCTTGCCTGTTGGCAGATATAAGGTTTTCAGGAGGGAATAGAGAAGAGCTGGCAGTTTCACAGCAGCTGGAGAGAGCAGGGAATTTAGCACCTAGTTAACTTTACAGTAAGGGGCCCACTGATCAACTCAAGACCAGCCTCCTTGCCCTGCACATCCCACAGCTGATTGTATGTGTTTGAGGATGGATTTCTTTTCTTCCAGGACACATTTGTGCCTCCTAGGAAAGGTATATTCTCATTTCTACATCAAGTCATTGGTCATCTCCTTCAGGGCAGGCACTTCCTCTAGGTCCTTCTTTCAGGCTGTTCTTTGCTGATGGGAAGTGAGAGAGTCAGTCTGGGGCCTCAGAACATCTAAAGTTAAATGTGACTTTTTTTCAGTTATTCTCCCTGTCCCAGATAATAGTTTTGTAATATCATTGGTTAAGCATCATATAACTTAAAAGGGACACTCCCCTGGTTAGGCCTAAAAAGTGCCAGACTTTTCCTATATTGTACGTTCATACTTCAAGGATTTTTGTTTTTTTTAAAAAAACAACTGAACCTTGCTGCATGGTAAGAGATTGACACCTGAATTGATGTTTTGAAAGCAAACCAGTTCATATGTACTATAAAATAACTCGTGAGCCACTTTGTTCATAAAATAACATGAATAAGTCAACTGTGCACATTTTTAATAGGCATATTTAACACTAAAGAAAGAATCACTGATTATAAGGTCCCCAAAATATTCAGGTAAAGCCAGCACTGCTATCATACTAGTCAGGTGAACCTATAGGCCTAACAAGCTTTACAATATATCTTTTTAAAGGTATTAAAATATATCTTATGATATAAAATGTCCTATTTTTAAATTAGCTGGAAAAGAAGCACCTTCATACTATACTATAAAATATGCTTGACATACATTAATAGGAATTAGTGTTGTTAAATTTTTGAATAAGAAGGTCACTGTCAGATTCTTAGGATCATATTAAGCTTTCTCTAGAAAGCAACTGCAAATGTGATTAACATAGATGGTGAGTTATTGCCTGTGATTTACTGTTCTCATTTACATTAGGACATAGAGTTTAAGCTTATTCTTGTGTTTCAACAAGCTGCTTATCATTTTGTTTTTATAAATTTAAAGGGACGTAGATCAGTCCGATATGGAGACTTCCAGTATTGTGATCAAGCAAAATCAGTAATAGTGGTGAGTGATTTTACATACTTAATCCATTCTTCTTAAAGTCCCATAAAATGCTTAGTACAGCACAGTTTTGAAATACCATGTACTATTTTGATATTTTATGTGCAAAATATTAATTTTAACTAATAATTCTGTGGTGAAGGTTGAGGGTGTCAATACAATGCCTGTCTATACTTTCTCGCCTCTTTCTGTGGCCTAATCCTCATACCAGTACACTTCCAGAAACAAGAATCTCAGGTCTAAGGTAGTTTTGACAAATCATATTTCCACCTCTGTAATTCTCAATACTTAATCAGCATGTGGAATAATGTTCTTATTTCAGTGTTAAAGAGCGGAAAATGTCTCATGGAAATTGTCATATTTACAAACTTCTCCTTTTCTTGATGGCTTTTTTTCATCAGTTTCTTGGTTTTAGGTACACTTGCATGAAAGGAGAATTTTTGTTACTTAGTTCATCTACTCTTAATTATTCCTTGCTTGAAATACTAATACTCTGTGATCACATTCAACTAGCTGTTGTCAGAAAGGATGACTTCAGGTTGGGAATAAGCCTCAGAAGAATATATTCATAAGCAGCAAAGAACCCTGGGTTTTTTTATGCAAGTGTCATGAATAATAGCGGTTTATGTCTTATACATTTGTGCTTGTCCTTTTTTAAACTTTAGAATCGGAAAATGCATAATATTTACCCATGAGGCATCAGTGATTCTCTTAGTGTATACATTGTAGCCTGTGCTTATTTAACATCTAGGAATTTTTAAATTTTAGATTAAACTGAATACAAGTTTGCAAATTCTATTTCAGAATAATGTTAACAAATATTGCTTTCTAAAGAAAAGAGAGAAAATAGTTCCAATCTCCAAGATTAAGTGTGTTACACAAATGTCTTTTTGTAGTTTGATTTAAGGAACTGGGAAAATTTTCATGCTTCCAGATTGGAGCAGAGTTCTTACTGTGGAAATACACCTCTACCCTGAAATAACACGACCCGATAGAACGTGGGTTCGCATACAATACGGTAAAGCTCTGACACTGCCTTGAGCAGCGTGTTAAGGGTGTAGGGCCAGGCCGGGGCTGAGGGCT
This sequence comes from Mauremys reevesii, assembly GCF_016161935.1. Lineage (NCBI taxonomy): Eukaryota > Metazoa > Chordata > Testudines > Geoemydidae > Mauremys > Mauremys reevesii. The sequence goes on from NC_052625.1 coordinate 34,651,030, forward strand.
TTGATAAGGGGCAGAGGGTCTCGGGGGCGGTCAGGGGCTCCCCTTCCAGGGTCTGGGGGGCAGGAGCTGTGGGGGGCACTTTTGGGGGCCCTGCAGTCCCAGAGTGGCCCGAGGGATTAGTGGCCCAGCTGTGTCACTCGGGGGAAGGGATCCCTCTTGCACTCACCAGCAGCGGTGGAAGCGGAGCAGCCCGGCCCCAGCCCGCTCCACTCCGCCAGCTCCCAGCTGCAGCGCTCTGCTTCCCGCCACAGGTAAGTACGGGGGCGTCCTTTCCCCAACCTCCCTGCACTCACCTGCAGCAGGAAGTGGAGCGCCGCGGCCGGGAGGTGGCAGAGTGCAGCGGGCTGGGTCCGTGTCGCTCTGCTTCCCGCCACCAGTGAGTGCGGAGGGCGTCCTTTCCCCAACCTCCCCTCACTCACCGGTGCCGGGAAGCAGAGCAGCCCAGCCCCAGCCAGCTCCACTCTGCCAGCTCCTAGCCGACGCTCTGCTTCCCACCGCAGGTGAGTGCAGGACCTTTCCCCAGCCACCCCCCAGTGACACTGCTGGGGCCAGAGCAAGGACAGTGGAGCAGGCTGGGGTCATGTTGCTCCGCTTCCCGCTGCAGGCGAGTGCGGGGGGGTGGGGGGCGGGGGCGGGGGGGACACCCATCCTTTCCCCAACTTCTCCACACTCACCGATGGCGGGAAATGGAGTGCTGTGGCTGGATGCTGACAGGGTGGAGCAGACTGGGGCCGGGCTGCTCCGCTTCCTGCCTCTGCCGGTGAGTGCCTGTCAGGGGATGGGGAGGGGTGAATAAGAGTTGGAGCAGACCCGGGGGTTGGGTAAGGGTGGGATCCTGGGAGTGATTAGGGATGGGGGGTCTCTGGAGGGGGCGGTTGGGGACAAGGAACGGGGGGGGCAAAGCAAGTTTGATATAACACGGTCTCGCCTATAACAACCCCGTTATATCGGGGTAGAGGTGTATTTACATCACTTTTTAAAGCAGCGCTTTCCAGTGAAGTCGTGGGGAATTCTCATTAAAATACATGGTATATGTCACATGTACTGTGTGTAGTTTTGTACACACAGTACACATCAGTAAACTGATGTGTAGTTTTGAGACTACACATCAGATCATACAAGTAAAAGTAACGTATAAAGTGCTTAAGCTATCCTAGAATCTTACATTTTATCAGTTAACACCAATGAAGTCAAGGAACTGAATTTGTTGTGCGTGTTACTATGGTAAAATATTAACTTTATCAGTGAAAGCATAAGTCACTGAAATAGTTAACTGTTAAAACTAAAATTGTAAAACTGAAAATGTACTTAAGCTATAAAGATAAAAGTTGAATAATGTAAGGAAAACGAGCGAATTTATTCATAGGGAAATCTGTTTACTATCAGAGCTTTTCAAGTGAATTACCTGTGTGAGACAGTTTATTGTATGTATAGTATTAGACTATTTTGGTTTTCATTCAGTTTTACTAACTGAAGTGACTATCTTTCAAGTATTGAAGTATTTTGGAAACATAATTTCATATCTCTGTGAACAGGCTTGCATGCTTGTTTAGGTTCCAGAAACATATATAATTACTTCTCAAAATTTGGCATTGTATTTAGTTGAAGGGACACCATCAACTTGAAAATTGCATTTCCATATCAGTTATCTTTACGTATTGTTATTACAAGTAATCCCAAAGATTAGTAGCACAGTAAGAGATCAAAGGGGAAATATATTTCTATAATTTCAGTGCATTTACTTTGTGGATGATTAGTTTCACTATTTTCTTGGTAATCAGCTGCTGTGTCACTCTTATGCATTTGCTCTGGAGGGAGCTCGCTTTGATACTTTCTGCCTGAGGTTTTTCAAGAGGGTGCTTATCAGTAAGAGGCAGGTATTAGATGTGTGCAAGGAGGAGAGGAAAGGTGGTGGGGAAGGGGCAGCTAAGTATGTTGGGTGTTAGTTTTTGACCTGGCCAAAAGACCCTTCAAAACATCTTATTTTTTATTGAAAATTTTTATAACAAACTGTTATAGTGTTTCAGTGCTCAGTCAGAAAATTATATAGTGCACTCCTGTTTATCTGAATGGCCTGGGGGATATTCAAAATGTCTGGTTAACTGGGGTTCTGCTAATTGGAAGTGCTATTAACTAATATAGGCCTAACTTGGGTGGTGGAAGGGAGAACACACTATGGATATCAAGGGAATTCAGAAAGCTGGAATTATACTGGATTTTTTTTAGCTAAAAAATTTAAAAATAAAATTGACTGTTTTCCTGGTTAATGTACTATTGGAAATAATCCTGTGCTGGATGTGGAAAAACTATGATAGATTGCCTATTAATAATAGGTCTCCATTTTAATTTCTGTGATCAAATGTTTTAATTTAGTGTATAGAATGCTGTGTGTTTCTCTACAACAAAACTTGTCTTTCCTGATATTCACTTTTAACTAAGTTTCCCCCTCCTCTTTATTTTTCTTAAGAGAAATACCAGTCGCCAGACAAAGCCATTGAAGGTTCAGGTTATGCATTCATCTATTGTTGCCCATCAGAGCTTTGGTTTGAAGCTCCTGACTTGGCTTGGCAACGTTATTGGATATTCAGGTAGGCAAATTCAAACACTTCTGCTATACACTAGAGGATAATTTAGAGGCTAACTTAATGCTAACAATAATCATAATTTTTTATATTAAAACAGCTTACCTCAAATACATAACATGTTAGACTAACCCATTAATAACTTTTGACACACTTCATCCTATTGTCCACCCGTGGATTTGTGCTCCCCGAATCCTGACTCCCATATGAAAGTGCTTTATGTATTCACCATACTAAAATTGGTGGAATTGAGCAGAAACAGTTTGAGAATTGCTGTTGAGTGGTGTGTGCTAACAGCATACCCCTCAGCCCTTGATCACTTTTAAATGAATAAAATAAATTAAAATATGGGCACCTTGAATAGATGTGAATAATACTTTTTATTTAATGAGACCTGATTGTTTCATAACTGTCATAGTGTAACTAGAACAGCAAAAGTGTACTTAATGTTCTCAAATCCAAGGAGTGTGAGGGAGGAAGTGAGCCAATGAAGCACTGAACAGATGTTCAGAAGGAGATTCCCTCTATAGAAGGAGGGAATCAAGGTATGCAGTCTCATTTCATGGGGAGTATCTTGTGAATTCTAGATGAAGGGCTCTCTTCCTTCTCATACAACAGCATTCTTATGGTTGTGGCTACGGAAATGGAAGTAGGGAAATACAGCTTATTAATGAACTAGGGGCCTAACTTTTCATTTGGTTACATCTGTGTGATTTACATGGCACCATGGTCCTGTTTAAAGAGGACTCTGTTAATGTGAACTAGGTACCTTTAATTTCATGTCTGCAATGGCCACCCTGGGAAGTTACAGTGCAGTTTGCTAGCATGTGCTGCAGTTCACATCCCCATAGTCTGAACTGTGGGGCCATGTAGACGTAACCTATGTCTTAGCCAACTGTAAAGAGACAGAAGTGGATTAAGAGGGAGGGGCTTTGACATGGTTATCGAAATACAGATATAACCCCACTTACACAGCACAAAACAATAGTTTTATGTCCAAAAATTCTCTAGAGTTATTAACATAGTGTTTATGCCATCACCTGCAACATCATAGAATCATAGGACTGGAAGGGACCTCGAGAGGTCATCTAGTCTAGTCCCTTGCACTCATGGCAGGACTAAGTATTATCTAGACCATCCTTGACAGGTGTTTGTCTAACCTGCTCTTAAAAACCTCCTATGATGAAGAGACTACAACCTTCTTAGGCAATTTATTCCAGGGCTTAACCACCTTGACAGGTACGTTTTTCTGATGTTCAACCTAAATCTCCCTTGCTGCAATTTAAGCCCATTGCGTCTTGTCCTATCTTCAGCGGTTAAGAACAATTTTTCTCACTCCTCCTTGTAACAGCCTTTTATATACTTGGAAACTGTTAACATGTCCCCTCTCATGGTATGTCTACACTACAGGATTATTCCGATTTTACAGAAACCGGTTTTTTAAAACAGATTGTATAAAGTTGAGTGCACGCGGCCACACTAAGTACATTAATTTGGCGGTGTGCGTCCATGTACTGAGGCTAGTGTTGATTTCCGGAGCGTTGCACTGTGGGTAGCTATCCCATAGCTATCTCATAGTTCCCGCAGTCTCCCCCGCCCATTGGAATTCTGGGTTGAGATCCCAGTGCCTGATGGAGCAAAAAACATTGTCGCGGGTGGTTCTGGGTACAGCCCCACCCCTCCCTCCGTGCAAGTAGCAGACCACCGTTTCGCACCTTTTTCCCTGGGTGAACTGTGCAGATGCCATAGCACGGCAAGCATGGACCCTTCTCAGCTCAAGACAGCAATCATGGACGTTGTAAACACCTTGCGCATTCTCGTGCAGTCAATGCTGAACCAGGACCTGCAAAACCAGTCGAGGAGGAGGCGGCTGCGGCGGCGCGGCGACGAGAGTGATGAGGACATGGACACAGAATTCTCTCAAACCGCGGGCCCCTGCGCTTTGGAGATCATGCTGGTAATGGGGCAGGTTCTATCCAATGAATGCCGATTTTGGGCCCAGGAAACAAGCACAGACTGGTGGGACCGCATAGTGTTGCAGGTGTGGGACGATTCCCAGTGGCTGCGAAACTTTCTCATGCGTAAGGGCACTTTCATGGAACTTTGTGACTTGCTTTCCCCTGCCCTGAAACGCCAGAATACCAAGATGAGAGCAGCCCTCACAGTTGAGAAGTGAGTGGCGATAGCCCTGTGGAAGCTTGCAACGCCAGACAGCTACCGGTCAGTCGGGAATCAATTTGGAGTGGGCAAATCTACTGTGGGGGCTGCTGTGATGCAAGTAGCCAAAGCAATCATTAAGCTGCTGCTACGAAAGGTTTGACTCTGGGAAATGTGCAGGTCATAGTGGATGGCTTTGCTGCAATGGGATTCCCTAACTGTGGTGGGGCGATAGATGGAACCCATATCCCTATTTTGGCACCGGAGCACCAGGGCAGCCAGTACATGAACCGCAAGGGCTACTTTTCCATGGTGCTACAAGCACTGGTGGATCACAAGGGACGTTTCACCAACATCCACGTGGGATGGCTGGGAAGGGTTCATGATGCTCGCGTCTTCAGGAACACTACTCTGGTTAAACGGCTGCAGCAAGGGAATTACTTCCCAGACCAGAAATTAACAGTTGGGGATGTTGAAATGCCTGTAGTTATCCTGGGGGACCCAGCCTACCCCTTGATGCCATGGCTCATGAAGCCATACACAGGCAGCCTGGACAGTAGTCAGGAGTTGTTCAACTACAGGCTGAGCAAGTGCAGAATGGTGGTGGAATGTGCATTTGGCCGTTTAAAGGCATGTTGACGCACATTACTGACTCGCTCAGACCTCAGCCAAACCAATGTCCCCATTGTTATTGCTGCTTGCTGTGTGCTCCACAATCTTTGTGAGAGTAAGAGGGAGACCTTTATGGCAAGGTGGGAGGCTGAGGCAAATCACCTGGCCGCAGATTACGCGCAGCCAGACACCAGGGCGATTGATGTGCACCGCTTCCTGGTGTGCTTTTCCAGAGACAGTTTGAAAACCAGTTGTGTTTAGTTTCTTCTTGATGAAACCCCCATCCCACTTGATTGACTCATTCCCTGTAAGCCACGCACCCTCCCTCTTCGATTACCACTTGCTTCCTAAGGAAATAAAATCACACTCATTTAAAAATCATGTATTCTTTATGAATTAATTATAAAAAGAGGGTGAGAACTGACAAGGTAGCCCGGGTGGGGTTTGGGAGGAGGATAGGAGGGAAGGAAAAGGCCACTAAAAAAATTTCAAAATAATGACAGCCTTTTGGTTGGGCTGTCCACTGGGGTGGAATGGGCGGGTGCACGGAGCCTCCCCCACGCCTTCTTAGTCGTCTAGTGGGTGAGGAGGCTAAGGAACATGGTGAGGGGGGAGGGCGGTTATACAGGGGCTGCAGCGGCACTCTGTGATCCTGCTGCCGTTCCTTAAGCTCCACCAGACGCCGGAGCATGTCCGTTTGATCACGCAGCAGCCCCAGAGTTGCATCCCGACACCTCAGATCTTCCTGCTGCCACCTCTCATCTCGAGCATCTCTCCTCTCCTCATGTTCGTCCCTCCTATCCTCATGTTGGTCCCTCCTGTCCTCACGGTCACTGGCATCTTTCCTGAACTTTGATACCACGTCCTTCTACTCATTCAGATGAGCTCTTTCATCGTGGGTCACTTCCATGATTTCCGAGAACATTTTGTCTCGCGTCTTTTTTTCCGCCGCCTTATCTGAGATTTGAAAAATTTGCAGCTGCAGGAGGGAGGGGAAAAAAGGGAGAGAAGTATTTAAAAAGATACATTTTACAGAACAATGGTTATACTCTTTCACGGTGAACAACACTATTCACCTTACATAGCACATGTGATCTCACTACAAGGTCGCATTTTGCATCTTAATATTGAGTGCCTGCGGCTTTGGTGTTAGAGATCACAGACGCATGTCCGGGCATCAGAATTCGGCTTGCATGCGGCCATGGTAAGCCATTGTCTTTCGGCTTCTGCAGCGTTCATATATCCAGCGCCCTCCTTTCCCAAATAGCAAGCTAAGCCCATTGAGTGCTGCTTCTTTCCTGTTAACGTGCAGCACCAGAACCGCCCCCATCCAATTCTCTGGGATGATCACTTTACCCCTCCCCCCATCGCGTGGCTGGTATAATGGAAGATCGCTGCTAGCCACCCTCCCCCCCACCGCGTGGCTGGTAGCAGGGAAGATCCCTGCTAGCCAAACGCGAAAAAGCTCAGCGCCAATCATCCCCCCTCCCGCTTGGCTAAATGCAGGGAAGGATTTCTTTTAAGCCACAGGCAAACAGCCCAAACATCTCTGTCCCCTTAATTAAATTCCTGAATTTCAACCGGATTACCATGAACGATATCACTCTCCTGAGGATAATACAGAGAGATAAAGAATGGATGTTGCTTGAATGCCAGCAAACACCGGGACCATACGCAGCTAGGCTTTGTCATGCAATGATATCAGATTACTTGCTACATGCATGGCGTGGTCAAGTGTCCTACCATGGAGGATGGAATAAGGCTGCCCTGCCCAGAAACCTTCTGCAAAGGCTTTTGGAGTACCTCCAGGAGAGCTTCATGGAGATGTCCCTGGAGGATTTCCGCTCCATTCCCAGACATGTTAACAGACTTTTCCAGTAACTTTACTGGCCGCGAATGCATCCCAAGTCCTCAGGGCAAATTAATCATTAAAAAACGCTTGCTTTTAAACCATGTTTTATATTTACAAAGGTACACTCACCAGAGGTCCCTTCCATGGCTTCACTGTCTGGGACAGTGGCTTGGGAAGGGTGGGAGGGTAATTCCGTCAGGGTGAGAAAAAGCTCCTGGCTGTTGGGGAGAACGGAGTGCTGTGTGCTCTCTGCAAGCTTGTCCTCCTCTTCCTCCTCCTCATCTTCCCTGTCCGCAGAATCCTCAGCCATGGCTGCGATTACCACTCCCACCTCGGAATCCACGGACGGGGTGGGGTAGTGGTGGCGGACCCCCCTAGAATTGCATGTACAAGCGGCATGTTTGCGGCCCTGCCCCGGACCTTCCGTTTGTTTCTTTGGTTTTCTGGTAGGCTTGTCTGAGCTCCTTAACTTTCACAGGGCACTGTACCTAGTCCCTGCTGTGGCCTCTCTCCATCATGGCCTTGGAAATTTTTTCAAATGTTTTTTCATTTAGTCTTTTGGAACGTAGTTCTGTTAGCATGGAATCCTCTCCCCATACAGCAATCAGATCCAGTACCACCCGTGCAGTCCATGCTGGAGCTCTTTTTCGATTCTCAGGAGACTGCATTGTTACCTGTGCTGATGAGCTCTGCGTGGTCACCTGTGTTGGTGAGCGCTCTACACTGGCCAAACAGGAAATGAAATTCAAAAGTTCGCGGGGCTTTTCCTGTCTACCTGGCCAGTGCATCCGAGTTCAGATGGCTTTCCAGAGCGGTCACAATGGTGCACTGTGGGATACCGCCTGGAGGCCAATACCGTCGAATTGCAGCTACACTAACCCTAATCCGATATGGCAATACTGATTTCAGCGCTACTCCCCTCGTCGGGGAGGAGTACAGAAATTGGTTTTAAGAGCTCTTTATATCGATATAAAGGGCTTCATTGTGTGGACGGGTGCAGGGTTAAATCAGTTTAACGCTGCTAAATTCGGTATAAACACGTAGTGTAGACCAGACCTCAGTCTTCTCTTTTCCAGACTAAACAAACCCAATTTTTTCAATCTTCCCTCATAGGTCATGTTTTCTTAGACCTTTAATCATTTTTGTTGCTCTTCTCTGGGCTCTCTCCAATTTGTCCACATCTTTCCTGAAATATGGCGACCAGAACTGGACACAATACTCCAGTTGAGGCCTAATCAGCATGGAGTAGAACAGAAGAATTACTTCTCGTCTCTTGCTAAGAACACTCCTGCTAATACATCCCAGAATGTTTGCTTTTTTTTGCAACAGTGTTACACTGACGACTCATATTTAGCTTGTGGTCCACTACAACCCTAGATCCCTTTCTGCAGTTCTCCTTCACAGTCATTTCCCATTTTGTATGTGCAACTGATTTTTCCTTCCTAAGTGGAATACTTTGCATTTGTCCTTACTGAATTTCATCCTATTAACTTCAGCCCATTTCTCCAGTTTGTCCAGATAATTTTGAATTTTAATCTTATCTTCCAAAGCACTTTCAACCCCTCCCAGCTTGGTATCATGTATACATTACCATATCTAATTATACATTAGTTTGAATGATTGGACATGTAGTTCATTTTCATATAATTTAATATATAAAATTCGTAAATCAAAATTTTCTGACTGGGTAGTGGTAGTGCATGTGTTTGGTAATATACTGCACGTGCTATATATCTGGGTTTATTGTGAGTATGAACTAATGGAGAGGCAAATGGGATATATAGTTTTGAGGAATGTTTACTCTGATTTTCAGGGAAAACTTTCAACCTGGCATTACCTGTATATCCTTTTTTGGGCTCAATTTTGTTGCGCAATTAATTGTGCTAGCCGCTTAGTTCAAGTACCAGATTGCACCTGCATATAAGTGACGTAAACATTTGAGTGAAAGTGAGGGTCAGATAATTGCAGATGCCACATTGTACCTACAGTTTTGTGCCCAAAGTGACTAAATTAAACCTTTTTATGATTCAGAAGGAAAAAAAAATTGTATCATTGCTGGTGAGAATAATATGCTTGCATCCTAATTTCTGAACTCTAATTGTAGGAAATAAGACATGGTTCTCTTGTAGTTACTTTGCTGAATGATTTAAGCACCTCGGAAATGCAATATTGTACTCTCTGAGGTGTCACCTTATGAAATGGGAGTTAGAAATTTAAAAATGGTCGTCTTTGGCCTTTGTCCTCCTGCTCCCGGCCCATCCAGATTCTGCCCATCAATTTGTGCAAGCCTCAGATCCGCTGAGCACCTTTCACAAGGTCTGAAGGAAGGAGGGGAGAAATGTGGGCAGAGGTGGTTGAGCCCCAATTCTGCACTGGCAGAAGGCGAGCCACATATAAAGGTCTACTCTGTCCACCAATCTAGAAGTAATGATGTGGGCCTTCATATTTTGTGAAGTGCATGTCAAGCCTTTGTCAGTGCATGAAGCTGAAAGCTTATTCTGGTATTTACATAATGGGATGCAAACTCCTGAATAAACCAACAATAAACTAGCAAACATATAGTTCTTCTTATCCTTTTGAAAATAAACTATCTAGTCACCTTTTATTGGACAGTGTGGTGGAGTTGTTATTCCTCATCTTTCCCAATATAAGAACGAACAAACGGAATGCTAGGAGTTCAGTGTGCATCCACAGTGGGGGGGATTGTTATAGCTGCACATGAAATGAAAAGGTCACTCCCCTCCCATTATCATTGTGCTGAACAACCTTCATAATCAAACTCCTTCAACAGGACATAGAAAGGGAAAAGTGTAATCTGTCAGCATTATTCCTTTTAGTTGGATGTTGGTCAACCTGCTGTAAAATTTTTAAAAGGAATTTGAAGCAAATCATGTTGTGCAGCAGTCTCCTGAGACCCATATTAACCTTATGTAGGACTGGAAAGTCCTTTTTACAAAATGTACGTGGTTATAGAAGCATAACTGGAACAACATATTGAATAGCAAATGGGGAGATTGCCCTAAAGATTCTACTATCTAAGTAGGTTTCATATTTCTGAAATGTTCCTGTGGGCCCACCACTCAGATAATCTCTAACCTTGTCTCTTAGTGACCACGTTATCCCTTTGATTCCATCCTCAACTGCTCAACATGACTTGGGCAATAAAATAGTTCCATTAAAAATATACCATTATTTAATCCCTGTCCTTTCTAAAAAAAACTATTTTTGATATAGTTGCGGAAAGCATGTTTGTGATTTAATAATAATTATTGTGAATGGACTTCTCACTGCAGAGTTTGTTTGTATCTTTCTGCCACCCTTGTCTTTTTTCCCTCAATTACATAGACTTTTTTTACTTTGAAGTACATTTCATATGTTGCTTAAAGAAGAAATATCTAGGAAACTTTTATGTTTGTGTTTTTGGAGGAGACAGTTGTTGCTTTTTAAATGCGGGAATTTTTGAGATTTGTTTCTGATGAACTCCCTCTAGCAATAAGATAATAGAGAAGAGTTTTGGCTTTTACAACTGTTCACCAGGTTTGGACAAAAGGTACAGTCTCCTTTTTAAAATCCAAACCCAAACTGTTTGCCCTAGATATAAAAAAATGTAACATTGAAAACAAAATTCTGTAGGGACAGGAAAAAATAAAACCCTATTTGTATCCATTAGCGCTGCTGACCTGTGCACAACTCTTATTAAATTAACAGAGTTCTGCACATCCACTGGGTTCCATGCTTAGAGCTCTGCGTAGATACAAAATTTGTATCCACATCAGATCCGCAAGCTGCAAAAATGGGCCACAGATATAAAGTGGATATCTGCAGATTTGCAGGGCTCTTTCCATGCTCACTGATCAATAGGACTAGGTCTTAGAATTCTCCTTTGGGAAAGTACATGCGTAGTGATTATTGCTGTCAGTGTGATCAATTCACAAACGGAAATATAAACTTCAACCTTGGAACTTCTTATCTTAGGATGATAGTTTGTTTCTTTTGTTTGGAAACAGTATTAAACTGTTGCTTTTTGAGTAGGTTGTGAGCAACAGCATACATTGTGTCATAATTACCGTCCTTCCCAAAGACCCACAGAAGAGGAGGATTAGGGGCTAATCTTTTTGGAAATAAATCATGGGATTCTGTTGTTGGCAAATATCCATTGCAGCTTTTTTCCCATAAGAGATTAATTGAATTTCCAGGTTTTAATCCTCAAAATTCCCCTTTCCCATCAGTAAAGTAAAAGGGAAAATTTGCTGGTTCTCATTGCTAAAATTGCCTGTACATTGATTATTAGATTTTTTTTTCCCCTTGAAAATCCATTATTAGAAAACATCTTTTGGAGAACGGGGTTTTGTTTATATCCTGTGCATTCACATACATAGAGAAACTTTCTGTTTTATAATTCAGCCATTTATAATAAAATGGCATTTGGCGATATACGTCTAAAGCTTTCTACTCAAAACCCCCACTTGTGGGGCCAAGCCTGGTTGCATGGGATTGGTGCAGATTCCAGAATTTGGATGTATATAGTATTATAAAAGGGGAAGGCCATAAAATTAATGGCATTAAATTAAGAGTTTTTCTTTATATTCATTAAGTTCTCCAATAGTGAGATATGTTAACCTGTGAATAAACTCTCAACAAAATAAGTGGAAGCTATTGGTAAATTTATAGTGCATGGTCCTGTATTGTCACAAAGATAAACTAGATGACTTAATAGGTTTGTCCGTCTCTAGGTTTTGAAACATTGGAAGCATGTAGTCTTCAGGAGCTATTTCTAACGTGTATTTATTCATCAGCTGCTGGGTGTGAGGCATTGTATAAAAATGCAAAGTGAAAAAGTTTGTTTAAAATGGTGTAGGTAGCCATTTTTGTAATGTTCTTCATCCATTGAACTGATAAAGAACCTAATTTCCTTTGCATCTTCCTTTTTATCACTTCAAATGGTCTCTTTCATGATAAAACACAACCATTTTCAGACCCGGGTGTTTAAAATTAGGCTCCTAGAACTAAGTTTATGGAGCTAAATCAAGATGGACTGATTTTTTTTTCTCAAAGGTGCTGAGCCCTTGATTTCACTGGGATTTGAGAGTGCTCAGAGTTTCTGAAAATGAATAATTCATCTGTCTAAATGGCTTAAGGAACCTAATTTTAGACACCTGACTTCAAATATTTTGGCTCATAACTTGTCATAATAACAGTTTATATGCAAACAGTTCTTGAAACAATTTGCTTTTACTAGTTAACTTCCTCAAGAGAGGAAAAATGTATGCTCATTAAGCCTGGGATAAGGAGTCAGGAGATTTAGTCAGGTCTCTGCTCAGATACAGATTTATTATCTTGGTATCTAGGGGCAGAAGTACATAAATTTAGGATGGGATTTTTTTAATAGCGGAATTTATGCACATTGAAAAATCCCATCCTTAGTTTGGTAGTCTTTCAATGTAACTGGATATTTTATTAAAGAGAAAAATAAATGCCCCTCCTAATTTCCAGTGCAGCCATCTGTAGGCAGAAATGCAATAGTTTTGCTGCATGGGAGGCCAGACACTGGAGTCTTCTGCTCATCCTGCTGAAAGCACACTAACCTCCTTGTACAGGAGTGGAGAAATAGAATCATGGCTGGACCAGGTGAACAAGGAGGATATGGTCAATTGGTTCCTGTAGATTAGAAAGCCACTGACTAAAACACCTGGGAAGTAGGAACCAGTGATTTTATGTCCACTGCTCCAACAGGCCTTTAATCCTCTGCCTAATTCACTTTGAGTGTGCCCATGAGCAGTTTATAATAGGTATGCGCCTGCCCTGGCTCTCCCCTTCCCCCAGAATAAGCTCTTATTTAGTTTCTTCTTATGAGAGGACAGTTCAAAAGCAAAAGAAAGTGGACGCTATATTTCAGGCCTCGATTATTTTTGCTTGGTGAGATTAAAATATATATATAAAGATGTACACTCAGTATATTATGTAAACTTCCATTATGCTACATACATGTTTAAAAGTAACTTTTTAATGTTAACTACGTTTTTTGTATATTTATTCCGTGATTTGTTTTTGTTAAGATGGCCTTCGTCGAATATTGTGTCAGGTTGGTTTACAGGAGGGACCAGATGGTGAAAATTCTTCTCTTGTTGATAAACTAATGCTGTCTGATTCTAAACTGTGGAAAGGTGAGTTGTCCCCCACTTTTTTTTCTTTTTAAAGAAAATAACTTTGTATGTGCCAGTAGAAAGCACTTTAGTGACCACTTTATTTTGTTGTATCTGTTCATGTTTTAGGCAGCTTTTATTGCCATCCATTATAGATGCAATTGCCTGTTTACAGATATACTGTGTTTTACCTCATCCCAAATTTGGATTGTGCTGAATTGTGAAATTATGGGATGGCCCTTTCAGCACTATATTCAAGGTGAAGTAGAGCTTTCTGTTTAGAACAGACTTCTAGGGTTGTAAAATTTACATGTGTGTACATATTGACCTGAAAATTGCTATGCCAGTTGAAGGCCCAGAGTAGAGACAGTAGCACAAATATGCAGTCCTTTGGGGTTCTGATACAGAGGCACATTCCTCCAAAATGGTCTAATGTTTAAAATTTGCTGGTTCTGTATAAAGACAGACAGATGCAGAGCTATTGTTTCAGGCTGCATTCAAACCCATTGAGCCGAGAACACCCTATGGAAATGACTGCAGCAGTTCACACACCTGTAAGTCTCCTGTGCTGCTATTCCAGAGTGCTTTAAAATCCATAGGTTTAATATGATTGGCCTGAAAATTGTCAGTTCAGGGAGTGTGGTAGAATCTGATGCAAATTTTGAGTCCTTTGGTCTAGGACATCCTGAGATACAGCCCCTCCTCACCCCTCCAAAATGACCTGTTTTTAAAATGACATTTGAAACAAACATTAGAAAACCAGGAAATACATAGTTTGCCCCATAGCCATGAATGGAAATATAACAGAACATTACCAATCCCAAACACATGCCACTTTCTTGATGCCTCCACAACTCCAGATCTACGTGGTATTGATGTTTCCAGGTACCCTCACTGTGCTCTGTGCACAACGTTGGTCTGAGGAGTAGTAGAAGGGATTGGCAGACATCTCCCTAGGCACTCAGTGTATGTTTACACTTTAATTAAAAACCTACAGCTGGCCTGTGGCAGCTGACTCAGGGTAAGAGGCTGTCTAATTGCAAGGTAGACATTGGTGCTCTAGGACACTGTGAGGTGGGAGGGTCCAAATGCTCAGGCTGTAGCCCCTTGCCAAATATCTGATGATGTTCGTCCATCGTTTTCGAAGAAGACCTTGACATCTAGCAGGTTGTGAGCTGTCCACAGTGCATCCGCAGGTGGCTGATAAGGCCAATATGGGCACGAAATGTTCTGCCGCATGTTGGGCAGACATGTGTGGGCACCACTGTTACTAGATTTACAGCTCTGGCTTTACAGAGTGCTCACTTCTCTTGTGCTATAGTTATCCTTCTGGCTTCAGATGTCTGGCAGCCTTGATGGATCAGCGTACGCCATGTCGATCGGTCTTGTGCCAGGGTTTCCCAGGAGGTGATGTCAATATCCAGGGACTTCAGAGAGGCTTTCAGCATGTCTTTGTATCACTTCTTTTGTCCCCCGTGCGATCGCTTTCCTTGAGACAGCTCACCATAAAAGAGCTGTTTGGGGATGCGGTGATCTGGCATCCTTACAACATGGCCTGCCCAGCGTGTCTGGGCTTTCATAAGCAGAGTAGAAATTGACCTGCTCTGGAGAGGACTTCTGTATCTGGCACCTTATCCTGCCACCGGATCCTCAGAAGTCTGCGGAGGCAAGTCATGTGGAAGTGGTTCAGTTGCCTAGTGTGCCTCCTGTATACAGTCCAAGTCTCACTGGCATACATCAGGGTAGTTAGCACTACTGCTCGGTAGATTTTAAGCTTTGTAGCAAGGCTTATTCCACGGTGGTCCCACACGTTGGTCAACAGTCTGCCAAATGCAGAACTTGCCTTAGTAATTCTGCAGTTGACCTCGATGTCAATTGTCACTGCGCGAGAAAGGGTGCTGTCAAGGTATGTAAATTGGTCCACTGCTTGCAGCTTTTGTCCCTTCACTATGATGGTGGGCTCTTGGTGTTGGGCTTTCGGAGCTGGCTGGTGCATCACTTTGGTTTTCTTTATGTTGATGAGGAGGCCGAAGTTATCCATGCTAGCTTGCATTTCCTGCTCTGATCCAGCATTCAGGGCACAGTCGTCAGCAAAAAGAAGGTCTCTTAGCACAGTCTCCTTTATTTTGGTGACAGCCTGGAGTCTTCGCAGGTTGACCAGTTTCCCATCAGTCCTGTATCTCAGGCTGATTCCCAAGGAACTGTTCTGAAAGGCGTCTGACAGCATAGCTGAAAACATTATGCTGAACAGGGTCGGTGCCAACACACACCCTTGCTTGACGCCGTTTGTGACGGGAAAGGCCTCTGAAGCTTCTCCGTCGTCCAGAACACGAGCCGTCATGCCGTCGTGGAACTGACGTGCCATCAGGATGAATCTGTCAGGGCACCCAAACTTCGACATGATGCGCCACAGACCTTCGCGACTGACAGTGTCAAAAGCCTTGGTAAGATCCACGAAGATGGTATACAGTTCACGGTTCTGCTCTTGACACTTCTCTTGGAGCTGTCGAACTGCGAAGATCATGTCCACAGTGCCACGCTCTTTGCGGAAGCCGCACTGTGTCTCGGGTAGTAAACCCTGTTCCAGGTGGTCAATCAGGGGATTCAGCAACACTCGTGCAAGGATCTTACTTGCGCTAGAAAGCAGTGATATTCCTCTATGATTATCACAGACTTTTCGATTTCCTTTCCTCTTGTAGAGGTGTACGATGGACGCATCTTTCAATTCCTGAGGAATGGACCCTTGATTCCAGAAGGACTGGAACAGCTGAGTGAGTTTGTCAACAAGCATTGCACCACCATCCTTATAGATTTCCGCTGGAATCGCATCAGATCCTGAGGCCTTGCCACTAGACAGCTGACTGATGGCCTGTAGGGTTTCAGTCTCTGATGGTGTAACGTCCAGGCTGTAATTAATATCCGCCTGGGGCATTCTGTCAATCGCCTTATTATTGATGGAAGATGGGCGGTTCAGTACAGATTGGAAATGCTCAGCCCAACGCTGTAAAATCAGAGTCTTCTCAGTAATGAGAGTTACGCCATCTAAGTCCAGTAGAGGGGAACTCCCTGAAGGCCGAGGTCCGTTCAAGGATCTAAGGGCTTTGTAGAACCGTTTGGCATCGTTTCTATCAGCAAACTTCTGGATTTCATCTGCTTTGGCACTCAACCAGGAGTCCTGCATCTTACGAAGCTTGCTCTGTACGGTCCTGCGAATGTTGTTGAAGGCATTTTTCTTAGCTGTTGACGACGGGTCGTTCTGATGAGCACGGTGAAGGCGGTGCTTTTCAGCAAGTAAAGCCTTGATCTCTTCGTCGTTTTCATCAAACCACAGTCCTGCTGTTTCCTGTGTGAGGGTCCAAGAACCTTTAGTGCAGAAAAGTGCACAATATTTCAGAAGCGTTCCCAGTTCCTCCCAGCGTTTTCCTCTAATTGCAGCTCTGAGAGTTGGTTGTCGAGATCTTCTACTAGTGAAGCTGCTGTGTTGGGGTTCCTCAGTTTACTGACGTTGATCTTTTTCATCACAGCTTTATTTCCCTGCGGACGTCTCTTTGGCTTGATGTGAAGGCTTAATTTAGAGATAAGTCTATGATCAGTCCAACAGTCAGCACTCGGCATGGCCTTAGTCACGCTTACATCCTGTCTGTCTTTCCTCCGCACGATGACATAATCAATGAGATGCCAGTGCTTGGAACGTGGGTGCATCCAGGACGTCTTTTTGCGAGTGGGCAGGCGGAAGATGGTATTGGTGATGATCAGATCATGAGTCGCACATGTCTTCAATAGTAGTAGGCCATTGCTGTTGCATTTGCCGATTCCATTTTTTCCAATGACGCCATCCCAGGCAGAGTGATCGGATCCTACTCTCGCGTTAAAATCGCCAAGTAGAATCAGCCTGTCGATGCGCTTCGCGTTGGCCCTGGCATGAGCTGGGCTCAGCCTGGGCTGCCGCTCTGCTCCCCTCTCCTCTCTCCTGGCAGGAGGTGGCGCAGAGGGGAGGAGGAGGAGCAGCCCGCCCGGGTGCCATGTTCCTCCCGTCCTCTGCAGCCAGAGCAGGGCCGCATTACCGGCTCCCGCCTGGGGAGTGGCTGCTGACTGTGAGAGAGCGGCGGGGACAAGCCGAGGAGGAGCGGCCCATCCTCTGCAGCTGGGGAAGGGCCTCGCTACCGGTTCCTGCTGCTCTCCCACGGTCAGCGGCCACCCCCCACCCTCCCGGGGGCAAGCCGGTAGCGTGGCCCTGCCCCGGCTGCAGAGGACGGGCTGCTCCTCGGTTTGTAGCGGCAGGGACAAGCTGAGGAGGAGCGGCCTGTCCTCTGCAGCTGGGGCACGGCCGTGCTACAGGCTCCCGCCTGAGGGGTGGGGGGTGGCCACTGCCCTTGGGAGAGTGCCGCCCCATATATTTTGCCGTCCTAGGCACCTTGTTTAGCTGGTGCCTAGAGCTGCCCCTAGTCCTTGGTCAAGTGGCTTTACCCTTCTTTGCCTCAGTTTCCCCACCTGCAAAATGGAGATAATGGCACTGACCCACCCCACAGAGGAAGTGAGGCTGATGATTATATGTTAATGTGAACTAGGAACTTTTTAGATTGTGTCTGCAGCACTCACATGAGGGAGTTACAGTGAAGTGCTTTGTGCACTGTTCACATCCCTATGGTCCAAACTGCAGAGCAGTGTAGACAAGCCCTTCAACTAAATGAAGGATAATGTGATGCAGACTGTGTGAGGGACTCATTAGAGCAGGGGTTTAAGTACACTATAAAGTTTCTCCCATACTGCTTTCTTTCATCCTTCTGCTGACCTCCAAATGTCGAGGAAATGTATAACACTGTAAACTGATTCCCATTCTAATGGTTCCAGTAGGCAAATGGGAAGAGTTAGGGTTGCATGTAGCATGGGAAGAATGACCCTACCTGTACTTTTCCTGATTTTCTAATACTTGTATTTTGTGTGGTTCAGTATTTTCCTTGTCTTCAGAATTTTCTGTTTTTGGCTGCAAACTTCAGTGTTCTTGAAGCTTATGAGGCACTGATAATTGACCACCCCTTCCCTTTTCCAGAGTCTTTTTGGTTATTGAAGAATCTCACATGTAAACAGGCGGTAGAATGAAAGTTCAGATTTCTATTGTAACTTTTGGAACTATTTGCCAATTTTCAGGGGGGAACAAATATCTATAATAATTCCACATTAAACAATTTAAAGTGTTTAATTATTGGTATTTGTTTTAAAACTGATCTATAAAGATTTTGTTTTTAAAAACTATTAACTTAATTAGTGGCAGAATGTATGTGGAGAAATAGTAAAAATAACACACATATATTTTATAACCTAAGAAGGAGCTAGTTCAGAACTATTATCTGACAAATCCTGAGTTCACTGTTTTTTGTATTTCCTTGCAACAGTTGACTCTGTCCTTAATGGTGCTGAAAAATGTAGGGAAGAAGAAATAACCCTACAGGAAAAGTACTTTTGGGGGGGATCTGAAGCTTTTCCTCTCCATTTTCTACCAACTGCCAAATGTTATCAAAGCACTCTTCCCTCTGGATTAGAGGGCAGAATTTCTTCTTTCTTTACGAGGCTACCATTACAGTTGCTTCTATAATAATATGACAGTCAATAATGGCAAAATAATATGTAACTTTTCTTAACAGGAGCTAGAAGCATGTACCATCAGTTATTCATGAGCAGTCTACTTATGGATTTGAAATACAAGAAACTTTTTGCTATCCGGTTTGCAAGAGTAAGTAACTTTCTTATGATGAATGGAAAACGCTTCAAAATATAGCCTAGAAAACAGTTTCAAGTAGAACATACAAAACCAATGATACCCAGTTAGGTAATATTGGTTGGGATTGTTTGTTTTTTGTTTTTTTGATAGGTGAAACTCTTTAAATGAGAACTTCTATTGATTTCCTTCTGTGTTCAGAAACTTAGTTATCATAGTACCTTACCACTCGTCAAGAAAATAGGTCTTTTGGGTTCCCAATCTAATGCAGTTGTTAGATCATCTCTAACACAGAATCCATCACCTCTGATGTTGTATCCTTCCAAACCAACCATCTAGGGTCCCATTACTTGAGAACCAGTCATTAACCATTGTTGGTCGTGCTACCCATAAGTGACCTCTGAAAGTCAACTACACTTAATATTATTTCTTGCAATAACTAATTTTTGAGATGCTTTTAATCAGCTTTCAGAGATTCTGCTCACTCTTGCCTCAAACAAATAACTTATTTTTAATTAGTAAGTAAAATATTATTAGTCTTCATAGTGATAATTAGAATGGGTGAGTAGATTTTTATGCATGTGTAATGCTGACAGACTGTTAGCAAAGGCAGTAGAGCAGACTTATCATCTCTTTCTCTCTGTGGTCTCAGTGCCACTAGATGGGACAGAACACCACACCCAGAATGTGTTTGGGTTACACATAGCTGGTTAATTGTCATCCCACTCTGCAAGGTTTCCTCTTAATGATGGCTCAGTACCACTGTCTATCATAGTGTTGAATATCCCCGGTGCAGACATTGAATTTAAAGCAAACATCAGGTCAGTATGGATTAGAGGTGAATTTCCCCCTTGTTGTTTAGAATTACCGGCAGTTGCAGAGAGATTTTATGGAGGATGATCACGAGCGGGCAGTGTCGGTGACTGTTCTATCTGTCCAACTCTTCACTGTACCTACTCTGGTGAGTAGTGCTTGCCTTTTTAAAAAACTGATAGTTGGCACTCCTTGCCTTTTTTTGCCTCCTTCTTCTTAATAGAACTATGAGCGATTGCAGAGTGATTATGTGAAAGATGACCACGAGAGAGAGTTCTCAATTGCTGACCTCTCGGTACAGATATTCACAGTGCCTTCACTTGTAAGTACGAAAGACTAAAAAAAGAAACTCCTTTTTTTGTTAGGAGCTGCACTAAGATCTTGAGTTTATAGACTGCTAGATTTCTCTGAACGTTTGTAGTACTACTGTGCAAATCAATGTGCTGCTGGCTTTATGAAAACTGATTAGTAGTTTATAAATATAGGTACAGTTTACTAAGTGGAGTTGGACCTATGCTGCTAAATTTTGAATCTGTATCAGAACTTCCCACAGTACATGGGTATATAGACCTATTCTTTTGTTTTGGACACATCTCTTAATTTTTTTCCATTAATGAATATATATATAGAGAGAGATTACCACTTAATAAATACAGTAATTTTAACTTCTGACTATGCCAAATATGCATGCTAGGTGTTGTAGGGTGTGGTTACAGAGCACACTGCTCCATGGTGTGGCACTGCAGCTACCATACCTCAGTTCTCTTCTTGATTCTCCATTCTACCCATACGCAGACAGGAATGTTCACATAAGGTTCCCTGTCTTGGGGTCTGATTTATTAAATCCTCACAGAATAAATCTGCAGGTCCCTTGGCCCTTCTAGGTTCAAATTCTTCTTTCCTTGGGGCTTCCAATTTATCCTTCCTTCAGGCTATCTTTCTCTCAGCTCCACAGTTCTCTCTATGCCTGAGGACATCAGAAAATCTCACTCCATCCTCTGGGCTTCTCTGGGAAGACCTGGGTTTAAACTTTCTTCTCTTAGGGCAGGGTCTCCACAGCATCTTCGGTCTGTGATTGAATCCTGATAGGCTTCTCCAGCCCACCACCATCCTGGTTCTACCACAGGAGAACCTCTTTGCAGGTCTCTCCTGACTCTTAGTTCCCCTTGACTGTGAACTGAGAACACTCCTTTTTAACTTAAATGGACAGACCAACCTGTTACAATAAATTTTCTATTAAAAATCAACTACTGCCTTTTGCAGAATTTTGAAAACTTTTTTCCTAACACAAACATGTCTGTCTGTATATCATAAATTATTTTTTAAAGTGAAGAATACTTAAAAAGAGTAGGTGAACTCAACAGAGATTCTATCTTCATGAAGACGTCTTTGGAAATTAAAGAAAATCTGACTTACATAGAATGTTTCTAAAAAGAATGCTGTTGGAAGTTTTCCAAGTGGAATCAACTTAAAGGTAGATCTAAATTTCTGAGACTGTATGGAAATCATGGCGTCTAAAGAACTGATTTCAGGATAACTGTTCTAAATTGTGATTTGTTTTTAACAGTTTGCTAGGTGCTGGAGGTGTCAGCTGGTAATTCTTACCTCTTGATTCAGGAAGTCAGGGTTCTCTTCCTAGCTCTGTCACTGACTTGCCCTGTGTGCTAGGGCATACCACTTAAACTCAGTTTGTTTTTCTGTAAGATGGTATCACCACCATTTGCGCTGGTATGGTGGGGCTTATCTAGGTAATGTTAGTAAAATACTTTAAAACATATAATTTTTATTTAAATTATTCAAAGCATGTTCCCAAAATAACATAAAACTTTTTAAAAAAATATATTTTATCAGAGAGAGAGAAGCTTAAAAGGAAGTGTGAAAGAGGTGAGAGTTGTAGTCATAAGAATCGAGACAAAGAAAAATTTTTTTTTTGAAGTATAAAGGTAATATTTTAAAAAATAAGATCAATTAGATTAGAGTCAAAAACCTCAGTCTCATTTCCAGGTTCTTTGCTAGCACGTTTCCCCAGCTAAGGCCATTATGTATTGGCTTAACTGAACTATTAATCCTATTAAAAATTGCTCTTGTACAACAGTCACTTGATTGTATATGCAATATAATCATGTACTTTCATATGGCCTTGATCCAACAAGGTACAAGCATGTGCCTGACTTTTAAGCACATGAATAATCATTTTGGATTCCGCAGGATTGCTCATATACTTAAAGTTAGACATATTTCTAATTACCTTGCTGAATTAGGGACCAATCTTTCAAGATGACCACACACTTAAATTAGACTGCATTTTTGATTTAAGTTTTTATCACTTAGTGCTTTTTTTGTGTATAGTGTAGTAAATTATCAGGGCACTTAAAAACATGTTTAAACTGGTGAATTAAATTAAAGAATGGAAAGTCCTAAAAAAAAAAAAAAGTAGTGGGCAAAGTTTTCAAAAGGGCCTCTGTGATGTAGGAGCCTAAGTTCCATTGAAAGTCCATGGCACTTAAACCCCTTAATCAATGACTAGGTGCTGAAAAGTTTACCCAGTAAACAGCCGTGACGAGGAAGCAGGAATATCTTTCTGGTCTTTTGTTTGCAGCCTCAGCATTCATAACCAAATAAATAAATAATTTTTTTTTGGCAATATCGTAGAAAATCTTTTGAGGTATTTATTTTCTTACTATAGTGACTAGAAGTCCCAATTCTGCACCAGGACCCCATTGTGCCTGGTACTTACAAACCCAGAACAAAAAGATGACCCTTACCCCCATCACACCTTACAATCTAAGTACAAGACAAGAGGCAACAGGTGGATTCAGACAAATGGGAGAGGACAAAGAAATGTGACAGTATTGGTCAGCATGATAGGCAGGGGGTAAGCAGTAGATAGTTTTGCAGATGGATTTTTATTTTCTCCTATGAACACCATTTTAAAGTAATGTTAAAATATAGAGGAACACCAGCAATATAAATGGTTTGGCTGAAAAGGCATAGATTTTACTGGTAAAATGCAATATTAATTTAGCCTCTTTCTCCTGTCAGTAATGTCTGTTGATTGCAACAAACTTTAATGTACTTTGGCATAGGCTCGAATGCTGATAACAGAAGAAAATCTTATGACCACGATCATCAAAACTTTTATGGACCACTTAAGGCACCGTGACATCCAGGGCAGGTTTCAGTTTGAACGATATAGTGCCCTTCAAGTTTTCAAATTCAGGCGGGTTCAGAGCCTTATTTTGGATCTCAAGTAAGTATCTCAATACTAATCAAATTAATGAGTACTTCAAAAAATCATTAAAACTAACTTACAAATTTGTTTCTACTATATTCAGGTTTGTGTTGATAAGCAAGCCAGCTGATTGGACAAATGACTTGAGGCAAAAGTTTTTAGAGGGGTTTGATGCCTTCTTAGAGTTACTAAAGTGTATGCAGGTATGTGAATCTGTGAATTTTTTTAAAAAGCACCATAAATTTTCTGTCTTAGTAAAATGAGTATTGTCAGATGTAGAACACATTTTGTTTTTCATTAGTAAAATTGTTACTTCATAGTACTTGTAATCCTCAGGAAATTAATATAATTTCCTTTATCTGTTGACTTCAGTGCAGTTTGGTTGAATTACACCGCTGTTAGAATCACAACAAATGTTCCTAAACTTTGTGTATGTAAAGGATCCGTTAACTTCATTTTGTGTATGAGGGGGAGGGAGAAAAGAAGGGGGAGAATCAAAATAAGGGTGCCAGTTTATATATTTGATGCTATAACACAATGAGGCAGTGCACATTTAAATGTGTGAGCAAAGTCAGACTGCCCTGTCTTAACTAGCTTTTACTATATGTGAGTGTGACAGATATTTGCTACTTGAGCATTACCAAGTGTACTCAGCTCTGTACAAACATATTGGGAAACCAAGCCCTTGTGCCAGGGAACTTTATGAATATACACACACGATGGTATCCTCTACTGTAATGTTTTTTGATCCTTTAATACATTACATGTTATACTGACTTTAACTATTTTGAGACTAATGATGCTTTTATAAGGACAAGCTACTAGTAGTGCAAAAAGGCCTGACCAAACAACACTCATTCTTCAGTGCTCAGTGACTGGATAGTATGCTTCTCTCAGAAAACTTTAGCTTTTGTTCATCCTTTTTAATAAATTCATTTTTGCTGAGGGCATTCCATCATAATCATAACCACACTTGAATGTCCTTTTGGATTTTAAATTTTTCTGATCCACAAACTTAATAAAAATCCCTAGAAACATCTTTAACAAACTGCATTTAGAGGTTTTTCCTTTTTAAAGTTTTGTCTTTTGATTAAAGACCTGTGTAGAGAGAATTCATGACTCAGTCTTCAATTCAAGATGCTTCCTAAATCAAAAATAGGATTAAATTTGTCTCTTTGATTTCTCTCCAGGTTTTTTCTATACTTTTGTGATATGAGCAGAAAGTTTAAACTATATAAGTCATTACTCACTTAGTCTTATGTTAGCACCAGTAGGGGGTTTCAATAACAGTTAATCTGTATGATTCTTTGTGGTTTTTAGGGTATGGATCCAATAACTCGTCAAGTAGGACAACATATCGAAATGGAACCAGAATGGGAAGCAGCATTTACTTTACAGATGAAATTAACACATGTTATTTCAATGATGCAGGATTGGTGTGCTTTAGATGTAAGCTGTTTCTGCTTTTATATATGAAGGGAGATGTAGGTAGATGAATATCTAATTAACAGCAATAGAACAAACATACATACCTGCACAGATTTATTTTGTCCAGAAGCAGTATTTTTAATCTGTGATGGATTAAATCTATTTAAGGCTTGAATTAACAAAAAACCCGTGTGTTTCTTGGAATGGCCATAAGAGATCACTGTGAACATTTTGGAATTCAGCTAAGCATCCAAAAGTTTGTATTGACACAATACCTTAAGAATATCATTACTGGAGAAGAAAGAGGGGAATAATTTTGTAATAGAGGAGTTATCAGGTCCCATGCCCTCTTGATGCCATCCAGAGAGGAAAACAGATTGCTGAACTCTAACAGAATGATCTGCAATCCCTCTGATGACAATTCCCTCCTTAAATTGACCTGCTGAGTAGGACTTCATATGTGGTGAGGGCTCCTTTTAGAACATATGAGCCCAGAATAGTCAAATATTAAATTTGACTTTAAACTGTAAATATTCTTGAGAACCCACCATAATCATGCACATTGTTAGCAGGCTCATATAGTGACAAGTACACGTTAAACTCTGATACATACTACTATTTAATCGGACTTAGCTTGGTGATTTGTGTCCTCTTTAATGAGTGAACAGCACTTGGGAAAGAGAGGAACCACTGACCTTCTGTGCTAATAAGGAAATGTTTAATTTTAAAATAGTAAGATTATATTAAGAAAAGTAAAAGAAACTTTGCATTGAGAAAAAATAAATACAGAGCAAGTATTTTTACACTTCATATCTTATAGACTGTACATCATTTGAAAGGGCTGTTTTCTTCATGATGTTTGTAAACCACAATCTTTTTTGTAGGAAAAAGTACTTATTGAAGCTTATAAGAAATGCTTGACTGTGCTGATGCAGTGCCACAGTGGCTTTACTGATGGTGAACAGCCTATCGTTCTCAGTATATGTGGACATTCTGTTGAGACCATCAGATACTGTGTTTCTCAGGAAAAAGTTAGCATTCATCTCCCAGTTTCTCGTTTACTTGCAGGTAGGAATGAACCTGGTTTTAAAAATGTTTCAGAAAATTAAATAACACATGTATGCACATATGCATCTCGCATGCTCACAGATATAAGAGATTATATGCCATCTGAGGATAGCCAGAATACAATGTACTCTTGCCATCTCCCCCAGCCTGCCCCAAGATATCTCCATGCCAGGGGCTGTGGGAAGAGAGGTGTAGGGTATGGCTATGCTGGCTCTGTGCCTGATTGGAGACCCCTTTATGCCCTGGGTGTCCCCGACATGGGGTTTGCAGATGGTTTCTGCTCCTTTTGTGTCACCTCAATGGAACAAAGGGGAGTAGAACAGGGCAGAGGATCTGCCCCAAAGTATGGATTATGGTTCCATGTCATTTTTTAAATCAGGCTGAAAAGATTGGACACCACTGTATTAGAGAAATGGCTGCAAAATATATCTATGCATTACAACCAGCATTGTTCATCAGGAATTAAGCTAGTGATTGCATTTTTTCCCTTACATTTTGGTTCAGTAATTGAGCAATTGTATTGGAAATATATGAAGGCTATCTCTACATTAGGAGCGTTTTACTGGTATAGGAATACTGGTATACTTAGTCTACTGGCAAGGTGCTCCTAGCATGAGCACAGCGATACTAGCAAAGCTGCACTTTGTACTGGTATAGTAAAACTGCCCCACTTGAACAAAACAGACTATACTGGTAAAAGCACAGTTTTGCCAGTAGAACTGTCTAAATTAAGGGGTTGGACAGAGCTGTGCCATCAGGTCAGGAATTGACACATCTGACTGACATAGCTATGCTGGCAGAAGTCTGTAATGTTGACCTGGTCTTTGACTGAACTTTAGCTCAAATGGAATCAGTAAATAATTTAGTAGCAATAGTGACTGGCATCTGACAATTAAATATTGGAAATTAAATGGACATTTGATATTGCAAGTTCAGCAGGTCAGGGTTGAATTATTTTGAATCTTCACAAGCAGCAGAAGTGTTGCAGTTAAGAAAAACTTGTCATGTTTAGTAGTTCTTAAAATTAAAGGCTGAAGACTGAAAGAAGGGAAATTGAGTTTGTCATTGGTAACTGGGTCTTAAAGGTAAAGGATGGTAACTGGGGGAATATTCCTCTTTTATGAGGAGAGCCGGTATTAATGAAACATGTACCCTTTGTTGCTGCATAGTATTTCCAGGACAACAGAAAGAGCTTTACTTCTTATACAGTGTATCTTCGTGTGTGTGTGTGCATGTGTGCTGTGTTCTATATACACTGCAAAGCTGATCATCTGCAAAATGGAGAGGGCATGCCTTAGGAAAGGTCAGATACCATGGTGATGAGCGCAGTATAAAAATCTGAAAAGAATAAAATCGTTTAAATGAGGTGATCTTTTGTACCTATTGAAATACTATATTAACTGAATTTCATCCATTATATTAGCTGCCAGTTATGGTCTGTTTGATTGAGAGAGGGGGATAACGTTAGTATTTTGGTTAAAACAGGATCTGTACAATGGAAACAGACTTCATCCAGAGGTTAATCTTTGACATGCTCACACATAATGTCATAGGTGTCTTGATGAGATGTATGAAAATTTGATTGTGTGTACATTCTTCATAGGTTGGGGACTTTGGCTGGATGTACTGACGTGTCTTAAAACAGTGTGGAAAGCTTAAACTATGTAGATTGTTGCAAGAAATGTATTTTTTCAGGCTAATATGAAGAATGTATTAACGTATACTTTTATTTTGTATATCCATATAGGTTTGCATGTGTTGCTGAGCAAAAGTGAAGTGGCATACAAGTTTCCAGAGCTTTTACCGCTGGTATTGTGAAATTTAATTAATGTTTATAATACACTTTGAAGATGAAAAATGCCATATAAGTGTTTAGAATTTAAGGGTAACAAAAATAACTTCTTTGTTATATCCTTTATTTAGGAAGACAATCTGTTTCAAATATTGGTATCTCTTTAAGAGTCAATCCACAATCAGTGTTTTATTAAACTGTTTAAAGATTTTAAAATTAAAATCTCATTTTGTTTCTCATACGCTATCTCCACTTCATGTTTGAAGCTGAGTTTTGGGACTGCTGCCAGAAGTTAACTCCTTCTATAGGCGGTGGCAGCTTTAGCATGTCCTGATCCAGTACTCTCCTACTCTCCACATGTCTCTTTTGGGGTATCTCATGCAATCATTTTAAAAATAAATATGGACATTGCTTAAATTTTAAGCGTGGAGGAGGGGAAGGTGGGACGTTATAAGAAAAGGGCTAAATGGAAAGGACATATAGAAAAGAAACGAGGAGGGGGCTGAATTGGCAGATGAGATGACACTGACTTGTAAAAGAAGAAATAGTTAACTTTTGAATGAATAAGGGATACACAGAGTAAGAGATCAAACAAAAGGAAGAGGAAGAAAATGATAGTTAAGAGGAAAAATGGTGATCTATGATTAACTTTCCAAAAGTATTAAATAGTATGATAGTACTCATGCATTTTTTTCACATTCAGAAGAAGCTTAAAGTATAAAAACAGCTAAGGGTTTTAAGAGTCGGCTATTTACCTTGGCCAGTGCAATACCAAGCCAAGGTAAAATTTGGGATAAGTTTGCAGGAAAGGGTGATTAAAATGAGTTAATCTATTTAATGAATCACTTGCAATACATTTGTTTTGTGTTCCCTTTTTCTGTTCCTAAAAGTCTTCAATGGTTTTATGTCATCTTAGATTACATTTTTGGTAATTAAACTAAGGTTTTGCTATTTTATATTTTCTGTAGAGTGAACTTAGCCCACCTTTGTTAATAGAACACCCTCTACGATGTCTAGTTTTATGTGCCCAAGTGCATGCAGGGATGTGGAGGAGAAATGGGTTCTCTCTTGTTAATCAAGTAAGTGTTTAATAGCTGTGATTTGATGTATATGTTTGCTAGTTTGTGGTAATGATCCTTGTGCCATAGTTGGACACGGCTAGAATGCCCCCTCTTTTTATTAAAAACAAAAGAAAAAAACCTCTAACTTTAAAAAGTCACTGAGGGGTATGTCTACAATGCAAAAAATAAAAATAAAAGACATGTAGCAGTGAGTCTCAGAGCCTCGGTCAGTTGACTCATGTGTGTGCTACAGGGATAAAAAATATCTGTGTAGACATCTGGGCTTGGGCTGGAGCCTGGCCCCCTTGCTGGGTTTAAGAGCCCAGATTCCAGCCAGAGCCCAAACAACCACACAGCTATATTTATCCCTGTAGAATGATCCCCACAAGCCAGAGCCAGTTGACCTGGGCACTGAGACGCTCTGCCACAGATCTTGGTTTTGCAGTATAAATGAGAGTTGAGGAGCTTAAATCCAGCTGAAAGCTAAGTCATGTAGTAGGTGTGTTTGAAAATTTCAATCAGTCTTTAATTACTTGCTCACATAATGTTTGTTTCCACAGGACCCCTGACTCATTGAGTGAACAGGCCAGATAGTGCCGAATAAATGAGGCAGCTGCTAAAGATTTTTGTTCTCTTAATTCAGTTAATGGCCCCAGACTTATTTATTGCACACTATTCAAAGCCTGCAAGAAATACAGAATTAAGTATTTCCTTATGCTCTTTTCTAGGGTGCTCATTGCTGTAGTATTGGAGTGTCTCACAAATACTAATTTATTTGCATGCCTCCACTGTGAGATCAGAGAGCACTGTTATCCCCGTTTTACAGATGAGGAAACCGAGACAAAGAGGCTAGCCTGAGGCTGCACAGTAAGTGGCAGAACCAGGATTAGTACTCATGATCTCATAATTTCTAACCTTGTGCTCATTCCTTCAGATCACATTTTTGGAGGTGCTGAGCATGCACAGCTCCCATTGACTTCAGTTGCAGGTGTGAGTTCTCTGTGTTTCCACAGATCAGGCCCCATGTGTCTCAAGTTGAGCACTCAGTAAACAAGGAATACACAGCTAGTGGCTACCTGCCAAAATGATTTTCTCAGCATAATATAGACTATGGCAGAAACAGGAATAGAGCTCAGTTCTTGTTTGTGATGTTCACTTCACTTAAACACAAAAAACAACCTTTCTCTCCCTTTAATACTCTGCCACATTCACTACACGCTTTCCAACTTCTGCAACAAATGAGGCAGGAATCCTACAGGCAGCCTCATTCGCTACTCGATCCTAATTTATCCTTTGAACACCATCCATCCTGTGCACTGAATAAGATGGGTTTTATGGAAAAAATTTTATGTGATCATATAATTAAATATGGTGGTGTAGTTCAGCCTCTTTGGGTACATGCATTAACGTTGTGTGGTATAGGGTTGAAAGGTGTAGTTTTAAATTGTTGAAGGCCAAGTAATTTAATTTTAAAAATGACTGACTAAAAATGTTTCTTTTAGCAAAACAGTGGTAGGCCAGCTCTTAGGGTACGTCTACACTACAAGACTATTTCGAATTAACTTAATTCGAATTTGTGGAATCGACCTTATGAAGTCGAATTTGTGTATCCACACTAAGGACACTAATTCGACTTTGTGAGTCCACACTAACGGGGCCAGCGTCGACTTTGGAAGCGTTGCACTGTGGGAAGCTATCCCACAGTTCCCGCAGTCCCCGCTGCCCATTGGAATGCTGGGTAGAGCCCCCAATGCCTGCTGGGGAAAAAAATGTGTCGAGGGTGGTTTGGGGTAACTGTTGTCATTGAACCGTCAATCACGCCCTCCCTCCCTGAAAGCGCCGGCGGGAAATCTGTTCGCGCCTTTCTCTGGTCGGTTACAGCGCAGTCTCCACAGCACTGCGAGCATGGAGCCCGCTGCGATCATCGCTGCACTTATGGCCGTTGTCAACTCCTCGCACCTTATCGTCCACCTCTTCCACAGTCAGCTGCTGAGAAATCGGGCGAGGAGGCTCCGGCAGCGCGGTGAGGAGAGTGGCGTAGACCTCTCACAAAGCAGGGTACGCCGCGCAGTGGAGATCATGGTGGCAATGGGTCAAGTTCATGGTGTGGAATGGCGATTCTGGGCCCGGGAAACAAGCTTGGACTGGTGGGACCGCATAGTGCTGCAGGTCTGGGATGAATCACAGTGGCTGCGAAGCTTCAGGATGCGTAAGGGCACTTTCCTTGAACTCTGTGACTTGCTGGCCCCTGCCCTGAAGCGCCAGGACACCCGGATGCGAGCAGCCCTGACTGTGCAGAAGCGAGTGGCCATAGCCCTCTGGAAACTTGCAACGCCAGACAGCTACCGGTCAGTAGCGAACCACTTTGGCATCGGCAAATCTACCGTAGGGCTTGCTGTGATTCAAGTAGCCCACGCAATCGTTGAGCAACTGCTCTCAAAGGTAGTGACTCTAGGAAACGTTGAGGTCGTCAGAGATGGCTTCGCCGCGATGAGATTCCCAAACTGCGGTGGGGCTATAGATGGGACTCACATCCCTATCCTGGGACCAGCCCACCAGGCCAGCCACTACATTAACTGAAAGGGCTACTTTTCTATGGTGCTGCAAGCACTGGTGGACCATAGGGGACGTTTTACCAACATCTACGTCGGGTGGCCGGGCAAGGTTAATGATGCGCGTGTGTTCAGGAACTCTGGTCTGTTTAGACGCCTCCAGGCAGGTAGTTTCTTCCCGGACCACAAAATAACGGTTGGGGATGTGCAGATGCCTACAGTGATCCTCGGGGACCCAGCCTACCCGCTAATGCCCTGGCTCATGAAGCCCTATACAGGCGCCTTGGACAGTGAGAAGGAACTCTTCAACTACCGGCTGAGCAAGTGCAGAATGGTGGTGGAGTGTGCTTTCGGACGTCTCAAGGGGAGATGGCGGAGCTTATTGACTCGCTCGGACCTCAGCGAAAAAAATATCCCCATTGTTATTGCAGCTTGCTGTGTGCTCCACAATCTCTGTGAGAGCAAGGGGGAGACCTTTATGGCGGGATGGGAGGTTGAGGCAAATCGCCTGGCTGCTGATTACGCTCAGCCAGACAGCCGTGCCGATAGAAGATCCCAGCGGGAAGCGCTGTGCATCCGGGAGGCTTTGAAAGCTAGGTTCCTCGGAGAGCAGGGTAACCTATGACTGTCCACTTGACTTACAGAGAAGCTGAACCTGAGCCTGTTTCAGTGACTGTTGACTTCGATCTGCGGTTACATACCCCGTTCTCCAGGTTTCCCCCCTTCTAACACACGTTTTAAAATAAAGTTAATTGAACACTGATTATTATCAAAGTTTTCTTTAATTATGAATTCCTGTTCTAGGGTTGAAACATGGACGCAGACTGTGGTGGGTACGGTGTGCACTGATGTACAGACCGCTTCTACACTAGAGGAATGACAGGCTCCTGCTCCTACAGCGGTCTCTGGGGGGAGGACGGTTGCGGGTGGGTGTGCAGGAAGGGGTGGGTTTGCAGGAAGGGGTGAGGGGTGCCATCTTTGGGACGGAGTTTGGATGCAGGCTCTGGGCTGGGGGTTGGGGTGTAGTAAGGGGTGAGGGGTGTGTGGGAAGGGTGAGTATGTGTCCGTGGATGAGGGCTCTTGCTGGGGCTCAGGGCATCGGAGAGGCTCGTGGCTAGGGTGGAAGGGCATGGTAAGGGCAGCCTGCCTTGCCATTTCTGGATGGCAGGCGCTAGGACCCTGGGGCAGCATACACCTTACAGACTGACCCGGGGCAGCATACACCTCCCAGACTGACCCTGGTGCCTAGTGACTGCAGTCTGTGTGTGTCCTGCTGTTGATCCTGCCCGCAAGTCTGTACCCTGGTAATGGAGGCTGTCCTATGCGATTAAAAAACCCCTTCCCCCCCCCCCTTCACACACAGTCTTCTGACAAGAAAAACGGGACGGAAACAGTGAATAACAACAAACTACTTTTAATACTCAACTACACAGTGGGGGGATGAAACTTGGATTTGGGACTGGGTGATGCAGGAAGGGAAGCACTTCTCAAAGTTTATGGCATCAGAGCTGTGTGGTACATGAGCGCTCTGCTGGGGTGCTGTGCCAGTTTTCACGGCCCCTAGCGCCCCTCCTTCTTGTTATTTTGGGTGAGGGGGGGACAGGACTTTGTGGCGGGGGATTGCGGTTGCAGATACAGTGCAGGGGGGCTCTCTCCTCCTGCCTGCGGTCCTGCAGAACATCTACAAGGCGCCGGAGCGTGTCCGTTTGCTCCCTCATTAGCCCAAGCAGCGTTTGAGTCGCCTGCTGGTCTTCCTGCCGCCACCTGTCCTCCCGTTCGATGTGTGAGCGCTGGTGCTGACAAAGGGTCTCCCTCCACTGTCTCTGCTCGGCCGCCTCGGCTCTGGAGCAGGCCATCAGTTCCGAGAACATGTCGTCCCTAGTCTTTTTCTTTCGCCGCCTAATCTGCGCCAGCCTCTGTGAGGGGGATGGCGGGGCAGTTTGTGAAAGAGCCGCAGCTGTGTGATGGGAAAAAGGAAGTGATTTCCTTGAAAAGATACATGTTTGCGAACAGTGAACACAGTCTACTCAGTTTCTGTGAACAAGACCATACAGGGAACCTAGTCTCACGAGCTCTCAGGACAAGTTCGAGATTTCGGAAGACGCTTTCAGTGGCTGCGGTCTTGCACCGGAGATCGGACAAGCGGGGCGGTACAGCTGAATCCGTTTATCAGCCAGGCCTGGTAAGCCCTACACTATAGGCTGCTTAACAGTTAATGGGTAGCTGTGCCCTACCGCAGAAGGCAATCTGGAAAGCATAAAGTCCGACCCTGTTCCAGCCCCTCGCGGCTGTGCCCGGGAAAGATCACTGTATGCTTTTCCTCTGCGGCCTCCAACACGTGCCTGTTGAACGAAGGTCTTTGCTATGCAAAGTAAAAGTCAAGCAGTCACAATAGTAACAGTACACTAATTGCCCTACTTAGATGCAGCAGTCGCCGAACGACATTACCCTGAGGCGGGTCACTCGGAGAGAGAGAGAGGATGCTGCGGGAATCCCTGCACAGACCAGGACCGTATGCAGCCATGCTGGTGGAGGCAATGGTCCCGCTTTACGTGAGGATGGCCTGGCGTGGAAGAGTGTGCTTCCACGGAGCACCAAATAAGGCATCTCTCCCCAGGAACCTCCTGCGGAGGCTTTTCGAGCACCTCTACGAGACCTTCGTGGAAGTGACCGAAGAGGATTTCTATTCAATCCCTATATGTGTGGACCTTCTTTTTATATAGTTTTATATGGACAACTTTTTAGCTACTTTTTATATAGTATATATTCCTGTTTTTTAAGAAATAAATGTTTCCATGTTTATAACACTTACCGACTGATCCTTCCCCTGATTCTGAGTCCGTGTTAACGGCCGGGGAGGGTTGGTAGGGGATCTCTGTGAGGGTGATGAAGAGATCCTGGCTGTCGGGGAAAGCGGTATTGTAAGCGCTGTCGCCTGCGTCGTCCTCCACAAACCCTTCCTCATCTTCCCCATCGGCGAACATCGCCGAGGAACTGCCCCTCGACACTATCCCATCCTCAGAGTCCACGGTCACTGGTGGGGCAGTGGTGGCAGACCCACCTAGAATAGCATGCAGTGCCTCGTAGAAGCGGCATGTCTGGGGCTGGGCTCCGGAGCGTCCGTTTGCCGCTCTGACTTTTTGGTAGCCTTGTCTCAGGTCCTTGATTTTCATGCGGCACTGCGTTGTATCCCGGCTGTATCCTCTGAGTGCCATGGCTTTGGAGACCTTCTCGTAGGTCTTTGCATTCCGTTTGTTGGAGCGCAGCTCCGAAAGCACAGACTCATCGCCCCACACAGCGATCAGATCCAGGACTTCCCGGTCTGTCCATGCTGGGGACCTCTTTCTATTCTGGGATTGCATGGACTCCTCTGCTGGAGAGCTCTGCATCGTTGCAGGTGCTGCTGAGCTCGCCCCGATGTCCAACCAGGAATTGAGATTCAAACTGGCCAGACAGGAAAAGGAATTCAAATTTTCCCGGGTCGTTTCCTGTGTGGCTGGTCAGAGAATCCAAGCTTGGACTGCTGTCCAGAGCGTCAACAGAGTGGTGCACTGTGGGATAGCTCCCGAAGCTACTAAGTTCGATTTGCATCCACACCTAGCCTAATTCGAGATAGCCATGTCGAATTTAGCGCTACTCCCCTCGTCGGGGTGGAGTACCGAATTCGAACTAAAGGGCCCTCTAGGTCGAATTAAACGGCTTCCTGGTGTGGATGGTTGAGCGGTTAATTCGAATTAACGCTGCTAAATTCGACTTAAAGTCCTAGTGTAGACCAGGCCTTAGTAATTGTTTCTCTTACTCTTGGGGGGGTGACTCTCATGGCTTAGTCATATAGGGATTCTTTTAGGTACCTTAGGGGACACCCTGATTAAGACCAAGCAGAATACTCACAATTATTAACCGTGGCTATTTTATTATTAAAGAAGGGTCGGGAACACTGAACACAAATGACCGAACACAAATGAAAAACTGGTTACTTTTTTTTTTTACAATCTCTTTGTACATCTCTGTGTGGGGAGCTTTTAAAAGATATTACACCTCTAGGGGTGCTTTTCTCCTGAAACAAAATTATTTTACCTATCTATAAACATTCTTAGTTATCTAAGAACATACTATGGAATGGATTTGCAATAATATTGGTCTTGAGTAATAAGTTGAGACTAATATTATTACAAATCCATTCCATTGTATGTCCTTAGATAACTAAGAATGTTTATAGAGAGACAAAATAATTTTGTTCCATGGTATATTGACCTGATGGCTATTAATAAATAAGTAACCAGTTTGTTGTTGTTTGTTGTTGTTGTTAAAGTAAGCAGTCTTAAGTACATCCTATGAAATTGAAAAAAATATTTAAATCAGTTACTTAGAAGAAGCCACTTAAGGAGCTGTCTTGAGACAGGCCAGTTAAGCAATATTAAGAATATTAAATCCAGTTAAATCCCCCTATTTCCCTGTTTACTGATGTTTAGCCCCTGTCTCCTCTCCAGAAGTATACATACTAGCAACTTGGTGATTAATAAGAGAAACTGTTTGTCCTTTATTACAGTAGCATTTCAATACCCAATAAGTTTTAAATATAATGTCTGAATTAACTTCCTCTCACCAATCCATGTTGAAGTTTTGGAAGGGTTTTCCTTGGTTTGTTTCCTCTTGTTTTCTCTTTTTCTTATCTGCCTGTGGCAGCTTGCTTGTAGAGATGGAAAGCATGAGTTGTGGTGTGCTTGCTGTCTAAAAAGAGTTAGCTGGAAGTGCATGGGTGGTGTGCCGACTTAAGATCTTTTATATCCTTTCTCCTATTTTCATGATATAGGAAAACCCACCTCTTTCAGGCTTGTTTAGATTCAAGTTCAGTGCTGTCACTCTTGTCACTGGCTCCATGCCTTTATGGATGGTCCTCGTCCTTATGAATATGTAGTTTATTAATGAACATGCAACATTTCTTTAATTGCATTTGTTTTTCTTGTGGCAGGAAAGCATCAGACAACTTTCAAAGCTAGTTGTTACTTTTTTTTTCCTTTTATTTTTATTCAGTCCATTTTCTGAGTGATTATTTGACTTTTATTAGAAATTGACAGGAAATGAAATTCTGTTTTCAAAAACTCCCAAACACTCTGGTTCTTTTGTATAGGAAATTTTCAGTTCTCAGATCAATCTTTTAAAATTAAGTAACTCTTAAAAATTTGTAGCTTAAATTGTTTCTTCTGTATGACAATTTTTGGATTAATGATTTTTTTCTCATCTTCCTGAGTGGGTTGAGTTGTTTGAACCTAATGCCATTAACTAACTAATTTCCAGCCGTATACCTATTCTGTACTTAAATTACTTCTTATATCAGTAACCAGTTATAGCATCAAATTACCTTGCTATATTTGTATATAAAACAAAGTTACTATTTATATAATAATATCAGGCAGTTCTATGAATGCTGTCATTTAGATACCAAATATCCATTTCAAAATAAGTTTATGCCATCTTAAGCATTTGAACACTTAAAATACTTCCAACCATACATATTTTTCTTAGAGGCTTATCCGAATGAAGTTTTTAGAGTAATTATAAAATTAATTTCAACTAGAATATTTCTAGAATTCTGTGTGTGGCTTTAACTGAGGTTTTTTTTTGCAAAGAGCAGGCTAATAGATCTGCTTGTATGCCTTTGTTTATTGCTCGGATAACTCATCCTACTAATTAACAGTTCCTACTACTGATAATACACCTTAACACACCCTCTACTTAAAACATAAATGTTCTGCGTCGGCTGCCTTCTTGAGGTATGCTTGTCCTTGGGAGACAGAAGCAGAAACTTTCTGAAATTCCTTTGATTAACTTTAGCTATACAAGGTAGAGGAGATAGTACCTTTTTATTGGACCAACTTCTGTTGGTAAAAGAGATGTTGCAGAACTTTAACATTTTTGTAACATAAGTTGCTAGATATACCTATTATATTTCCAAGCATCCTGGCTATAATAGTATTGTAGCTATCTCTCATTCAGAGAAGGTGCAAACAAGTTTGTAGTGACTTAAAATAGTAAGTTATAATTTTATTAGTATAGTTTTTGCATCAGTATTGAGGTCTCTTCTCCACAATGGGCAGCCTAAATTCTGGCTGTTCCTAACTTTGTGCTTGATTTTGCAATGTTCTTTTAGCATATGGCTTTTGGTATGTTTTTTTTTTTAAAGGAAAAAAGGTAAAAGCAATTTCTGTTATGTGCAACTATAACAACTGGCCCACTGTGCATCATCACTAGGGTTTGAACCCTGAATCTTCAGCATTGCAGCACAGCTTGAGCTAGTTAGCTGGAGGAGAAGGCTGTTTTCCTGAAGATGTGGGGTTGAAATGGACATCTGGGTGGGAAGGGGGTTCAGGGAGAGCCTCATCCAGATCTCCTCCCCCTTCCCCACCCTCTCTCTTCACCTGGAGTTGGGGGAGGTCCTTCCACATGTGGTGTCCCTAGAGGGAGGGGGACACTGGAGCCATGTCATGAGTTCTGGGGTTGCGGGGGGGGGGGGGGGGAAACCTGCTAAGTCTATGTCTCTGCCCCCCCCCCCCAAAAAAAAAGTTCCTGGAGAGTCTGTCTATTCCTTGGGTTTCCTGTACAGTGTGTTTGGTGCTGCTGCTTTGGGCGCATTGTGAGGCAGTCTTACATTAAAATATTCATTTCAAGTTGTATGGGCATGCTGTTAAAATGTTGTCGGCAATGCAGTCAGTAGGAGGGAAATGGCAGTTCTCAAAAGTGTCTGTCAGCCAACCTGAACTGAAGGTCATGGGAGAAAGAAAAGACGCTTTTTGGCTACAGGCTTTCTCACTGGTGAATTTCAAACAATGGCAAACAAATAGGGGTGTTAAAATTTTTCAGAAGAGATCAAGAGTCTTTCCTAATGAAAAAAAATAGGCAACCTAGATATATGGGTTGTTCCAGTTCCATCTTTAACTATCTTTAGGTATATCACCTCACAGTGGATCAAAGGTACATAGGTATCCAATGTGCATTTGATTTTTCAGGCATTCCTGTAATTCATTGGTTAATTCATCCTTTTTTCTCTAATCTTCTATCATGAGACAGAAAGTTAGTTTCTCCATTGAGTAAAGAAAGCATTTTCAGAGCAGAAGGAGAATTTATTAATAAAATATGTTATTTTTCAGATCTATTATTATCATAATGTGAAATGCAGAAGGGAGATGTTTGACAAAGACATAATAATGCTTCAGGTAATCACTTCTTTGTGTTTGTTATGTGTGTGTATATATATATATTAAATAGATAGAGAAACCTTCATATTGTATGTTTTGAATTTCTGGCTTCACATTTTTTATAGGGGTTTCAATTCTCCCCTCTTGTCTTAAAATGTCTTTTTTCAAGGGAGGAACATATTTAGGGGGAACTGTGAAACTGCCTATTCTGTAGAGCTGTCAGATGAACTAAGTAAACAAACTGAAAAACTGGAGAGAAAACATTTCAATCTGGCTTCTTTCAATTATCAGTGTTACCAACTCTTGCAATTTTCACGAGTCTCATAATATCTGGTATTTTTTCTTAA
The DNA here is from genome assembly GCF_016161935.1 of Mauremys reevesii. Taxonomy (NCBI): domain Eukaryota; kingdom Metazoa; phylum Chordata; order Testudines; family Geoemydidae; genus Mauremys; species Mauremys reevesii. The sequence goes on from NC_052625.1 coordinate 34,689,581, forward strand.
ACCCTGATCCTGGTCATTTAAATCTCAGCTTCGTTTAAAAAAAACCCCCAAAACTAACCCTCATGATTAAAGAGAGACGCTTGAATTAATAAAAGCTCAGAAACCAGAAAGCAACTGAAAGACCCCAAATTTATTTATAAAATCTCATTTTTAAGACAATTCCATGATTTTTTTTGGCTCTGACTCATCATTTTTAAACGTTTGGAATTGGCAACTCTGTTATCATAATCGTTGTTACTTGTAAGTATAGAAAGTACAAAATGTTTAGCCATGGTCTGCAAGATGGTATCTCCTTAATATATTTTAATCATAGAGATGCATACACATACTTAATCAATTCTATAAGTAAAATTTTATTTGGACGTCTCGGATTTTGATTTTGTCCTCTATCACCATGGTAAACACAACAGGCCTGACCCTACAAGGTATTGAGCTGCTTATCACTTCAGAAGATAAGGCCCTAATTTTTCATCTAGATTAATATTAAGATGAATATTCAAGAGCAGCTCTATTTTTGATCCCCACTTCAGGTTAGAGGGAAGTATTAGGGCCTGTATTTGCCCAATGTTAATCTAATTTAAAATATTCTCTTTGCAATAATTTAAGAGGGTTTAGGGTCCCCAAAAATCCCTGATCCCAAGCTCTGCCCTTAAAGCTGCCTTCTGGCAGCAGTAGAGCCGGGGTCCCTGTTGTTAGTGAAAGGTGTGTGGCACTGGCTGGCACCCCTGCATTGATAGAGCCAAGCATGATAAGTATCAATGGACACCTCCCATCCCATCCCAAGGTATTTAGGCAAGGTGGGGAACAAACCTCCATACCAGAGGTAGGGCAAATAGATCAGAGATGCCCCAGCCTCTCTGCGAATTGGGAAACAATCCTCCTCTTTCTCCTCATCCCCCACAAGTCCCCTGAATGGGGAGGAGGACTGAGGTGGGGGGTTGTGTTGGGGATAACACAGCCTGTTATTCCTCTGTCCTTTGTGTTGCATTAAAGGGAACTGTGAGAGCAAGGAGAAGCCAGTGTGGCTCTTCTTGTGCCAGGGCTGTTGGAGCTCAGGTGGCTGGTTTGGTCATGGCTCTCCCTGCTCTTCTTTCTCCCTGTGTATTGATGCAGATATGGAAACCATAGCCATAGTATGTTAAATGCACAGGCTGAAACGTATTTAAAACTACTACCCAGTTGGATAACTACTCCAAAATACCCAGTGGGGTGGTTGCAGTGCAGACCTCAATTAGTACCAGTGATCCCAGGTACTGCAGACCTGAGGGCAGGCTTTGTATGCTGTCAGGCCTGCCCCAGAGACTCTGACTGGGGGCAGAGCTTGGGAGTCCTGCCTTTCTGTCACTCTCTCTGCCACGGATAGGAGAGACGAGTGGAGCCACATGCTGTATGACAAACTGGGGCATACTACCTCACCAGGCTATACAGTGCCCATGACCGATGCCCAGGCGACCCACAGAATTATAGGGACCTCAGATTAAACACTTTCTAAACTATCTCAATGGAGCCTGTACAAGTTGTGATTATTGTAATTCTAAACCCTAAAATAGGCTTCCAAGATGCTGACTGGAAGGTGATAACCCACGCAGCAGTTTGCCAGTTTTGCCATATGGTAAAAATCCCTTCCGTATCCCAAAACTGGTGATCAGCCCCTGGCATTGAAGGAGATCCATCATACTAGTTTAATGGTGGGAAAGTTGGGGCTGACAGTCAGCCTGAAATGGCTGCTCACCTGTGCAGCAAACTGTAGTGACTTCTCTTCTGCTCCAGCTCCAGCTGGAGTGAATCACCAGTTCCCATTAAACCTCCACCACTCAATGCAGCAATGGCATGAGGGACAGGCTCTGATGCCTGGATGCAGCATTCAGTACCCTTCACTCCTCCCTGCAGCACAAGGAAGAGTGGGAAGGTGAAAGAGAAGCATAAACCCCACAAGCGTGCTGAAGACAAATGGGGGGGGGAAGCAGAGGGAATATGTAGAGCACTGCGCCAACCTCTTCTGGTAGAGATTTCATTTCTTTCCGACTCTTGCTGTTCCCATCTCTATTAAAGCCACACCCTTGCACAGATCCAGAGGGCAAGTGTGCCTCCAATCTTTATAATCTTTGTGGGAGTGTTCCCCTTCTGTGCTAAACTACTCCAAGACTGGTCCCTCTCTAGCTCCAGCACAGCTGTTTCTTAATGTGGCTCCTTCAGCAAGCCCAAAAGGACAGAAGCTGGGAATGATGATTACCTGTTCTGTTCATTCCCTCTGGGGCACCTGGCACTGGCCACTGTTGGAAGACAAGCACTGAGCTAGATGGACCTTTGATCTGACCAGTAGGGCCATTCTTGTGTTCTTATGGAGTCTTTACCCTTTTGGGAGCTATGTGACTTGCAGATGTTTGCAGTGACACAGGGCTGTCTTTTCAAAACAAGACAGCTTTTATTAGTCAACTGGAATACAGTTTTTTTGGGGCCTTAGGTTGGGATGGAAAACAAAGCTTACCCGTGTTTATGTTGGCAGCACTACCTGCCTCTTTGGCCCCCAATATGCAGGATTTCATTTCTTCTCCTATACTGAGCTGCAAAGTTCTCATCACGGTGTGCTCCGCCGTCCAGTCATTCTGTTTTGCCTTCCCGTCACTAGAAGTTAATGCTCTTTTGTTGATCTTTGATTATATCTTCAATTTAAATCCATTTACATGTTGACAGTTCTTGATCACATAGGCGTGTCTAAATTGGAATGAATGAATGATCAACGCCCAGCTCTTATTACCTTGTCCCAGAGAAGGGTTTAACCCCATCAGTCCTAGTAGGTCACAATACAAAAGTGAGTGGGGAAATGGATTCGTGCATATTTTTTATAAAAATGCAGAAATGTTACGCATTCTCCACCTCTCACCCCCTCCCTTCAAGAAGAAACTGAGGGGGATCACTCGTCCAGTGGTCTAGAGATGTTTGTGCTGTTGTGAACCTCCTTTCAGGACAAAGTGTCTGCTGTTACATTTGTGCTCCTCTTAAAATGAGTTATTTCCGTGTCATAATCTTGGCAGTGTAGACTCCATTTTAACAACTTGGTGTTAAAAACTTCTCATTTGATATAGCTCAGCCAGGGGTGGTGGTTTCTGATTAGTCACTAGCATGATAGCATATATGTAAGTATTTTTAAAAGGGACTTTTCAATGACCTAAATCTTTCTATTTTTACACTAAAAGCCAAGAGAAGATTTGTTAGTTTGTCGTAGGTAAAGCCAGATAGCTAGCATGAATTATGAACAGTTCAAGAAAGATGGGTTTCTGAGCTTGTGTACCTGTTAAAGTTTGTTTGCTGCTGATCAGTAAAAATTGGAGCTGATGGCTATGCTGCACTCATGTCCTGAGGCACGATGAAGCAGCTGTTCTGAATAGGGGAACAGAAAAAGTCCCCTTTTCTCTTGAAGGTAGCCAAGCAACGTGAGCAGTTGTAATATTAGGGAGCTTTGAGTTATCCCCAGTCCTTTTCAATGAACATCAGCAGGGGGATATAGCATATTCCTGGGTTGAGGACAAGAGTTCTCAGGGGTCCTAACACAACCACTCACCCACAGATTATTTTATTTTTTTAAATAGGTCCAGGTTATTCAAATAGATAAGGTTAGGCAATTATGGATCCTGGTCCTCATTTTTTCTTAAAGTGTAGATTGGCGGGAAAAGGAGTGTGACCACATTTTAGACCAGTATTCCTTTTTTATATTATTTTCTTATCAGAAAAGCTTGGAAAGTGTACATTTACCAAGTTTTTTGCGGAGGAATTATTTTTAAATAAGTACAAACTTCATTTATATATGCATATTAAATGATCCACAGTACTTATTAGTTTCACATGTTAGGATAGCAGAAACAAAAAGATAGTGGGTGGGGGCCAGGCGGTTTGGGGAGTCAGGGGATGGGTCAGGGGACCAGGGCCTGGGAGTTGGATAAAGAGTGGGAGACTCGGGGGGGGGGGGGGCCGCCTAAGAACTGAAAATAAACTTGTATCAATTTTATTTATAACACATTTGTGAAAGATCTTAGGTTGTAACTTTTTGGGGATAGGGACCATGTCTCTGTTTTTAAAGCACCTAGTCCAGGGGTGGGCAAACTTTTTGGCCCGAGGGCCACATCGGGGTTGCAAAACTGTATGGAGGCCTGGGTAGGGAAGGCTGTGCCTCCCCAAACAGCCTGGCCCCCACCCTCATCCTCCCCCTCCCATTTCCTGCCCCCTGACTGCCCCCCTCAGAACTGCTGATCCAACCCCCCTGCTCCTTGTCCCCTGACTGCCCCCCTCCTGGGACCCAGCCCACTATCTAACCCCCTCTGCTCCCTGTCCCCTGGCTGCCCCAACCCCTATCCATATCTCCGCCCCTGACAGTCCCCCCGGGACTCCCTCGCCTACACCCCCTGTTCCTTGTCTCCTGATCCCTATCCACACCCCCGCCCCCTGACAGACCACTCCCTGGCTTATCCACCCCCGCATTCCTGATCTCCTGATCCCTATCCACACATCCCACCCGAACCTCCATCGCATCCAACCACCCCCTGCTCCCTGTCCCCCGACTGCCCCCCGGAACCCTCCACCCTTTATCCAACTCCCTGGCCCCCTTACCATGCCGCTCAAAGCAGCATGTCTGGCAGCCACACCGCCCAGACAGAGCTAGACACATTGCTGCTTTGCTCGGCAAGAATGCTCTGCTCCGCTGCCTAGAGTGCTGCCTGTGCAATGGCGTGGCTGCAGGGGACGGGGACAGAAGGGGAGGGGCCAGTGGCTCAAAGGCCGGGCAGGACGGTCCCGTGGGCCGGATGTGGCCCGTGGGCCGTAGTCTGCCCATCTCTGACATAGTCCTATGGGGTCCGGTCCACGATTAGGGCCCCTTAAAATTGTTAATTCCAATAATCTTGCATTTCAACTGTTTTGATTAAAAACAAAAAGGAAAACAGCCCTGGTCTTGAAAGAGACTCTGTTCAGGTAAACCTGTGCACCTCTGCGGCATCACTTGCAGGATTGGTGCCTATGTAAGTATTTTAAGTAATTAAATTTGTATGGGGAAAAATAAATTCCATAAGGAATATACTGTGAACAAATATAGTACTTTGTACGTAATATCCATCCACCCCATAACTCCACCTATTCAATTTTTACATGTGTAATAAACTTTTTCTATTTTTTCCTTGAATCTTTTTCAAATAGACAGGTGTGTCCATGATGGATCCAAACCATTTCCTGATGATAATGCTGAGTCGCTTTGAACTTTATCAGATATTTAGCACTCCAGACTACGGCAAAAGATTTAATACTGAAAATACCAATAAGGTACTCTTATATTTTTGTCATAAATTTTTTTTAATGGGAAAAACTGCAATTTTTTTTTTTGAAAACTCTTAAAGATGACTACAAAATAAACTACAATTTAGTACTTCAAGGTTTTGTCTACACTGGCACTTTTGTTGTTAAGACGTTTGTTGCTCAGGGGTGTGAAAAAACACCCCCCTGAATGACACAAGTTTTAATGCCGAAAAGCACTGATGTCGACAGCGCTTCATTGGGGGGAGCGCTGTACTTGGTGATGAAGCTACCGCCCCTCGTTGGAGGTGATTTTATTTTATCGCCAAGAGAACTCTCTCCTGGTAATAAAGCTGTGCTGTTGTAAAGTGGAAAGTTTAGAAATAGCCTTAGAATGACAAAGTAACTGCATTGAAAGGAGTGTGGAAATTTTGATTCCTGGGACATGTAGAAGCGAAATTATTACATGTGGTACTAAAGCAGAACAGTTTCCCTTATAAGGATCTCTTGGGTGGTTTTAAAATGTAGATTTAAAATGTCATACTAAGGGCAGGTCTACACTATGGGGGAAAATCGATATAAGATACGCAACTTCAGCTACGTGAATAACGTAGCTGAAGTCGAAGTATCTTATATCGAATTACCTACCATCCTCACGGTGCGGGATCGATGTTCTCGGCTCCCCATGTCGACTCCGCTACCGCCGTTCGCGTTGGTGGAGTTACGGAGTCGACATGAGTGCGTTCGGGGATCGATATATCGCGTCTAGATGAGACGCGATATATCGATCCCCGAGAAATCGATTGCTACCCGCCAATACGGCGGGTAGTGAAGCCGTACCCTAAGGTTGTTGCCTCACACTCTGGCTCATCAGGTTCTGAATGTTCTGCAAAGACATTACACTGGACCCTTGGTGAGGAGACAGTTTCTCATGTCATTCAACAGCAGTCTGGTTAGAGAAAAGTGATGATGATGGATTCCAGAGGGAGAATCTGGCAGAAACCGTGGTTATTACTCAAAATAATACCATATCTGACATGGGTTAACACAAATGAACTCGGGAAACAAGAGAGGCTGTTTTGAAAGTGCTAAACTTTGTAAATTAAGTTAGGATGCATTTAATTAGAAAATCCATTAAATAAGCACCTACAAAGTTGATATGCACAAACTTTTACCTAGTTTCTAAAAAACAAAACAGACAGAACCAGTCTTCCATACAGATGTTCAAATTGTTGAAGAATCTTCAACAAAACCAAGATTCTCAGTTTGCATGTGGTGAAGAACTTGCATGTTGTGATGTTCCTTGCCTCATAAACTTGCATCTGAGTATTGAAATGCACCAAAAAAAATCACACTCAAAACTTGCTATGGGTGCAGTTTTGTGTAAATAAACTGGAATTTTAAAGTAACACCACAAATTAATAATGGATCATACGTTTAACATTTAAGAGGCGTGTAAAGAATTATTACTGCATCTCCATAAATAGTTAGCATTAGTAGGTTTAAGGGTGAGGATGGGCAACAGACCTTAGGTGGCAATTTGAAATCCTATTTCCAAAAAAAATTTTTAAATGTTTTACTTGTTAACTGAAAAATGTTTATTCTTTCTTTCTCCATTTATTTTCATTCAGGATGTAGTTCAGCAGAATAATACTCTTATAGAAGAAATGCTATATCTAATTATAATGATTGTTGGTAAGTTAAGATATATTTAATCAATTCATTTCAAGTTGGATCATCTTGGTGTCATTTTACATTGCCATGTGGACCACTTGAGGATTTTTTTTTCTCTGTTCCCTCATTTCTTGCATCTCATGATCCTTTCCTAGAAGGAAGGAAAGGCCCTTTTTGGTTCAGCAGTGGCCCCTCTAACCTAAGAGTCACATTTACCAGTCCCCAAGAGTGTTCACTCCAGTCATTCTTCTCTAGACGAGTACTCATAAAGATACAGAGCCTCAAGACTAGGTTGGCTTAATTTGTGGATTGGGAAAAGTGTTGGGTGAGCCAGAGTCCATGAGAGCCCCTTTCCCTCAGG